>NC_063164.1:46808338-47122227 GCF_023159225.1 Perognathus longimembris pacificus
ACTTAGCATCATCTTATGTGATCATAAGGGTATAGCTCTTGGGCTCTTGTGATCCTCTGCTGTGACTTGCCTAAACCTGTGCTAATTATTCCCAATAAGGGAGACCATAGAGTCCATGTTTCTTTGGGTCTGGCTCTGTGAGACTCTTATCTTCACTTAGCCACCAGAAAACTGGATGTGGTGCTGTGGCTCAAAGTGGTAGAATGCTAGCCTTGAGCAAAAAGAGCTCAGGGAGAGTGCCCAGGCCTAAGTGCAAGCCTCACCACCTAGGAAAACAAGACAAAACGAACAAACAAAAAAATCCACATGCAGACTAACAGCATCACCACCACCAACAACAATGTAAACAACATAAACAAACATAAATAAACTATGTTTCCATTTTCAGAATTCAGTATTTTAAATGTTCAGTGTCATTATGCTTTTGGGTTCTTCACGTATTGGTATCCTTCTTTTGTCTCACTGTGTATGTGGATGCCTAGAGTCCAACAGAAATTATCATGTCCCATTATGTTTTAAATCTAGCTTCTCCATATAAATGTGCTATTTGTGTCTCTGTGTTTGGGTAACCTTACTTAACATGATTTGTTCTAGCTCCATCCATTTCCCTGAAAATAACATATCTTGTTCTTTCTAAAAACTGTGCAAAATTCCATTGTTTATAGATATTATATTTTTTGGATCCACTTATCTACTGTAGGGCATCTGGGCTGTTTCCATATCTTGGCTATTGTGAATAGTGTAGCAATGAACATGCAGGTGTCTTTACATTACAATGTGCAGGTGCATACAATGTGCAGGTGTCTTTACATTATCCTGACTTGTAATATTCTGGGTAAATGCCCAAGAGTGGTCATAGGGAAGTTCTAGGTTTAGAACTAGGTTTCACAAACCTCCAAACTACCTCCCAGAGTGGTTGTATTAGTTGACATCTCTACCAGTAGGGGCAGTCCTGTTGTTTTACACTTCCTTGTGTAGTTAGTTACATGATAGGCACACAATACACTTCATTTTTTCTACAGAATGGAGTTCTAATGAACATTTTTTCCCAGGTTAACCTCAAACTGTGATTGTCTGGATGCCTGCCTCTTGAGTACTTAGGATTGCAGGTTTGAGCCACTGTGTCCAGCTCTTAGATTTCTCTCTTTGAAACAATTAAAGGATATTGATACAGAAGACATGGAAGTGGAAGTGTGGCTCAAGTACTGGCCTTGAGTGAGAAAGCTGAGTGACAACTTGAGGCCCTAAAGTCAAACCCCAGTATAACACACACACACACACACACACACACACACACACACACACACACACACACTTCTTATTTATGTTTCTTACATAGTCAATGGGATCTGGAGTAATTCTCATCATCTCAAATAGTTTCCCAATTTACTTTGTCTTAAACATTTTTGTATGGAACATTTTTCTTTTGAAAATTAAAACTGTGATTTTTTTGTAAAAAGCATTTTATATTAATTATACTTCTAATTCAAACCTTAAAATTCCTGGAATTTTTTTCTTTAGCTTTATCCTTCCCCTGCCAGCATCTACTTGTGTGCATCTTATGATAAGGAGCACCCTAACTTTTCTAACAAATATGCTCCTAAAATAGAAATCAAACTGCACTTCAAATGCAAAAAATAGGATTTGCCTTTAAATGTAAGTTTAATGTAAGTATTGTAAGTTTATTTTTCTATGCACTTACTTTGTTTTTTCTCACTTGGATTTTAATCTATTGGGGTATTTAATACTAGACACATCAATAAACCATTGAATCTGTCCCTTCTTATTACTCCCATAAGATCTAGAGCTATCAGTTTAAAATATAGAATCTCATATGGTTAGCACTAAGCTTTTATATTTTATATCCAAGATAGCCTACTAAATCTATAAATTCAGTACACAATTAGATGGCCTCATTAAATTTAACTGAAGTATTGGACATCTTCATTTTACTGATTATATATTTACAAGCTGTGACTAGGGATAATGATATATTTGTGGACATTTATTCACTGAACAAATATTTATTTAATACCTACCATGTGCCAGACACTGAAATAAAAACACGGGAGAATGTAAAGTATAATATATAATCTTCTTTTTGAACTTCCAAATTTATTAGGAGCAATAGATATGTACACATAAAAAGCTACATGATGTAAGACTTAAATTCTAAACTGACACAAACATAAAGCACTTTGCAAATTGTGGTTTATGGTAACTGACATACACAAACATTTTTATATTAATGGCTATATTTTTATCGTATATACTTTTACATGAATTTATGTAGAATGGTACTGGCCTTCCATTATGATTATGATCTAAAATTTCCTATAAAATTAAATGTATTGAATTCATCTTATGAAAATATTAGAGACAGAATCATAGGTAGTATATGGATATGGAATAAAGAGTAAAGGACATATGAATTCTGAGATTTGAGAGACAAAATGAAATAAATTCCTTCTGGTGGTCATTATTTGTACACCAAAGCACAGCCATAGTGCAGCTCACATGTCAGAGGAAGCCTGGGACATCAGGGCAGGCTCTAAGGAGGATGAAGACATTGTGTCTGAACAGAGAGGAGGGGGAATGTCTTAGATGAATTCCTCACAGTGATAAAAAAAAAAAAAAAACCACCTGGAGGCAGAAATCATGTTATACTGAGACAAGGAAAGAGTTTAGAATGGGGGAGGGGTCTGTGTGGGAAAGACAGCAAGTTTAGGAGAAGACTGTATAGAACATTGCATGCTAGTTTGAGAAATCTGGCTTCTCCCTGCTTTTTACAAGAGGAAACACTTCCTTCTAATTGGTAGCCTCCACAGGGGTCTACAAGGAAGTTCTATGAAAGCATCTAGATCTCTATGTGCCTAGCAGTATGAGATGCTCAACACTGCCATTCCTGGGGAGGGGGTGGAGTGGGGTTTTCTGTCTAAAATGGGTATCTCCTTTTCTGTTTGACTATAGATCTACAGAAGATCATGGCCTGAAAGGCCAATGAGTCAACATTGGGTTATAGAGCCCTTTAAATGCATTCCTTCTAAATGAGATGCTGGGAAGCCCAAGAAAATGTGAATGTATTTTGCTTAGGGCTGATTTACTTTTCTCTAAATGGCTATGATGTACAAATGAAAGAGTTGCTATAATGGGTTATTGGATTTGTTGTTATGTGTTTCCTCTTTTTCTTCTCAACCCAACAGCTTTTCTAGTTTAAACAATTATATATAACTATGACGGGGCCCAATTTCCTTAATTCCTTTATGTGGTTTTACTTTTGGGGAGTCTGGGCATTTTCATTAACCTAAGTAGGTCTCCTAAGTGTACTCTAAGATATTTTTAAATACAAAATTGTTTTCAAAGAAAGAAAATGTAAAATAAATGTAATGTTTAACAACAAAATTCAATTTGAAAAAAATTCATAAATAATAAAAACCTTTTGTTAATTTTCCTACTCAGTTGAAATTTTCTTATTGGTGAGTTCTAGAATGGTATTCTTAGCTTCTTAGGAACACAAAAGTATCAATGCAGAAGTGTATTTCATTGTCTTCTGTCTTCTAAGGAGGATAAGAGGAATAACTGGGCCCTCATCTCTATTTCCATTAGAGCATGTCTACCTTTTTTTTCTGTTTGTTCTCTGGTGACACTTGGAAATTCTAAAATAAAGATGAAAATGATCATGTAAACACTGAGCACTGAGTTACGTTCCCTTGTGGTTCAGAGATCAAGTGATGACAGAGATTGTTCATTACTCTGTAAAGGAGGTAAAGGAGCCCTCCGTAAAGGATGGCTAGTACTAACCCTCTGGTTAAGCAAGGATGTCTCTGCCTATACCGGGTCAAAGCTTAGCAACCTAGAAAAAGAAGAGTATAGATGTCATTGATTTACTCTATTAAAAGTATTCATCAGTATTTCTAATACCTCAAATTCTGAACAGTTTACAACTGGGGTAAAATTATGCTTTGCTTTGTCTCTATTTTTGCAAAGTCATTTCTTGTCTTTGATATTGGAATACCCTACTATCAGATCCTCCTGATTCCATGAGCAATCTGAACAATCTGTAATTTTCCAGAGTAGAGGGCTTTTTTTTTTTTTTTTTTTGCTGATTTTGGCACTTGAACTCAGGGACTGGGTTCTGGCCCTGAGATTCTTTTGCTCAAGGCTGGCACTCTACCACGCTGAGCCACAGGGCCATTTCTAGCTTTGTCCAAGTAGTTTATTGGAGATAAGAGTGTCATGGCCTTTCCTGAATGGACTGGCTTTGAACAGCACTCAGATCTTAGCCTCTTGTGTATCTAGGATTACATGCCTGAGCCACTGGCACCAAGCTGAGAGAGGACTTTTACAAGTATCAATTAGATCAAAGCATGTTTGTGTTTGAAAGATGGCCATAGCCTTCTCACTCCATCCAGTTTCTCAAGGGCAGGGACAGGTCCTTAATGTCAGCAGTATTATCATGAGACTCTTCTCTACTTCAGTGCTCTTGTGTCATGGGAATTTCACATCAAGCTCATCTATAGAACTACTGCTCTTCTGCATCTTTCTTCTAGGAACTCTTAGTTCCCAGCTAAACTTCTTTTTGTCACTTAGTACTTCTCCAATGAAGAAACCCTTCCTTAATAGTTCCACCTCCCCTGCAAATCCCTGGATACTTTTTTCTCATAGCACTAAATGATCTCATGTACTTATTGCTTTATTTGCTATTGCCTTTCTTTACCTCTTCCACCCTGGAATGTAAGTGACATGAGAACAGCAACTTTTTCTTCAGGGAGATTTCCTATTCCCAATAATCACCACAGTGCTGTAAATATAATACAGACAATAGATTTTGTTCTATTAGTCAATTGGTGAATTTGGTTTTTCTCCATTTAATTTTATGAATGGAGATAAATCTTTAGTTGTATTACTCATATTTTGTTTGCCCTCACTCCTGTATCAATCTGTATTCAAGTCTCTATATATGCAGAATAAGGAAAAATTAGCACTTTCCTTTATACAACTCAGCTGTGGGAGTTACTCAGTTCAAGGAATTATGTATTTTTCTTAGATGTGCTTTAGATAAAATTCACTGGAGGTTTTAGTATTTTCCTTTTGGTAACTAACTCTTCTATTCACTTCTGTCTCGGTACAGATACCAAAAGGAGGACATTATTCTCATCTGCCTAAGATCTTCCACAATTTCATTTTTTAAATTACAAGGCAATAACTTAACCCTCTCAACCATGTATTATTTCCATTTATTTATTTCCATAAGTGTGTTGGTTTTGATTTTCTTTTCAAATTCAAAGTAAAATATATTTGTTAAATAATTGAATAAAATCATCCCCCAAATTAAAATATAGAGGGAAAAAAAGTTGTTTTTACAAGAGCTTGTGTTTCTTGTGTTGATCTGTGTTGCTCCTTTACCCACTATCAAGGCCATTTACTATGGCATATTAAGGACTAAAGGTTATTCCCACTACCCCAAGTCATGTTGCAATGTTTTTTATACTGTAGTATTATAATCATATTTTTAATGCACTGGAGGAAACATAGAAGGAAACCAGAATCTATAGGCCATCACTAAATAGTTTTGAAATGACAGATATTTTGTTTTTCATTACTAAGTTTTAAAGTAATCATGTATGGGGTTGGGAATATGGCCTAGTGGCAAGAGTGCTTGCCTCATATACATGAAGCACCACGTATATAGAAAAGGCCAGAAGAGGCTCTGTGACTCAAGTGGCAGAGTGCTACCCTTGAGCAAAAAGAAGCCATGGGCAGTGCTCAGACCCTGAGTTCAAGCCCCAGGACTGGCAAAAAAAAAAAAAGTAAAGTAATCATGGGTATTATTATAATTTACTTTTATAGCTGGAAAAATGAACATTCTTTAAAATGGAATTACTGGAGTAAAAACTCAGGTGGGCTGTGAGCATGTAACACTTTAGTGCTGTTGAATGGCCGTTGCTGGCTTCCATCACTTGCCTTGAAACCTGGAGAGTCATGTAGCACAATGGGCTCTGTTTGATTTTCTGGTTCAGCAAAGCTGTTTTCAGGTTCACAACTCAATTTGAAGTTTAATTCTTTTCCAGACAAAAAATGGTTTAAAAATCACATTGTACTACATAATGGAATTTCATTTCTTCCTGAGCAACATCACCCAGGGGAAGGTTTTTGTTTCATTTTATTTTGTTGTTTTTAGGATTTAAAAAATACTTCCATTGAACTGATAATGTTTGGTTCCATGAAAAGAAACACTATTGAATTAACAGTTGTAACAATTGGAGTTCTGAGACCATTGAAAGTAAAGAATTAAGTTTGCCATCTTCCTTATCCTTTTTATTGTTTGGTGAAATAGCATATGTTATATACAGTATTGGGTTTTCAAGAAGAAACATTTGTACATTTGTGTCCTTGTGCACTAGAAATAACCAGTAAAGTTGGTGACATGCTTCCAACACTGCAACACAAAACTTTATGGATTAGTAGCTGGCTAGAAATGCAGAATCTCAGGACGCTGAAGAACTTTGGTGTCAGAATCTGCTGTTTCACACCATCCCTCATGATTCCTAGGCACATTAACTTAGAATTGTTCTGGTATACTTTGGAAATTTCTAGATTCCAACTTGCAAATCTCTAGTATCTGTTACTGTCCTTATGTCCTTTCTGTCTCTCTGCCCTCTGACCAATAACTTATGAAAACTGAAAAGCAGTTCTTTTTTTCTCTTTTCTTCCCCCCCTCCCCCCACCCCGCAGTCCTGCAGCTTGAACTCAGGGCCTGAGCACTGTCCCTGGCTTTGTTTTGCTCAAGGCTAGCACTCTGCTAACTTGAGCCACAGCGCCACTTCTGGCCTTTTCTATGTATGTGGTGCTGTGGAATCGAATCTAGGGCTTCATGTATAGAAGAGGCAAGCACTCTTGCCACTAGGCTATATTCCCAGCCCCTGAAAAGCAGTTCTTAACCTGGGCCTGGCATCTTCTAGAGAGTTGAACATAGTCTGTAAATCCACTGAAGTTAGGCATAAAATTAGGAGTATATACATATTCTCTACTGTCATTAGTCACTCTGGATGTCAATATTGCAAATACCATGTTCTATCTTGAACCATGCAATAGGCTGACATAATTACACAATTATTTCTCTGACCTGGGAAAAACCTAATAACAACACTGTGGCGCCTGTTCCATCATTTGAATACAAAGAATTAAACTCATAGCCAAATGCATTGCAGAGATTAGAGATTTTTGGAAGCCGCTTTGTAGTTCTTTCAAAGAGAATTGTCCTGATGGGTCCAAGTTAGGAGAAAACAGCCTGTTAAATTCCCATAGGTCCTGCATGTGTTAGGATAATTTTTATTAAAAAAAATGAATGTCTCCATAATGGGACTCCAGTGCCTCAACTTTATCTTTTTGATTAGTTTGATTCCCTAGGATGGAGCCTCTCAACCATGGCTACATGTTAGAACCATTACTTCAATCACTTAAATTGAGATTCATAACTCTTGGGGCTGAGTATCAGATCTTCTGGGTTTTGTTTAGTTTTAACACTCTCAGGGTGATTTTCAAGTGTTGCCAGGTTGTACAGAGCAATGTGTTTGATAAATTCCAGAATGGCCTTCTTGGGAAATCTTGTGTCTTTCATTATCTAAGGGACAGTTGATTTTGTTTTCTTGGGACAAGAAGTCCTCTTTACAATTGGAATATCATTATATGCAGGCCCTGCTGTGCTGTCTTCCTTCATCATGTCAAATGAATGTTGATGTACAAAGAAGTTTTTCATTTCTGGAGTGGACTTTAAGAAGTATTGAATCTTCCAGTTTCTCGCCTGCTGTTCTAATTACTAATCTATCTCTGAAAAGCTTCCTGAGTTTTTGTATTATGCGTGATTTTTCAAGTGCAATAAATCTGGAAGAATTTTCTCTCTTGGGCTCCTTTATGGAGAATTCTTGATGCAGTGTAAGAATGATGCAAATGAGTAATTGTGCTATCACTAAAGAATTTAATCATAAGTGTCTTTTTCACACATTAAGAATAGTTGGCTGATACTGTAGTGATAAAATGAACAGAATAAGATATTTTTCTATCAAAGAACACATAAGATCTGTAAGTTTCAAGGCTTAAAAGATTTTAGACTTGGTGTAATTTATAGTCACTAGTGAAACCTTTCACCAAATAAAGGAAGTGAAATCCTGTGATAACATTCCCATTTATAAGGCTTCCACTCAGACACACAAACTTAAGTCCAATTACATACTCATATTTTTCCATTTTGTACTTGAAGCATTTCTATCACTATTAGATTTTGCGCCAGTTCTCTGAAAAATACCTAAGAGTTTGTGTATTGTCTTTTTCTTAAGGAAGTTTCCTACACTCTGAGAACTTATCTTGTTACTCTTTTGATAATTTCCATGAGAATTAGAGGGATTGCGGTCACTTCAAGTTCATGGATAGAATGGACTCACCAAGTGTTCCTTTAATTAGTATTTTGTTCAAGATGATGGAAATATGTTCCTGAGAATGATAATAACTTGAACATCATTGGATGTGAGGAGTGGGAAGTAGAATTACAAAATAATTTAAATCTAATGAAGATATTTTTGAAGTAGAAACTTGTACTCAACATTAGTGAAAAAAAATGGAACTTACTGGTTTCCTAGTATTTATGCTTTAGCTGTTTTCAGCTTGGAGAGAAAAAAAATATGATGAAGTATGCTGTTGCTTATTTGGTGTTAACTTTCCTTCATCTCTTTTCAACTAAATTAGTTTGTTGTTTCCTTGTGAATATATAAAACAAAGCCACTTTCTATTTGAAATAGAAAACATGTGCAGGTTATATTTATGTTTTTAATCTTTATGTTGGATGGCTTAGTTTGTGGAAACCTTAACAGGGGGTTCTGTGATAAAGTTGCTCTTCTTTCTGATGTACTTTCATATTATTGTTGAAAGACTTTTATTTGTTTCTAGTGGAGATTATAGTTTTTTATAACCTTGTTTTGACATTTCTTCCTAAAAAGTAAGTTCTACATATGAATTTCTGAATGAGCTGTCAATCTCATGAAAGTCATTCTAATAGGTTTTGCTCTTAATTTAAGCCAAACTAAAATTATCAAGAAGCTCTAGTAACAAAATCTGAAACCTTTCTCCTCTGTTGGAGTAAACAAATGACTGAATAGTTCAATAACCCAACCCAAATTTGTGTCCAAAATGTTCTGTGCTAGATGCTGGACATGGCAAGGAATCACAGGTAAGAGGGCAAATAAAAATTAATAAGTAAAATTAATGTTAGAGTAAGGGTAATCACATAAAAGTGTCAAAAATATCTGAAAGAGTATGAGAGGGAACACGGAGAAGTGCTAGTTACCGATATCATGTCTTCCGTTACAAGCAAGAGGCATTGATTTGAGTTAACAACAGAGAAAATGGAGAGAAAACAGGTTGCCAGAAGGATATATTTCTGGTGGAAAAGGGGGGGGGGGAAAGAAACAGAAAGAAGGGAAGGAAAGAAGGAAATAAAGAAAGGAGGAAGGAAAGATATGAAGGAAAGTCTCAGAATACTATCTCCACTGGTAAGCATCTACTTAAACGTTTTATGTTTCTTTGTTATTGTCCTACTTCCCTCACAATTCCTAAGAGAAAGTTAGATTGTCCTGATAGGAGCCAAGTATTTAAACCTTAGCTAGTACAGAACTCTGTCATATATATATATATATATATATATATATATATATATGTATATATATATATACATACTGAATTACAGAGAGGTTACAGTTTCATACATTAGGCATTGGATACATTTATTGTACTGTTTGTTACCTTGTCCCTCATTCTCCCCTCCCTCCTCCCCCTTTCCCTCTGTCTTTTGACAGCAATCCAAAACTATGTTTGGTACAAGGAGAATAATTTCCAAAGGAAAATAGGTTCTGTTATTTGAAGATTGTGAACTGGATGCTGTGAAACAAAAAAATCATGAACTAAGTCACCTTGTGCCTAGAAATTCCTGGGCTTAGTGGCTAGTAAGCTGTGCAAGAATTCTGCTACTAGCAGAAATGTTTTGGAGGTTCCAGACAAAGAAATCTGGCTCTTGCCCTTGCTCCTTTATAGTGCTGACTAGATTTCTTTAGGGTAGAACATATTACTTTTGCTCATCTCCTAATTCCTTTTCCACCAAAGCAGTGGTGGAACGAGAAGGAGAGAGTACCTGGTGTAACTGCATCCAAGAAAGGTAATTTGAGAACTGCATTTAGAGGAACTGGCAAGGCATTCAATGGTCCATACCACTTTACAGGAAGAATGATGCTTCAGCATACTTTGTAAAATGGTCATGATCATGTGGAGGTAATTCAGAGTATTGTTTCATTAATAAAAAATCTGAATCTCTACATTTCAAGAATTTGTGTGTGGGGATGTTGCTATAAAACCCTGAATCAGGAAAATGGGGGAGCATGAGAAAATGAAGAGGAGGTAGGACAGGGCTTGGGGGTTCAGGAATTTAAAAGTGGGAGGATCCTTAGATAGTGGGTTGGCAGAATCTAGCTTTGCAACCTACTAGGTGAGATGTTTAGCGGATACTTGATGTCTTCAAGCCGTTTTAGTCTACCAGAATAAGTCATTGTTTTTTAGATCAGGAGATTGCCGTGATGAAACGCATCTACTCAAACAAAATTCCTTGCACAGAATGTGCCATGGACAAGTTTTGGGCAGAAAGGTCAGAAAGGAACCTGAGGTTCAGGTAGGCTATGGAGATTACAAGCACCTGCCTTCTTTCTTGACAGACACTACTATTCCTCTTTGATGTTTGGTCCAGATTGGGTCTGAAATATGAACACATTGAGACAACCTTGACTCTACAATACAGAAACTTGAGAGCACATTGGTGTTTCACAGCAGGTTTACCATGAAATACCATTTCCTTCAGAATCTGCAGGATAGAGACAATAAATAAAGTCTTTCTTAAAGATTTATAGTACATAGTCACCTGCACAAAGCATGAAAATATGATCCCAAATTTTGTTTAATTCAATGACTCCTAATTTAACTTGACAGAACTCATTTCCCATGACAGCTATTAATATCATGCAGAATATACTTTAGGCTAATTTTTGATGATTATTATTTGCATAGAGAACTGCTCATATTTTAAAAATTAATCTTAAAATGTGTGTTAGAATGTTTGTTTTCTAAACAGAATTGATAGTGGCATTAACTGGGAGCACAGCAGGATAATAGGAAGGCAAACTATTATAAATAGGACTTGCATCCTTCATTCAAGCAGCTGCTGAAACCTCACCTTCATGATAAAGCAACACAAATTCCCAGGATTCTATTTTGTCTTAATTATCATTTTATGTCCTTTGTCAAATATAATTCCAGTATTATCAGGGTTGCTGTTTGGCCCAGATGTCTTCAAAGAAACATAACCCAACAACCAAATAGGTAATTATAGTTAATTTAGATACTCATTCAGTCTCTGAATAAAACACCAAATTGGAGAGTGTTCTTAATATTTAGAAAAAAATCTTGGAGACCTTTTCTTCTTTTCAGATCAGATACTGGGACACAAAGTCAGTACATAAGCGTTCACTCATTGGCTAATGTTCTACCAACTGAGCTATACTTCCAATCCCTAAAAAGGACCTGTTAAATATAAATTATAGAATGCTCCAAACTTGTACATATTAGATAGAATAGCATAAAAACCTACCACCCAGTTTCACAAGCAAGGCCAGTCCTGCCCTGTCTTCACTCTTTCACACTCTTCCATCTTCCAACATTTTCTTTCCTTTTTATTGTAAATTTTATGTTACTGTAAAGGTGATATACAGAGGGGTTACAGTTACGTAGGTAATGAGTACATTTCTTTTAGAATGGTGTTACTCCTGCCTTCCCTCCCCTCCCCCTAGTTGTAAAGTTCATTTCCAACATAGTGTATAGTGAGTATCTTCAACTTTATTCATAAATATTTATTTATCCATAAATATTCACACTTAAAAAACACAATTCTGTTCATTAAAAGAAAAAACTAACAACACATCATTTTATGTGCCATAAATTTTTAACAGTTCATGTGTTTTCATTGTTATTTAGAATAAGATCTACATAGAATTGACTGATATATCTAAATATTTTTAAAGTATATATTCCTTCTCTTTTTTTTCCTTCTTGCAATTTGCTTATTTGAAGACAGGGCTAAGGAAACCAATACATCCTTGCCCAGGACTTGCCCTGTGTTAGCACTGACCATTCTAGGTCTTAGAACAGGCCTCAATGCCAAGATGTTTATCTTATAATTCCCTACATGGATTTTGCTTAATGTATTCTCATTCCTATAACTAATGCATTCTTCTTTCTTAAATTGCTCTTGTATCTAGTTTTGGTTAAATTAAGGTCCCTTCTTCCTTCCCTCATTTTTTTCCTTCCTTCCCTTCCTTCCTTCCTTCCTTCCTTCCTTCCTTCCTTCCTTCCTTCCTTCCTTCCTTCCTTCCTTCCTTCCTTCCTTCTTTCCTTCCTTTTCTTACTATCTTACTCCTTCCCTTCTTTATCTTCTTTCTTTCCTCCCTCCCTTTCCAATATATTGTTTATTAGTTGTAGTATTATACACTTCTACCAGGAGGCATAGAATGTCTGATGTTTTTGTAACGTCAGCAGTTGTTGATAAACAACTTAAAACATTAGAACATTTTCCCATCTCAGATTTCTGCTATTGCAGATGTTCCTGCTTACAAGCACATTAGTGTGCTGGAGCTTGCATATCAAAATACCACAGGCTGAATGGCTTAAACAACAGATTTACTTCTTCACAGTGCTAAAGGCTAGGAGTCATCCACTATAAGTCTGACAAATGAAGAATTCAAGCAAGACAAGAATGTAGTAAAGGTTATAGGAAAACTTCTTAGGATAGAATATGACAGAGAATAAGAGCATGTGTCTTGGACATGCATAGAAAGATAGCACTTCAGCCCATCTCAGCCTTCTTGTGCCATCTTAGAAGTTACAGGAATTGGCTTTGAGTTAAATAGGGAGAATTAGGGTCCCTGAAGATGGCTTTCTGATTGGTGGGCCTCCTATTAGAGTTGTGGTGCCATAGATTTAGTGTTTTATTCTTATTTCCTCACTATGCTGCCCTTCCTTAACAGATATCTTATTTCCTTGCTCTTTTGTAACCACCTGTCCCCATTTTGCTATCAAGCAAATTTGGCTTATCAGTTTATTTTTCCATCTGCAAGTTGTCTAGGCCACAATTCCCTAAGTACCAGATTTTCTGTCAAGTTGTGTCAAAGGTGTGGATAGGGCTGTCTCTGGTGAGACCCATCTTTGTCACATGTCCTTGGTTGTCTTCCCCTTGTGTCTTCATAACATCTTCTCTCAGTACCCATCTGAATTTATCCTAAATTCTTCTTGTAGGGCCACCAGTCATATTGGACTATAGTCCACTTACGTAACATTATTTTATGTAAATTATCTCTTTGAAGGCTAATGTGCAGCAATGGGATGTCAGCATATGAATATTGAGACACAATGTGATATGCCCATAGTGTTACAGGAAATTTGGCACCCCAATCAACTTTGGACCTTGAGTGTGGCATAAGTAGAATTCAGGCAAGACCCAGATATAGTAAAAGTGATAGTGACAGGAAAGTTTATTAGGAAAGAAATATAGCAGATTTTAAGAATATTAGACCACCTTCTCTAGGGTAGAAATAGATTCCTTGAGTTAAATAGGAAGAATTTAAGGATGGTATATGAGACGGTATAGAGAACTAAAACAGACTAAGTTACTGGCAGATTCAGGGGTAGACTCAGGTAGTCTTATGGTCCTTCGGTCAGGTGGGGCCTTGTTATAGCAAGAGTCATTAATCAAATGGCCTGCGCTTTTTAGATTCTAAGATGGCTGCAAAGTGTGACTTAAGTTCCACTGGACCTGCCTCAAGCATGGAAAAGGTTTACTGAATGACATTTGATCTGTAAGGCAAAGCTTACTGATCTAGATAGGTAATTAAATATCGTTTGCTTTGGAACTATTTGATGACCCACTTAGGCTAGAACAAAGTTTATTATCAATCCTTTTATGGGTAGAATACTCAAAAAATCCAAACAAACCCAACCATCTTATGAGATCTTTTATGACCCTGGTGGCTATATACACTGGTCATCTGTAAGCTGGAAAGCTGAATTACAATGTTTTCTTTACAGGACCTTGTGTTCTTATCTTCCACTTCAAGCTTTTGCATTCTCATCTCTAAGGCCTGCTACCTATCAATAGCACATACCAACCATTCCTATTATCCTTCCAATAGTATACCACCACAGGTTTCAGGTTAGGAGAGCTTTATCCTTAGCCCTAGTGGGTGAGTGATGGCTTGGTTATCAGGTGTTGAATGAATGGTCTTGTTTATCTGGTGTTGTGTTTTCCTTGTCAGAGAATGGAGTTGAGTATAAGAAGGAATGAACTTGTGGCAGAGTCTTCTGGAAGTTTCTGAGGAAGATTTCTCTAGGGATTACAAAAGACAGTTGGGGAGAAACAGAGCTGATTCTGCTGCAACATGAGGGAACCAAGCTGCTCATGCTTAAAGTTGACATGGATGGTATGCAGCAAAAGGATGAAAGTCCTCAAAAAACGTATAGAGTTGGAACGAACCAATCCTGTTCCCTACTGTGCAATTTCTATGTGTAATGATAAGCTTTTCCTTTCTCAACACCACTTTAGCTTATGTTTTTGTTACTGCTTTCAGAGATTCCCTAAGTGTAATATCACATAAACTCCCTCCCGTCCATTCAACAGCTCCAAAGCTCTTGGCACTTCCTCACCCCTCCATTCTTACCTCCCCTCCCATCATCTTTCCTTGATTTTCATCCTAATAATTATCCTTTTCTTTTTACTCTAAAAGTTCCAGCCTCTCCCAGTAACTTCTTTTCTGTTTACCTCATAGATATAAACTCAAGATTAAGAGGCTATGAATACTCACAATTGGTAATTTTTGCTGGTCTTTTCAGAATCTGATTGTTTTCATTTTTCATAGTACCCACTAGTTGAGCCAACATCAATTGGAGATCCTCTTTAGAAAATTAAATCTATATCTTCACTCTGTATTTCTTGGAAGTACCATGGTATTGGTGGTGATAAATGGATTGGCTTCCTGTATGGGGTGTACAAGCTCTTCTCTGCACCTTGGAGCTCAGGACAAATTTGAAGTGTTCTTCTTGCTTGTCTCTTTGCAACTTTTTGAAAAGAGCACCTTTAGATCATCATAGTAGCTAGATTTCACAAGAAAGGAGCCGCACATTCTTACCAGTATTGCTATCCAATGGTTATTAAATTTTTGTTTAATCAATGCATGTCTTTCATGTGCCCCTCTGAGTTGACAGTGATAATGAAATACACTAGATGAAGGTGACCATATAATTTATCATTCAAATGTAAGAAGAGTCAGATACTGTCTGGGCAAACTGGTGTTTGGCCATCCTAATTAGAGTTCTGTGAAAGCATTTGTAGCATTCATCTGTAGAAATGTGTGATGGGATGTCTCACAAATATTTCAGAGACACAATAATTAGCCCTAGCTCAAAATTTGTTTTAGTTTGTACATACCAAACACAGCTTTAAGGAATGTCAAAGAGGTGTTAAAGTACTAAACTTTTAATAAAAGGATGATTTAATGTCCTGGAAATATGTAACTAGGTTTTCAATCCCAGGCATTTTCAAACACCCACCTCTCATAGCAGGACATCTATAGAACATTCAGGAATCTGTCCTTTCCAACAGTCTTTCAGTTAGGTAAGATCTGTGAGCAGTTGAGAAGTGGTTAGGGAGTGAACATGCTGTCTGCTTTGTTTAAACAAATCAAGAGTACAAAGTGGGTTTCTGTCCATGATTCTAAACAATACAAGCAACATGACAGTGTTTTCCAAAACCTGAATGAGAAGTAGATTTGGTGTCACTAGCAGAATGTGAACTGACAGGTTGAGGCATTGACACTGTCACAAAATAGAACCATGCTTGAAATAAACCAGTCATGGAAACTGTTAGCAGTATGCTGTAGGAGAGCAAGGGCAAATGATAGTGATAGAGTATTTTTTATTTCAGCTCATCAATATTGTTCAAACATAAATTTTAGTAAAAAAATAAAAAGGCATTTCATTTTTCTCTGTGTAGATACCTCCTGCTCCCTCCAGTGACAACTCACCCCTTGTTTTCTATTGTTCCCTAAGACAGTGGGTTAAGATAAATGCATAGATGTCTACAGAAGAAAACTGGCTTCTCAAAAGGCTGCCAGGAGAAAATGAAATTACAGAAAGAGGAGACAAAGAATGTTTATAGGTGTTTTTGTTTCTACACATCACACGCAGCTAGACATGGCCTCAGGTCTCAGCATGAGGTAGGGTTCTGCCTTGTGTGTGGAAGGAAGAGGGACAGCTGGATCATGTGGTTCTGAGATTTTGCCTGGGATTTGTTATTATGCCTCCAAACAAATGCAGCTTTGCACTGAGATACCCATTTGAGATGATCCATCTTCATATTAAAGGCAAAAGCACTGCTTGCTACTTAACAATTTCATTTAAAAAAAAGTAAAATTATGACTCACAGTGATACTTACTATGTCTGAACTGCTCTGGGCCTAAGCATTTTGTAGCTTTTTAGCTCAGTGGCATCACCCCTTGAAACATGATAAAGCAGTACTGGTAATAAGAACTGGGTGTTGGTAAATGGTTACTAAGATGCAGGATTCCTAATCACTTAAATAATTGCAAAAGCCTAACATACAACACACTTAAGCAAGAAAAGTCCATATACTTTATATACCTCTAGTGAATAAGAAAAAAAAGAAAATGATCATTATTTAGTTATGGCAAACACAGAGATAAATTAAAAAAGTGGAAATGCTGAATACAAAATTTTGACTAGATGGGGAGTAAATTCATGAAATTACTTATATAATGTGGTGATTACAAGTAACCTTTTATAGTCTTGAAAATTTGTGATGAAAGAAGATTTTAATGTTACTTTACCCCTAAAATGTGATAAATCTGAGAATGTATATGTGAAGTAGCTTGATTTAATCATTCTCCCAATGTATGTATATTCCAAAATAACATGCTGTATATGATAAATACAGTTTTTGTCAAAAAATAAAAAAACTAGATAACTTAATTAAAAAAATAAGCCAATGAGCCAGGTGCTGGTGGCTCACACCTATAATCCTCACTGAGTAGGCTGAGATCTGAGGATTTGCAGTTCAAAGTCAGCCCAGGCAAGAAAGTCCATGAGCCTTATCTCCAATTAACCACCAGAAAACTGGATGTGGTGCAATAGCTCAAAGTGGTAGAGTGCTAGCCTTGAACAGAAGAGCTCAGGGTCAGCACCCAGGCCCTGAGTTCAAGCCCATGACAGACACAAATTAAGCTTAAAAAATCCATTGACAGTAAAACACAATTACAGATGGATGGAGATTTTAATGCATTGTATCCAGAAAGGGAAAAAAATGAACAAAAGTGGTTTTGATGGTGAAAAATATAGAACTTAGTGTGTTTGCTTGTAAGTTCCAAGAGAAGGTAAAGGTGGCTAAGGAGCCACAGTGTGGGTTTTCCTTAATGTGGAGCTTTTTCAGTTAAGAATTAGAGACTAGCTGAGGCTCTAAGCGCTCTCCAATACTCTGGAACTTCAGAGCACCTCATTGTGTTCACTGATCCTCTCTAGGATTCAGGTTATGTTAATCAGGTGGACTAGCATTTGTATTTTGCTCAACATTCTCAAAATGACTAGTCAGTGACTCTAGCTTCTTTGTCTTTGGCCAAGTCTCTAGCTCAAAACATAGTAGCTTTCCTGTGTGTAGTTGTGGATGAGACGCCCTGTCTTTCCTACACTTCTCTGTACCTTATTTGTAGGTAGAAGAGAATTGAGACTAAGAACTGGCTAAATATTCATTACTTTGCTTTTATCTAATTGCAGCTTTTGCCTTTACCTGGACTTCCTCTACGAGACATACTGATATTTATGCCAAGACTATAGTTTTTCTATATCTTGTCTGTATTTACTTTGTTGTCTAATCACCCTCTACAGGTATTGGCTAATAATTACATTGTGCAGTTGCTAAAACATACTTGTCAGCTTGTATTGCATATATGGGCTATCTCTCCACTGTATGCACCAAGAGAACTCTTTGAGAAATTAAATCTGTCTCAAATTAATTAGAACAAAATTAGCTTCAGAAACACTAGACATTTTGTGACTAGCGGCACCAATGCATAATTATATTGTGAGATATCTGTTAAATTGCACATAATTGATTGATCAATTTAAACCTCAAAGAATAAGCTTTAAACTGAGCCTGGAGAAGTCTGAAGTATTAACTATGAAATCACATAGAGATACTGACAAAGTGAACCACCTACACTTATTCTGTCAAACTTTAAATGGTGATACATTACTGTTTCTGGTCAGGGAAGTGAATTTTATTATAATCATATTTATATTGGAACCATGATTTATTAAGTAGGTCATATACACAAAGATAGGATCAACACTCAAATAACAGTTGCATATTTACAAATCCTATTGTGCTGTCTTCAGAATCTCACACAGAAGCAGAGTGGAAGAAAAGCAATTACCTTGTAATTTCTGCACGAGAAGCCTGATAGAGACTGGTGGGAAGGAGGCTTTATGATGTTTGAAATGGAATTTAGTTTACAAAACTAACTTTCCCTATATCTCCACACTCATCTATATATAACCCCTTTCAAAGTAACATAATTGATATTATATGCAAAAGAAAGTCAAGAAAACATCATACATACAATGTTCAAAGCAAAGGAAGATAAACACAATAGCATCCTAGGAGGCCTTACAATATCAATAGATTCTTTAATGCAATACAGGTTTTGGATATGTGTCTTTGAAGTACTGTATAGTTAGTTGTCTTCAATTCACATGTTTAATGCAGTGTCTAGATACATAGTTTATTGACCTACTGACATCTGATTGGTGTTCCTGAAGATTTGATGCAGTGATAGAAATTCTTAAATAATCAAAAAATGTAATCTCTCTGAATATAGTCTCTAAACCCCAGTGATACGCACTGGAAATAGGAAAATGAAGCTGAGCCTCTGTAAGCTAGTGCTGTTTTCTCTTTTAGAATGGAGGCAGGAAGCTTTCAAAATAGGAACAGAAGACTTCGGTGGTGTGGGAGAGATGGTGCTGATACCTGTTTGGAGAGGAATTGGATAGCATAGTTTTCCCCCTACCTCAAATTTAAATTCCTTAGCAAGTCTCCTGAAGAAAATGATTTCAATTTGTTGTAGCTTTTTTTCTCTCCCTTTCCCCCTTATTTATCCTCCACATTGGCTAAAAGAAGCATAGTTTACATTTTCAAGGTTCTTCAAATGCCTTTATTTTGAGAAATATAAAAATTGAAAACATGACTTCAAGATGTATTACTAGATTATTCTATTCTTTTGAGCAAAGCCAATTCTTCACTTTCAGTCAGAAGATAGAATCAGATCTTATTCAAAAAGGAGATATTGAACTCAGATTACAGTTTTCTACAGTTTTATTATTAAAATCACAGAAATAATACTATCATATTCTGTCAAATGATTGTCATGTCATTTTATAAGTATTCATTAGATAAGACTTTCTAAGGGATATCTTGTCTTATGTGCTTTTAAAATCTACTGTAATAATAGATAGTGAACTTGGTAGCATTTAAAATCATAACACAAAGCTTTGAAATACCTTTCCTTTAAGAAAGTAATTAATACTAGTACTTCTTTTGCAATGCAAAACTTGGGATGCCAAAGCAGTTATTTTATGTTCTCATTTACCAGTGACACTATCAGCAACAAAATAAGAAAAATGTGTTTTTCTGGACATCTTTCCAAACATGAGTCTTAACTCTTTTACTATCAGCTGCCTCATAGGTCAGCTTTATTCTGGAGCATGACAAAAGTTTGGTCTTTTCTATTACCTCATAGTTAATATGTACATATTCATCCTCTTTTCTATTTCATAGAACAAAATCAACCCTAGTTATTGAATAGCATGTTCTTAGGAAATTTTTACTAATTTGACTTAAGTATCAGAAAAGACGAGATTTACATGAGGGCAAAATTTTCTAAAACGACTGTGGAAAAACCAAAGAAACAAAAGTATTTAAAATGCAAAATCTGGCCTAAGAAGTTCAATTAGTTGTCATTGCCTTTGAAAAACAGATAGGCTTTAATTTTAATGTTATTATCTTTAAGTAGTTGTACAAAGTAGTTGCCATTTAACAAAGCAGTTTATGAGTACAATGTATCTTGACCAATTGTCACCCTTTCAACATTCTCACCTATTTCAACATTTTCATTATCCCATTTTGTATATATACTACATTTACGTAATCCCTTTGTTGATTGAGGGGCATCTGGGTTGATCCTATACTTTGGTTATAATGAATACTGCTGCAATGAATGTGGTTGTGCTGGTGGCTTTACTGTACTGTATTCTATACTCTGTATTGTAATCTTTTACACAAATACCCAGGAGTAGAATTTCTGGATCATGAGTAGTTCTGTGTTTAGTTTTTTTGTAAATCCTCATACATTTCGCCAATAGTGTATTAAGGTTCCCTTTGGCTGTATCCTCACCACTATCTCTTATTGGGGTTTTGTGTGTGTGTGTGTGTGTGTGTGTGTGTGTGTGTGTGTGTCTGTGTGTCTGTGTGTGTGTGTTGGATAGTGACCATTCTAACTAGAGGTGGAATCTCAATGTATTAATTTGCATTTCCTTCATGACCAGAATTATTAAGCATTTCTTTGTATGTCTATTGGCCATATTTAGTTCTTCTTCTGAGAAGAGTTTCCTCATTTCACTGGCCCATTTATTAATTGCATTACTTTTTTTTGAAGGTTTAATTTAATTTTTTTCTGTATATTGTGTATATATTCTGTCTTTTTAGCTTATGGGCTAAGAACTCTGCTGTGCAGAAACTTTTTAGTTAGAAGCAATCCCATTTCTCAAGTCTTTCAAGTCTTTCTTTGATTTGCTATGCACTGTGCTTCTAGATCTTTCTTTTTCTTTTCTTTTCTTTCTTTCTTTTTATTTTTTTTTCCGAATCCTGGGGCTTGGAACTCGGCCTGAGCACTGTCTCTTGCTTCTTTTTGCTCAAGGCTAGCACTCTACCTCTTGAGCCACAGCACCACTTCTGGCTTCTTCTGTTTATGTGGTGCTGAGGAATCAAACCCAGGGCTTCATGCATGCAAGGTGAGCACTCTGCCGCTAAGCCATATTCCTAGCCCTGTGCTTCTAGATCTTTACTCAGAAAATTCTTTCTTGTGCTAAGGAGTCCTAATGTTTCCCCCATTCCTTCCCCTAATAGTTTCATGTCTTATATTGAGGTTTTTCATCTATTTTGAATTGATGCCAATGAAAGGTCATAGATAAGGGTCCAGTTTCAGTTTTCTGCATATGGATATCCAGTTTTCCCACCATATTTTGTGCTGTCTTTCTTCCAGCCCATATTTTTGGTTCCCTTACGAATATTAGATGTCTTTAAGTCTATGGTTTATTTCTCCATATTTGGTTCCATTGCTCCTCAGGACTGTTTTTGTGACAGTATGAAGTTGTTTTCATTACTTATAGCTCTGTAGCACAGTGTGAAGTTTGGTACTTCTTTTTTTTTTTTTTTTAACTAAGGATTGCTTTTGTGATTCAAGGCATTTTATAGTTCCCTATATATTTTTGAACTTTTTTTTCCCCTTTTTATGCCAGTCCTGCTGCTTGAACTCAGGGATTGGGCCCTGTCAATGGACTGCTTTAGTTTAAGGCTAGTGCTCAATTACTTAAGCTACACTGCATCTTCCAGATTTTTCTGAGTAGTTTATTGGAAATAAGAGTCTCACAGACATTTCTGCCTGGGCTGTCCTTGAGTCGAGATCTTCAGGTCTCTGCCTTTTGAGTAGCTAAGGTTACAGGAGTGAACCAACAGTGCCCAGATAGCTTTGTCTATCATGATGAAAAATGCCATGGGGATTCTAATGGGTATTGCACTGAATGTGGATTTCTTTTAGCATTATTGCATAGAAGGTCTTTCCATTTCCTTATATCTCTTTCAATATCCTTTAAGTTTTTATAGTTTTCACTGTAGAGCTCCTTCACATCCTTGCTTAAGTTCTAGGTATTTTAACTTTTAGAGCCTATTGCAAATGGAGTTGCTTTCCTGATTTCAGTCTTGATCTTCTCATAATTGGCATACAGGAAATCTACTGATGTTTGTGGGTTGGTTTAATATCCTGCTATTTTACTGAAATTTTGAATCAGTTCTAATAGCTTGAAAGTCCTTGGCTTTTCTTGAATGGGAGGCCTTTTATTGTTATTTCAATGTTATTGCTTGTTATGGATTGATTTAATTGGTTTATATATTCCTGTCTCAGATTAGGTATATTAGTAATATATTTATTTTTGCTGGGTTTCCAATTTATTGCTATAAAGGTTTGCAGAGTATTCCTTTAGTATTCTGAATTTGGCTTGTTTTTGTTGTGATGTTCCCTTTTTTATCTCTAATTTTATTTATTTGGGTGATTTCTCCTCCTAGTCAGGTTCATTAGGAACCCATCAATTTGGTTATATTTTCTAAGAACTAATTTATTTTGCTTATTCTTCATATATATAGTGATCCTGGGGCTTGAACTCAGAACTCAGGGCCTGGATGCTGTTGCTGAGCCTCTTTGTGCTCAAGGCTCTAGTGCTCTACCACTTGACCCACAGTGCCACTTCCATTTTTTTCCTGAGTAGTTTATTGGAGACAAGAGTCTCACAGACTATTTTGCCTCATTTGGCTTCAAACCACAATCCTTAGATCTCAGCCTCTGGAGTAGCTAGGATTACAAGCATGAGCCACCAGTGCCTGGATTCTTTGTTTTATGCCTGGATAATGCATTCTAAGGTGACAGTGATGTATTGAAGTCACCAACAGTCAAAGTATTTGGGTCTATATGTGTTTTTAGGTAAATTTGTATTTGATTGGTGAAGATTGGAGCTCCAGCATTTGGTGCATAGATGTTTACAGTTGTCATGTACTCTTAATGAAAAGTACCTTTTATTAATATGCAGTGCCCTTCATTGTCTCTTCTTATTATTTGAAGTCTGTTTTATGTGACCTAAGTATTGTTTCTCCCTACTGTTCATAAGGGCCATTTGCTTGAAAGATTTTGTTTCAGCCTTCCACCTTGAGTACTTGTTCTTGTCAGATGTGTCTTTTGCAGGCAGCAGGTGGATGGGTGGTGCCTTTTATTCCAACAAACCACTATGTCTTTTGATTGGAGAATTGAACTTACTGCCATTGAGTATTAGAACTGAGAAGTATGTGATAACTCCTGTTATGTTCCCACGTTTAGTTCTTACTATATCTATCTGCTAGGCTGTATCTGTCTTCTTACTATAGCTTCTTACTATATCTATCTGGTGGGTCTGTTTTCTCTGCCTATTTTATGTTCCTGTTGATTTTCTCTACGTAGGATGTCTTTGAATATTTTCTATGGTGCTAGTTTGGTGTGGTAGATTGCTTCAGTTTTCGTTTATAATGAAATTGTTTTATTTACCCTCGAGTCATAAATGAAAGTTTGACTGGCTATAGTATTCTTGGTTGGTAGTTGTTTGCATTCAATGCTTGACATACATCATGTCAAACCCTCTTTGCTTTTAGGCTTTCAGCTGAGAATTCTGCAGTTACTCTGACCAGTTTTCCTTCCTAACAGCATTAAATATCCTCTCCTTGTTCTCCACTGAACAAATTTGGATCACAGTATGGTAGTTGGAAGTTCTTTTCTGATTTTGTCTGTTGCGTGTTCTAACAGATTGTACCTGAATTGGCTTTTCTGTTCTAATGTTTAGTGTTATGCTATAATTCTGTTAAATATATTTCCTATCTCCTTGGTTGCTTCCTCTCTCCTTCCTCTATACCTATCAGGCACAAATTAGGTTTTCTGATTGAATCCCAAAGTTCTTGCTAACTAATTTCCTGTTGCTTATATTTTTATTTGAATGGTAACTTCATTTCTCTCTATTAAATCTACTCTGTCTTCAAGTCCCAAGAATGTCCATGTCATCTATTCTGCTGGAGAGGCCTTCTACCTTATTTTATTTCTCTGGCTGCTGTCTGGTCATTTTTCAGGGTTTCTATGTCTTTATTGGGGACCAATACAATCTCTGAATTCTGAGCTTAAAACTTTGTCCCTTGTTTCGGGTTCTCCCAAGCACCAATCTTTGGTGTAGTCTACCAGAGGCTGAATCATCTCTTGCTTGATGTGGTCTGAGACCAGTGTGGTCTATGAGTTCCAAGTGCAAAACGTGGTTCCTTGTCCTAAGCTCTCCGTAGTGCCAACCTCTCACTTGGTAGTCAGGAAGCTGATTCAGACAGATGTGGTCTCTTAGTTCCAGGGTCAGAATTTTGACCCTTGTTTCTGTTTCTTCTTCCACTTTCCCACGTCCCACACATGCTGCTGAGCTTGGGGCTCACTTCTACTCCTGCCCTTCTTGCTGATTACCTGGGGGTTAACAGTCTGTGACTTACAGTGTTTGGTGTCAGCCTGATTTCCTTCCTGGCTTTTTCCTGTGGAGTGATTTTCTGTGTTGAAGTGTGGTTATAGTGTCGGTGACTAGTGTGTCTGGGTCTATCCTCCATGGCAATCAGGATCAGCAGGGAGGAGGAGAGCAGGGGACAGGCCAGAACAGCAGGCTGAACTGCATGGTTATCTGTGCAGAACTGTTGGCCATTTATGGGCTGTACCCCAGTGCTGCAGACCTGGCTCTGCAGACTTGGTATTTTTTGTTGCTTTTTCTCCTCTTTCTGAGATATAGATATTGATGCTTCCTGATTGGTGGTAGTCTCTAAATGTTTGCCTTTGCCTATTATCCACTTTTGAGCTGGATTTCCTGATTAGAGCTTTGTATTTGTGATTGAGCAGATAGAGCTGTGATACTGCCCTGTCTCTAGATGGCCATCTTGGATTCCTCCCCAGTTGCTTTTTTGAAAAAAAGAATTATCTCAGTACTTGGAAGGCTGAGGCAGGAAGCTAAAGTTTTCAGTGTAACCTGGGCCACTCAATCTCAACAAAACCAAACATACATTAAAAAAAAAAAACTAACAGTAATTGTATGGCTTTATATCTTTTTTTTTTTGCCAGTCCTGGGCCTTGAACTCAGGCCTGAGCACTGTCCCTGGCTTCCTTTTGCTCAAGGCTAGCACTCTGCCACTTGAGCCACAGCGCCACTTCTGGCCGTTTTCTGTATATATGGTGCTGGGGAATTGAACCCAGGGCCTCATGTATAGGAGGCAAGCTCTCTTGCCACTAGGCCATATCCCCAGCCCTGGCTTTATATTTTATTTTGTAGGTACATGTCAGAGTCAGTTGTCTGAGGACTGGTAGACAAAAAAAAATTTGGTTCATGTTGGGGCTAGATTGTGAAGGGATGGAAATACCAACTGGCTGGCAGGCAGTAGGGAGCTGCTGAGTATGTTTAAACAGGAGATGACACTGTCCGATCTAGGACGTAATGATGCATAAAAGAGGGCAGGAATCATTGAGGAGACATTGGAGACAGGAAAACCAGTAAAGAGATTTTTCAGATGGTACAGTTGATTTCTTGCTGACTTGGAATGAAAAAACTTAACAGGGTAATTAAGTCCTGCATGTCCTCATAGTGATCAGAGCTTTTAGCTATGTCTGTCCAGAAATGTATGAGCACTGTTAGACTGAGTTGAAGAAACAAGTAAACAAAAAAACCCTTCTCAAAGGTAAATAATAAGTAAGTTATTGTTCTTACCATTATACTTAAATAAAATCAATAATTAGCTATGGAATATTTTCAATATTCAATATTTCCATAGTTCTCCTTTGGAACAGTTTTAGGACTCATTTTTCCCTCTTCAAACCATTCAATTCCCAAAGCTGGAACTTGATCCATCTTCTGTATGAGCCTTCATTTTTTTACTGCCTGGAGTTGTTTGCTCTCAGTTCCTTTATTTCCTAATTGCTTACTTGAGTTTTATCCACTGAATTATAAAGTAAGCAGTGAGGACATATTCAATTAAATGCCAGTGAATAAAACTTTTGCTGTTAGTGAAATATTAAGTTGACTTCTTTAGATACTGAATTTTTTCTTAGTAATAGGGCAAAGTCTGAAACTAATATTTTGCTACAAACTTTCCTTAACATTATGGTATTATAAAACAATGGAGACCAGAATATTTGAATTCCTTTTTAACTTTAAAAATGTGGGTAGATGCACAGATAATAACTTATGGATTTTTTTTTTCTGGAAAATGAAAAGGAGTCTACTGAAGTTGCTTGGAAGCATTTTCTAAGAATGTCTGTATGTGATATGAGAATGGTACTAACATAAAGCATAACTCCTATTGCTAATGTTGGTTTGTTTCTGTTGCCTCTGTTTATTTCTACTAACTTTCTAATCTGATATAGATTCAGAGAGCTTTTTGTTGTTTCTCTATTCTCCCTCAAAACAAGAAAATGATACAATCTAAAAGCTGGTTCCTTCTCTACCCCAAGTGATATCTTCACTGTCTATATGAGACTGGCACCACACCCTTTCTTCCTAAGGGATTGTGCCTAAAAGAAATGTCAACATCAGGTCAAATGTGAACAGACATAAAACCAGGAAGACACACACACACACACACACACATATTATATGTATGTGTGCATATGAACACATTAACTCAAGAACTATTTTTATGAAAAACTTCCTGTGCTATCTTTTAGAAGGAGAGAAAAATAATATTGCCTCGGGATTTCATACTCTGTTTATGGATGTGACACTGGATCTTATAAATTTCTTGAGCCAATAATCTTGTGACCATTCTCATGGTCAATTGATAAGCATCTAGCCAGTCTTGTAATGAAACTCACAAGGAAGAGTAGATTTGCCACTGTTATAGTAAGAAAAATTCTGCCCTGTAAGGTCAATGCTGCATTATTGAAACTCTACCTGGAAGACAGCATTTCTGCAGCATGTGTTTGGGTCAGGCTCTGATATGATAGTGCCATGGATGTTATAATATATAGATGGAAGTTTCAAATATCAAATACAGTTGATGTCAGTAAGTGAGGACAAGAATGTAAGGCTAGGTCTCTCATTCTGAATTTTTCCTTTAGAAGAGGAAGAAAGAAGAGATGGGGAAGATCTATACCTGTTTTTCTTTGAAGTTGTGTTACCTACTAAATAGTAAATTACACTTTAAAATAAAATGATATCTGCATTACTGCTCTGGTCAATGAACTAATTTATGTGTAACATTTTCTAGGCATTCATTAAGATATTTTACCAGTTAATTGTTTTAATTTTTTTTTTTTTTTTTTTTTTTTTTTGCCAGTCCTGGGCCTTGGACTCAGGGTCTGAGCACCGGCCCTGGCTTCTTCCCGCTCAAGGCTAGCACTCCGCCACCTGAGCCACAGCGCCCCTTCTGGCCGTTTTCCATATATGTGGTGCTGGGGAATCTAACGGAGAGCTTCATGTGTAGGAGGCAAGCACTCTTGCCACTAGGCCATATTCCCAGCCAATTGTTTTAAATTTTTGACTTCATGATTTTATTGTTTTCATACAAAAAGTTGATGATTAGAATGGGATCACTTGTTTCTTTCTGTTATCTCCACCCAGTTCAGAATGCTTGCATCTGTTAATAGTTAACATCCTACTGAATCTGCAGTTAAGATTAAAGCACTCGAGCTTTAGGACAATATTTGTTGTTTTAGCTTTTGTTCCGGGAAAATTGGCATAGTTTGCCCACCACAGCCACTCTGTTTCCTGTCATAATGCTACTTTCCCTGGGCATTGGAAAATCCTTTTTGAACTGTGTCACTTTTTTTTGGCCAGTCCTGGGCCTTGGACTCAGGGCCTGAGCACTGTCCCCGCTCAAGGCTAGCACTCTGCCACTTGAGCCACAGCGCCGCTTCTGGCCGTTTTCTGTATATGTGGTGCTGGGGAATCGAACCTAGGGCCTCGTGTATCCGAGGCAGGCACTCTTGCCACTAGGCTATATCCCCAGCCCCGAACTGTGTCACTTTTTAAAGTTAGAGCTTACCATATTTTTTGACAGAAAATTTGATTGGCTTAGGAATTTTAATCATGAATACAGAAGATATATTGGCACCAAATTATTAATTAATTCTTTTATTTACCGAGCATATAGAACATATACAGCTAGTTTGTGTCAGATATTGTGCTGGGTATTCAGCACATCATCCTAATGTTCTTAGGAACTTAGGAATATTTTTAGAGATGTCAAATTTTAGGAAACTTCAAACACTAGACATAGCTCAAAAAATAGAGATTAATGATAATCTCCCCAAATAACACTATATTTGGGTATTTTTTATATTTGACACTCAGCAGTTTGATTTTGCTGTTGAGAACTATCATTTCCCTCATTTTTTAAAACTAAGAATAACAAAAGCTTGTTAATTTCAAGAAGAAAAATAGCACCTTTAGATGAGACCATGTATGTACAGACTGACTGTGAGTAAAAAGTAGAAAGTGTGATGGAGACCATAGGCATTTTGGCTGTGAATATAACTTTCCACTTCCTACATTAGGCTGTTTTTACATACAAAGTGAGTAATATTACTGAATTACTAATGAACCACGCATAAATTTTCATATTCTATTCTGGTAAATGCTTAGCCATGCATGAAATTCTTTTGTGTCTTAGATATGTAGATACAACTTATGCCTTTAATCCAGCTTTTTACATTTATACCATTTACTTTAGGATACTATAACAATTAATTACTAATAGTGTATGCATATTTTTCTCATTCTTCTGCATTTCAAACTTCACTGGTGAATATTAATAGAAATTTAAAAATAATATAGTTTATTATCAATGTCATTGGTGTTGCATTTTGATGATAAGTTATTTTTTCAAAATGCAAAAAATTAAAAAAACTACAAGTAGAAGAATACCCTCTGGGTATAGTTTATTTGAATAGCAATTTTATATTTCTTCACTGTTCTTAATACTATTATGTTTTCTTTAAACATCTATAAAATACTACACCATAGTCTTCAATAATGGAGAAACTTTCTGATGTGCTCATAATGAGATTTAAAAAATACTGCAGGTGGTATAAAAATGTTCACACAAAGGTAGTTTTTTTAATGGAGTTAAAAATTGAGTATAAGACATTTATACTATTTCTCACCCTTGGAAAATAACAGGTTCCCCTGGGACATATTGTATATTTAAATGTGTGGCGTTTCTGGATAAGCACATATTAGTGGGATATGGTAATGGTGGCCCACTAATCTTCAGGGATTGTTACCAGAAATGGTGTAAGTTGTCTTATGGTCCCAAGGAATATGTGATGGAACTTTCAAAAACTACCTAATTGCTATGACTTGTTTGTGCCTCTGTATAGATAGCAAGCAAAGATGGTTCCTGGGTTTGAAATTGCATTATACGAAATCAAATGTTTATTTTGAACATACAGAACATTTTAGAGAAACATCTTTCTTTGGGAGGCCAATGAGATTGAGACAATACCGTTGGTTTTGAAAAACTGAGTGTGATGTCCTATATTCAGATGGCAATGTGAAATGCATAGAGAAAAGGTCAAATCCAGAGAGCCAACTTTCAGAAGCATCTCAGAGGTAAGTCATGAGTACAGAGATGAAAGGTTAGAAGACTTTGGTAATGCTTTGATTGATATGGCTGAACTCAGAGTTCAGTTCCATCTAGAATGAGAAATATTAAAACTGGACTATAAAAATAAAGGAAACAACATTTCCAGAGATCAGATTGTCATGTCAAGATCAGAGATTGAAACCTGGGCTTTGAACTTGACAGAGGTAATAGAAAGAAAGTGAGCTTAGAGACATAGGAGGATTATGGTTCAAAGTCAGCCCTTTCAGACAAATCCCAGGGGCTCTTATCGCCAAGGAACCAGCAAAACGCCAGAACTGTAGGTGTAGCTCAAATAGAGTGCTAGTATTGCTGAGAGCATGAGGCCCTGAGTTTAAGCCTCCTCCTCAAAGCGATATACTAAATAAAACAGCACACTAGGCTACATATTTTATTAATTCCATTTACATGAAATGCTGACTAGTAAAAGACCAGCAATAATGAGATAAATGAGAGAGAAAAGTAGGCTCATGATACTTACTAATGGAAACAGTATGGATATATTTCAAATTTGAAGAAAAACTTAAGGTATTTCTCACCAGAAAATAGTATGAGGATGATTTTCCATTCACACAGGATGATAGGAATATAATAAGGTTTTTTATAGCCTCAGGGTATCAATACTCTAGATTACCACATAACATAGTTTCCTGCATTTATACATGGGCTGTATCAGTGGGGAATCATAATGAACTTAGTAACTAAACTCAGGATGACTGGGATCAAATTGACTTCTTGCAGGAGCTGTAAGTTACAAAGATAGATGGAACAAAAGGGCAAGATGAGATATATAGGTCAACCTGCTTATAAAAATTTCAAAACTATGCCTCTTACAAAAAAATAAAACACTTGGTTAAAAAAATAACCTGGACAGAATTCTATAGATAGCTATCTTTAGGGAAGTTCTTCACATTGAGAGAGAGTAGGCCAAGTTTACTGAGCCATAATATTTATTCATCTTAGAGAAAGCAATTGTAGTTTGTAGATCTATTGAACTTCCTCAGACATCACAATTGCTGACTAGCATGGAAAATGGTTAATATTCTCAGAACATAAAAATATTTGTTATGTAATAAAAATACATGACTAACCACTAAAAAGTAAGCAAACTACATAATATTCAACAAATAATGAAAAATAATCAATCACTAGTAATCAAACAAGTGTATAGTAAGATAAAATAAGCATTAATTTTATCTTCCTAATAGTTTAGATTTAAAAACAATGGCAATGTCACTGTAGTGTGAGGGGGTAAATGAATACTTTGATTACTGTTAGTGGAAGTAATCAGATAGTTGGGCAGTATCTATGAAGATACTTTAATTCATGGACTTCTTTATCATTAAGTTTTAACTTCCAGGAATATGTCCAAGAGAATTAATTGTCCAGGTGTGCAAAGCTATATTTGTAAGAAAGTTCATAGCTGCATACTGTGTATTAAAGAAAAACTGGAAAAAATACAAGTGACTGTTTGTTGATAAATCCACCCCTTACTGTATTCCACAGAGGTTTAGTTGAAAAAGGTAGATCTCTTTGAGTTGACATATGAAGATTTCTAAGATATATTCTTAAGTAAATAAAAGACATAGAGAATAACCCATAGTATGATCTTACTTGTGTTTATAATCACCCTTAAAGCTAGATAGTGTTGTATAAAGTTCATTAAGAAAGAAAAATACAGTGCCAAGGCTGGGGAGGCACTATTCCTTGGGAGGTTGGTAGGTCAGGGAGAAACAAAGAATTATAGCTTATGAAATTTTTAACAAATAAAAACTAAAAATGTCTGCATTGCTAATACTTATTTTAAAAATAAAACATCTGAGAATTAATATTAATAAAGCATATAAAATATTGTATAACAGAGATGCATATGTGTGTTGCATAAAATAAGTAAGTTCTAATCATAGGGCACTAGTCTAAGAATGTAGTCATGGATACATAGATTTAATTATAAGGCAATTTAACTACAGGATTGTTAATATAAAATTGGAAATGACCTAAATGTCCAACACTATATGACTGACTAAATAAACTACATCAGCCATATCAGTGGAATATTTATAATACTAATTTTAGCAACATTATTGAGGTATATTTTACATATAATAAAACCAATCCATTTCAAGTGAACAATTGATTTTCCTAATAGTATGAGTACTGGGACTATCACAATGAATCAATTTTAGTTTGGGTCCACCAAAAGACCTCCTGAGACCATTTACAATTCATCCGCTACCACTGCTAGCACAGGCCACTACTAATATAACTTTTTCTTTGGTTGGACCATGCAGTGGCATATTTTGCTTCCATGGAAATTTGTTATAATAAGTGATAGTTGTCTAATAAAACAGAAAAAAAGCAGATAAAATATGACATACAGGAACAGTTAGTTTGGGCTTGTGTGAAAAGGAGGGAGAAGGAAAAAAAGAAAATGTGAATAACATACTCCAAAATGTCAGTTGTACTTACACTTGAGTGGTGAAAATATGGGTGCCTTTTCTTTTTGAAATTGTATGGCCAGGAAAAAAAATTCAAATTATCCTAGAAAGGGCTCCCACAATGGAGTCCTTCAATATTTTCTCTCTTCCTTTTTGAGTGAGAGGGAGGGTAGGAATCTGGAACTGCCTCCAGACAGAGGCAGCTATCAGAGTATTTCTCTGCTGTGGAAGATAGGGCCAAATCCCAATAGAGTGGTTGTTATGACTTCTTGCATGATAGACCAGAGACACTAAAAAGTCAGAGAGAGAGAAAGAGAGAGTAAGTACTGATGCTACTGGCTGCTTGCCAGGAATTAGACTTAGCCTATAAGTCTTTGAGTACTTGTGGTCCCATGAGAAATTCTAGCCAACACTACCCTAAAGGAGAAGAGTGAGATGGGGGTGCTCATCCCAATCACCAACTTTAATATAATGAAACACCTATTTCTCCATCTAGTTATAGGGAAAATGGAAGAAGAGTGGTGAGGGTACTGAATAGGAGAAATGACATCTGCAAGCCGCACCCCCCACACATACTGAACTTAGGGCCACATGCTTACTTAGCACCACTGAGTCATCCCACAGCCATGTTATACACTAGCTGGTTATTGAGATAGGGTCCTAGTTCCTGCCCAGGCTCCTATCTGAACCAAGAGTTTCCTATTCTTCGCTTCCCACTATAACTAGCATGCTACTATATCCAGCTTCTTCTGTTAAGATGGAGTCTTGTGGACTTTTCTGCCCTGGCTGGCCTCAAAGGATGAACCTCTGAATCTTGGCCTCCTAGGTAGCAGTGATACAGGCATGAGTCACTGATGCCTAGATTTAAGTAGGCTAGATTCACCCTTTTCATGTGTTCAGCTCTGAATTTAAACTAGTGAGGACCCCACCTTAGACTTCTTTCCCTATGGGTTCCTTCTAACATGTTTACATGTTTGCTGTATCTCTGTTCATTTATCATAGCCCTGATTCCTTTGTCTTTTGTGAATAAACATCCCATCACATTCTTTAGAGTGTTAACTCTTACAATGGGGACTTTCAAAAAGTACGTATTTGGGTTATCTAGTCCATGCCATTAAAAGCAAAATCTGTTTCTATGTACCCAAATTTACATCAAAACAAAATTTCAGTGAATGGAACTATACTTCTGGAAGTGGGAATTTTCTATGGAATCTTTCAAAAAAAAGCTCTTAACTAATGTTTTTATTGTTCTAAAACACTTCATTTCTAAAGTGTGGAGTTGTCTCATTACATGGAAATGATGTGACTTCATAGTTTCATACTTTATTTTCTAAATAACTCTAAAGAGTTGGTTTAGTGTTTGAATTATAATTCTCTTAAAACATCTCTGGGTTCCAAACCAGTGGGCCTAGCATTAGGGAAGCATGGCCTCACAGTGTGTGCCAGAAGGCAGAAGGAACTCTGGGTAGAGTTTACATCTGCACAAAGGGAGACAATTCCTGGTGATGGAAATTGTTTCTCTCACCCACTGGTTTAGCTGACAGTGATGCTGCTTTTCATGCTGTTTTGCCTTCCAGGAGTGGAATCCATAAAGGGCATGGCCCCAGGTTCCTCTGTGAGTCCCCAGCTCAGACCTCCAGCATTCTTTAATGATGCCTAATTGGACTAGACCAGACCTTGGGGCTTTAATAGCCTTTCTCCGTGGTTTGCAAGTTTGAAAAGGCTGGCCACCTACTGTCTTTCTTTAGTACATTGATGGAAGGCCCAGTACTCAGATTTTATGCTTATTAATGATACTTTCATGAGTTTCCAGGGCTAAAGCGACTTTTTTATATTGTTTAATGATTTTCAGTTTAACTCCCTTTCTGAGTGGGATGTTGTAAAGATTAATTAGCCAATGTTCACAAAGTGCTTTCAAGCTGAAAAGTGCTGCATAAGGGTGCATGGACTCATTAGCTTCTCAGTCATTAAGGCTTTTCAGACCTTTTGGCATTCAGCAACTAGATGATGAAAGCCAAATTAGGATTTTTTCTTTTAAATAAAAGGAAATATTTCAGGAAGAGCAGACCAAAGCAGTAAATTAATCATTGATTTTTTTATTGTATTTTGACGCTTTTTTCAAAAACATCTATTGCTCTGAGACTTAAAAAAAAGCCATATAAAATATTTACTTGTGATTTCACAAACCCACGGAGTACTGGGATTTGAACTCAGCACCTTGTGTTGCAGTTATGTCATGCCTCAATACCTTCCTGCTTTTGTTATTTTTTGTTTCCAATACAGTCTTGCTTTTTTTCCTGGCCAGCCTGGATAGTGATTTTATATTCTTTTCTTCCCATGTAGGTAGAATGAGAGGTACATACTGGGCCACCTAGCTTTTCATTGGTTGAGATGGAATTTTGCTAACTGATTTTACCAGGTGGGCTTAAAACTGCATCCCTCCCAATGTCAGCTTCTTGAGTAGCCACGACTGCAGTCATGAGTTATTTTGCAGTTTGGGTTTTCATTTTCGATTACTATACTGCTTAAACTTTTTCTTTGTCTTTTCAAAAATATATTTTTCTGCACATTTATTTAGAAACTCCATGAATTATAGTCTCATTTGAGCCTCCATAGTTCATTAGTCTGGTGACAAGTGTTCAATTGCAATGCCAATGAATGACACTGGGTAGAATTTTCCCTTAGTTAATGAGTATCCACTTGGTGTGATTAGTAAGGGAAACATAATGTTGTCTCCACCCTTGACAATTATTAGTGCACATAAGATGCCTTTTGACTTTTGATGGGATTACTTTCTAATAATTCATAGTAAATTGAAAACATTCTAAATCACAGATGGATTTAATATGTCAAACCTACCAACACATTGAGGAAGGGCTGTTTACCCTGAGCTCACAGGTCTGGCTGGCAGCTGCTTCTGCCACCACCGCCCAATACTGCAGGAGGATGTTACATCACATATTTTTGGACTGAGATAAGATGAGAATTCAAATATCAAGTACAGATTTTACTTCCAACCTATAGCTTTTGTTCTACCATAAAGTTAAAAAAATTGTAAGCTATACTATGATAAGGTATGGACTGTATATTTGTATTGCATTTTCTATGATTCAATTATGTCTTTCATGTAACCTGAGAAAGTACACATGGCTGCCAAATCGGAGAATCCATAGACAAAGACAGATAATCTACAGACATTAATTGATAGCCGATTCCTTTAAGCAGCACCAACTGCACGTAAAAGGATAGTATTTTCTAAGAACAGAGAGAAAACAATGATAGGTCATAAATAGTATATCTAGCTGATTTTCCTCTTAGTATTAGTCATACTGTTAACCTATGTGTATGTTTATGCCATAGTTACCAGCAACATTAAAAGATACTCTTAAGGATTTCCTTCAAAAAGAAAATGAAAAAAGAAAAGCAATCGCAGAAGGAAGAAAGGATTTCCTGGGGGGAAAACTGGCATACTCGTGGATCAATCTAAACAAACAATATTGACTAATAATAGCAACAATAGCAATAACAATTTCCACTTTGCAATAACAAGATGGAGCTAAGAAGAATATAACATGTAAACCACAAAAGTAGTATTGAGAAATTGAAGGTGTTCCAACGTCTTCATCTTATTTGAAAGGAACCTACAGATGTTAAACTTGGATTTAGCCAACTTGCATGTAGGATTTCTGCTTTAATCATGAAAACAAATGGAAACAAAATGTAGCAAAATTGGAGAGGGTAAAATAGAATGAGAAAATAAAATAAAAAACAATTGGCGCAATAAAAGAGTGAAGAAATTTAACATAGATGAAGTAACTGTTCCTGTAACAAATGCAAATAAAGTGTCTATGTTGCTAAGTTCATCAACATATACATATTCTAGGTGAATTTCCTTTGGCATACCCTATGTGGTTACTGTATATGATTTTAGCACACTGGATATTGTATATATGCCTACCTACTCTAAGGAAGGGAAAGAAAAACAAGGGTGTAAGGTATCACAAGAAATGTACTCACTGCCATATTATGTAACTATACTCCTTTTGCACAATACCTGTCAACAAAATTTTATTAATAAAATTAAAAAAACAAAACAAAGAATATTGCATGGGACATAAACAAACAAAAAACCATATACCTAATAGAACAAGTTATCTTAGACAGGATTCTTCATGATATGTGAATGGATGCTTGCAGTTTGTGAAAAAACATTCAATAGTAGCTTCATACACAAATTACACAGGGAATTGTGTTATAGGAAAGGACTCTAAAATGCAGAAAACTTAAATAATTTATAGCAGACAGTGAGTCAATCTGCCCTGTGCTCTGGTGGAAGATATTTATCTTTATTATACTGCAGAGTAAATGATTCTTCCCTTTGCTTTGGAAGGAGACATTTCTATCTTCTATGACTGCTTACTGTACAACATCTTTCTATATGACTTATGTGGAGGGATTATTTTGGCAAAAAAATAATTTGAAATTGGTCTTTTATAATGGGTCTAATTAACTGGATGTAATCCTCCGGAGGCAGAAAGATTGAAAATTCAAGGCCAGCCTTAACTACACTCTATACAGTGAGATTCCCCCACCTCAACTCTCTCAAGTAAATAAAAAAAATAAGAAACAAGGTGAGTCTTATAATAACACAGATCCTGACACAAAGTGGCCAGTCTGTGTACTTTCTCACCTGAAATGTTTAACTCTATTATTTAAGGAAGTGGGTCATTTGAAGGAATAAACTAGAAGAATCATCCAGTTTTGCTCAAGCACAGAATGTTTACTCCAGGAGATACATCTAAGGCCAAATCTTTGAAGGTCTTCAACTGTGAATTGAGACTTGAACTCTAACCTTTATTTTCTCTGCAACTATTGAAGATTAGCTGACTAGTCATAATGCATGAACATAATTAATACAAATGAGAAGCTTGACAGTAGTAACTCTGTCGTGTAACCAACTCTACATGTGGCATTGCTATCCCAGTGTCTGACATGAGAAGACAGTAAGGCAACTCCTGTTAAATGGATCTGATATATATGTAACAAGTAGAGTGAGGAGATGTAAGTGCTCCCACTTGTGTTCGTTTGGGTGCAACTGTGGAGGCATAAACTTGATAAATTAGAGTATACAAAAAAACTTGATAAATTAGAGTATATAACATGAGTCTCTTTTGCCATTCCGAGTTAAATACTTCATGACTGGTTTATATTAGCTGTTTTTGTTGTTATTTTTCCAATCTCCACTAAGAAAAGAACAACTGGAGTTTCATTGGGATGTGAGGGATGTGTTACATATGTTTGAGAGTGTTTCATGAAAGTGACAGTTGTTAGACATTCAAAATGGAGACAGATCGTAGAGTGCGTTTTCCTCAGGATTGGCACAGTGTCATCTGCCAGGACTGATTGAAGGGTTTCTTCAGGCACAGTGGGGGTAGATTAAAGAACCAATCTACCAATTTGACTGACATTATTTCTTCAGAATACATTGTACTATTCACCAGAAACTACTCTAGTAAATATGAAAAAAGTATTTGCCAAGTCAATTCTCTTTAGACAAAAACTACATTTAACAGAAACAAAGGTGATGAGGGCAAAGAAATTTGCCAGTGAATGACTGACATTGGACTCAGGCTTTCTTGTGACCTGGCAGTGCTCCCAGCCAGCCTAGACAGGAGCCCTCTGGCAGACAGGGCCCATAGCACAACTTAGTTCCCAAATCCTGACCCAATGGCTACCCTGTAACTGGAGCCACACCACAGGAATTTACTTGACGGCTCTACTTTGCCACCACCTCTATTTACAATCATTTCTGAAACATTTTGCCACCCATTAAAACTCGACTAATGCCCATTCATTTCTTCTGCTATTTCCCTCCTGCTACCTCTAAGAGTGTAATCTGACTCTTAAAACCTCACCAGGAGACTGGGATCCTGCTGTCTCCTAATAGGGTCACTTACAGGCAGTTTCCTTTTGCTTTGGGTTTTTTACTCTGGACTCCATAAGCACATTCTGATGACCATCAGTATGGTCAGCATTGTATTTAGGAATTGCCCTAACACAACTGTTAGGCAGGGGACTTGTTCACCTCTAGAAGCTGGATTACACCTGCTATACCAGAACTACTTTCTGCATCTGTAGTCTCTTACTGCTGATTGCTTACATGCTGAAAGAATCTACCTCTGGTCCTAGCAGCCTTATCTTGCTGCAGTGTATCACCACACTAATGATATTAAAGTATATGTTTGCTTTGAAAGGCAAAACAATGTAGAAATTAGGAAGCCAGATTTGAGGGTCATTCTGCTTGAATTAAAAAAACAAGCTCTGGTGAATGTGCCTGCAACCCCAGCTATACAGGAAGTATAAATAAGGACGGCCAAGGTCGAGAATGGCCTGGACAAAAAAAAAATCAAGTTCCTATTTAAAAAGTTAATGAAAGCAAAAAATTCTGGGATTGTAGCTCAAACAGTAGAATTCCTGCCTGGAGAGGTGAAGGCCCTGAGTTCAAACCCTAGTACTACCTAGGTAGGTAGATATAGGAGAGATAGGTAGATAGATAGATAGATAGATAGATAGATAGATAGATATACTAGTAGCAACAACAAAGCAAATAAAAAACATCCCAAGCTCGACTACCTTCTATCTAGGTGACCTTGTCAATAACTAAAGTCTGAGCGTTTTATAACACCTGAAAGGCATCATGTTACCTGAAAGATAGCAGCTTAGTCTGCTACAGTCTCACAGATGCTGGCAAAAGATATGAGACTCATATGTGTCAAAGAACAATTTATTACAGTAATAGCAATATGTCAGCATTTGTATCAGTCCCTCATAACTATGTATAGTGTGGTTGCATTACAGGAGAGGATCATAAAAGGCAAGGATCTCAAGTGTTTCATAAGGAACCATATGCCTACTTGGACTCTGCCTAAAAGGAGATAATATCTTTATGATATTAGTAACAGTCCTACTCTTTATTGTGGAAGGAGACAACATCTCTACTTTCCAAGGTTACTCACTGTAAGGTAGAGCGAGAACCTCTGCAAGATGTGAAGAAATATGAAATCCATATGCACAATTGTTTTTCAATTTTGGATGAGTTCTTAAAGCCTCAATTTTCTCATTAAAATGGGATTGTTGGTATACTATATATAGTTTGAAGAATCAAATGGATATAGTACATATCAAAGGATAAAAGGTGAACCAATGCAACAGCAATACTTACAAGATAATATGCTGTAAACTAACTGTACACCTGGGAGTGTGAGGGAATTGGGGAGGAGGGAAGGTGGGAGAAAAATGAGGGAGGGGGTAATAAGTTTGACAGGAAATGTGCTCACTGCCTTACATCTGTAACCATAACCCCTCTGCACATCACATACTAAACATCATGCTTTGATACCAGGAAGCATTCCTGCTTCACTGATGAAAGGGTTGTCAATGAGAATTACTGTTACAAATGATTGTTACCTGTGTAAGATACAAGCATGTCTATTGAATTCTTTGTAATCTGTAGCAAATAGAATATTTCAGCTCACCACTATTTCTATTAGGCTCACCAAATAATAGAACTAAAAAAGTACTTTAAGCCTGCTGTTTTACAGATAAGAAAATAAGGCTCAGAGAGATTAAGTGATTTGTTAAATTTCACACAGAAAAGCCACTAAAAGGACAAAAGTATACTAATATAAAACTCAGGTCCTTTTAAATTATACACAATGCCTACTAGAGCTCAATAATGGTGTTACAAATCAAGCAAAGCAAGGCAGTATGTGTTAGAAAATATTTTACATGTTCACATTCTTTGTCCTTCTTGCTTATTAACTCATTCAGCTATGTTCCCAGAAGGTACAAATAAAATTCATTCTTCTGCAGAAATAGAATAATAAAAATAAAGATAAAAAATGAAATAAGGGTGCTGGTAGCACAGGCCTATAATCCTAGCTACTCAGGAGGCTGAGATCCAAGGACTGTGGTTTGAAACCATCCTAGGCAGTAAAGTCTGTGAGACTCTCGTCTCCAATAAACTACTCAAAAAAAAAAAAAAAGCTGGAAGTGGCATGGTGGCTCAAGTGGTACAGAGCTCTCCGAGAGAGAAAGAGAGAGAGAGAGAGAGAGAGAGAGAGAGAGAGAGAGAGAGAGAGAGAGAGAGACAGAGAGAGAGAGAGACAGAGAGAGAGAGAGAGAGAGGTAGAGAGGCTCAGGGACAGCATCCGGGCCCAGAGTTTATATCCAGAACTAGCAAAAATAAAATAAAATAGCAGTGGAGAGTTGAATTAATAACTCATATTTTTTCTTTTCCTTTATTTGCATCATAGCCACTGTCTCGATGCAAGAAAGAATCACAAACAAAACTAGAGAATTACAAGGATAGTGTATTCTGTGTGTGTGTAGGTAGTGTCAAAAGTGGTCTCATGCTAGATAAATGCAGGGGAATTCTGGAGAACTCTCTGGCAGCTTCATGTCAACAGCTTCATGCTAGTTTATAAACAAACTTACTATGGCAAGTAGAAATACAGCAAGGAAATCTAGAGAGGGAAAACAGAGGGAACATCTGGTTCCAGAAGGCAACATAAAAAATTCTTTGGAAGGCCCGTGGAATTCAGACTAAAAAACATCTGTAAGAATGAATTTGCGCTTTTGTACTTTTTAGTGCCAGTCGCATTGTTTCTCCCTGTTTTTCACTAGGACTTTATTAGATTTTCGGTCTATAGAGCTTGGAAATTCTTTCAGACACCTTAACTCAGAGGTGAGCATAAAGAAAATGATAGAGAATGTGGTCAATCCATTTTTTATTTACCTCAATTGCCTCATTTTCCACTCCAGGTAATTCTATTCTAGCTGTGTTCCATCCCACATGCCAAGTAGAGGTGTGGTTCAAGTGGTAGAGTGCCAGCCTTGAGCAAAAGAAGCTAAGGGGCAGAGTGCCCAGTCAATGAGTTCAAGTCCCAGCACTGGTGCCTGCGTGCGTGTGCACGCACATGCGTGCATGTGCATACACACACACACACACACTACTAGTATGAATGATTTTTATGCTCAGTCCCTTTGGCTAAAAAAGAAAGTATTTCATTCAAGCCTCTGCAGGAAAAATGACTTTAGTTCAGAAATAGATGTTTTAATGTTCCTAATGCTGTCTTTGCCTCAGGTGATGCAGATGTATCTTCCGTTCTGTGGAATTGCCATATCCAATGCCCAGCTCTTTGCTGCCTCAAGGAAAGAATATGAAAGAAGCAGGGTAAGTAGGAAGAGACATTGCTGACAACTGCTTTCTGGTTTCTGTGAGTCATTATGTCTTTTACAAACAGCAGATGATCTTTGTATAGCCCAGGACTCTTTCTCATTTGTAAACTCTGCCAAGCTATGGCTGAGAAGTCTCTTTAAGCTGTATGCCAAAATGAAGTGAATTTAACTCCTTTGCTGTTGTTTCTGGGAAATTGTACTGATTTCATTTAAAAAAAAAAAAGAAAAGGAAGAGGAAGAAATTAGTCTCACATTACAAGGCAGCAGACAGAGCTTCACTTGCATGTAGCTTTGAAACAATACCACTATTAGCTGATGCTTTTACAATTTAGTTCCTTTAAGAAGCAAAGTATGCTACAAACATGATTTTACCCCACCTCCAAGATTTTGTTTTTCAATTGAAAGGTTTTCTGGAAGAACATCACAAGATACGTGGGACAATTTTTTTTTTCTGGTCTAAGCCTTTTTGTGTTCAAGGCTAGCACTCTACCATTTGAGCCACAGCACCACTTCCAGATTTTTCTGAATAGTTTATTGAAGATAAGTTTCACAGACTTTCCTGCCTGGGCTGGCTTTGAACGGTGTCCTCAGACCTCAGCTCCGGAGTAGCTAGAATTACAGGTGTGAGACAGTAGTGAGCCACTGGTATCCGGCTACTTGGGATCACAAAAGTGAACTCATGTACTTTCAAGAGTTATAGAATTATATAGGAAATGAACAAACAAACAACTCAAAGACATTTAATGCTCATAAAATACTAAAATGTCAACAGTGATTCAACTATATTAAAATTCTTCCACTTTTTTTATGCTGGTCCTGGGGCTTGAACTCAGGGCCTTGGCCCTGGTCCTGAGCGACCGCTCCAGCTTTTTAGTGGTTAATTGGAGATAAACGTCTCACAGACTTCCCTGCCTGGGCTGGTTTCAAACTGCCATTCTCAGATGGCAGCATTACAGGCATGAGTCACCTGTACCCAGCCAGTCCCTTCACAAGTAAATATATGCAGAGTGCTGCTACCACTTAGAAATGTATTTTAAAAGATGTTCAAAAAAGTTCAAATCTCTCAATTAAACTAGTAATCAAATTGCTTAAAGTTTCACTTGCTAAGCATTATACTATGTGACTATTTCTCAGGGGGGAAATGAGCCTCATTGACCTGATAGCCATCTTCTGCATTGTGGCCCTGTGCACTTTCTATGATTGGGATCTTCTTGTCATTGTTAGCTGCTTGTTTTTACCAATCTCTTCCTTTCATTTGACATTCTAGCAACATGGCCTCTGACTGCCAGGAGAACAATCTGCTTGTTTTCTCATTAGCATACCCTTAAACACATTTCTCTTCTGCCTCCAATGCCTCCTCCCCCTGTTTCCCCTTCCACTGCTTTGTGTGTCCTTCAGAACCCAGCTCAACCTTCCAGTAAATATTCCCATTTTCTGCTAATTATACATAATGCCTTGTTCATAATGCCAGTGTTTTGTTGTGGACACCCATCACACCTATATGATAAACTTCTTAAGGAAATCTTTGTGTTTTACCAGTCTGCATTCTTCTGTTTGACACAGTTCAGTTATTAACTCAACAATATGTATTGTGTGGTTCTCACCTGTGCTCATCTGAAGTCTCTGTTCTCATGGAACTTGGTATCTAGTGGAAAGTAGAGAAAAGGCAGAAAAAATAGTTTAAGATAGGAATCAGCACTATAAGGAAAAATAAAATGAGTTAAAGGAATAAAGATGAATGTGGAAGGGTCAATTTTTGTATTAGAAGATTATTGTGAAAGTGTCTATGAGGAGATGGTATATAAGAAAACCACTAGAGGAAATGAAAGAGCTGAGCCACAGGAAGATCTGGAAAGAGCTAATCAGGTAGTGGACCTATTAGGTGCAAAGGCTTGAGTCAATGCATATGGATGGCACAGAGAGCAGTAGAGAATAAGAGGGGAAAAAAGGACAGAGATGTGACTTTCATTAGGACCTTGATGCTATAAAGGTCTATAGACACGTCAAAAGCTTTGTCTTTATTCTGGGTATGATGAAAAATTTACTACAAGATTTTTTTATCTGAGTCCAATTTACATTTAAAGAAAAACACTCTATCTTCTGGTTGGAAAAGATGACAGAAGATTATGGGCAGGTAAAGAGTTAGAAGCTGTATTAAAGTCAAGAGATAATGTGGCTGGCACTAGGGCCCTGAGATGTGAGAGAGCTCCCTAAATTAGAAGTGTAATCTACAGGAATTCCTAATGTGGGGAATGAAAGAAAAAAAGGTTTCTGGCTTGTGCATTTGGCAAGTAAACAATTGGGTATAGGTGCTTAAATTTGGGGTGGGGGGTGTAATGTTATGACTGCAGTTTAAGATTTGATGTAGAAGCTATTTAAAGCCAGAACATTTTCAGGGTTAATCTGGAAAAGGATGTAAGAAAGGAAATGAAGGCAGGAAAATCCAAGGATGAGCCCAAGAACAAAGGAAGGTCACTAGAAGAAATAGGAGGAAAATGCAGGCATTTGTTTCTTGGAAGATAAGTACATTAAGAAGAATTCAACAGTATGAAATATTTTCAGTGTCGTTTAATTGCATATCGCCCTAGATCTTCCTATCCCTTTATCCTATTCTAGTGCTAGTCTGTGTTGTGACTTGTAAGAATTTCATCACTTGCTGATAAAGCAGCAATTTTTAATTAGAAACAATAATATTACTATAATATGATTTGTCAGTGCAAAACTCCTGTGAGAGAAATGTTCCTGTATATAGGTCCCAGAGGCTCTCCACATAGTCATAACAAATTGAAAAGTTAAATAATTGTTCAGTTAATATGATCCATCTGAAGTAATAATCTGGATGGTTAAGGAAATAATATTTCCCCCTTAATTGCAGAGAATTTGCTTGTAATTATTCAGGCAGTTGTCTTGTTTATAATGTTGTATTTGAACATGTAATTGTTGTGCACTGACTTCTCATATGGGATTTGCTGTTCAAATGACTGCTTTTACCTCCTGATGTTTCTCTTTGCTTTTGACCACAGAGCAATATGGCCCTGTGGCGCGGGCACAGTCTTTCTTCGGAAGGAAAACTACCAAACATCTTTGTTCCTCTTTCATTAGCTCAATAAACTAGCTTCATTTTATGGATCCCTTAACTCATTCAAATGCTTTTCTATCTGAATAGACTCAGACAAGAAATTTTCACATGTTTCAAATGGTTTCAGCACAAATCAAATTCATTACTAAAGCTGAAAATTACTTATGCCCTTGGGATGATCAACACTGTACTGAATAGACATGAACCTGAGGATTCATGAATTCCTTTCATGAGAGGTCAGATAGGGGACTGAACATCTTATTTAAATCTAATGAATAAAAACACCCTGTAGCCAATTCACTGGCTACATAATTCTCTAATTTCTTTGATAGAAGCATAATTTCTACCACCTATATCTAGCCCATTATTTTTGCAGTTTCTGAAAACATCCATGTCATTAAAAATATCAAACAAATAAATTTCAAAGTACAAATTGCAAGCTCACTGAGCTGGAAAAAGTGACAGGTTATTACAATTTAATTTTTAAATAAGTACATAGAGTTCAAGTTGTAATTTTTTCCTTTAATTTGTGTGCTTTATAACCTGCCATTTTAACAGAAATTCTAATGTTGTTTGCATTCCAGAGACATATAGTACTGTCTAAATGGTCTCATAGGTGATTGGGAATTGGGAAGAATATATATATATATATGTATGCATATATACATATATATAATAACCACATATTTATATGTATATTTACATATAAATGTATATTTCTAAACCTTAATTAACATTGAAGCTTATAATTATTACACAGTTCTGTGAGATGTTTGTAAAACATGTTGCCATTAGTGAAAATAAGTTTCAGATTCAACCATGAAGCTATTTATTTCTGAAAGAGATAGTAGTTTTCTAAAATAAATGTTCTTTGGAGAGAACTAAGTAGATTGTTACCTAGTCACAGTGCAGAAAAACCCTTGTAGGGGGGCAGGGGGAACTGCCAGCTAATGACTGGATGATTTCTGTTCTGTGGACAAGTCTCATTCTCCAGTTGTATTTTTAACTTTAAGATTGTGGGAGGGAAGGACTGGGAGGGAGTGAGGGAAGGGAACATGCTATATGAAAGAAATGTACTCATTTCTTGACTCATGTAATTGTAATACCTCTGTAAATCACCTTTATAATAACAATAAAGTAAATAATTTTTAGAAAAGAAAAAAGAATAAGTGGCCAAACAAAAAAAAGAAGTGTGTGATAACTTGTAATGATAGAACTGTGCTAAAATAGCACACATGCTTTTTAAAATTAACCACATAAAAATATGATATTATTAGAGCAAAGACTATATGGAGATTTTGAAAGACAAAAAATGCCAACACTTTTCAGTCTTGTATTTACCTAAATACATCATTTTCTCTTTCCCAGGCTTTGCTAGAGGTGGTTAATGACCTCTTTGAAGAACAGACTGACCTGGAAAAAATTGTCAAGAAAATAATGCATCGGGCACAAACTCTGTTGAAATGTGAGCGCTGTTCTGTTTTACTCCTAGAGGACATTGAATCACCAGTAAGTTATCCTTAATTTGTCATATAGAGTCAAAGTCTGAGAATGGAATATGGCTGAGTTTATCTATTGTTAAACTTGTGAAATCATGAGAGGAACAATTCCCCTCATGACTCTTCTAATCAGGAGATGACTATTAATAAGTGAGAGTTTATTTTCTTCAGATGCTTTTCCATTCTTGTCTTAGCACCACCTTGGATCTGGAGACTCTTTAAATTGGTGAAGACCTTACAGGCCTATCCCAGCCCTCTGTACTTATCAATAAAGGCACTGAGGTGCTGGCTGCTCAGTCACAAGGCTCAATTAGAAGAGAAACTCAAGTGCCAGATCCCACTTCGTTTATCCAGCAAGGGTCAGGCACACAGTATTTTAAGCAAAAAAAATGACTGAGGCTCTTAGCAATTAGAGACAGCCAGATGGTACCTGTGCTGGGTAATGGAATCGCCCTAGCTTGGACTTCTCTGGTAGCAGGTATTTTTACAATTTTTATTTCTTATTGTTAAGATGATGAATAGAGGAGTTACATATATAACCAGTTAAATATGTAAGTTAAATATGTAAGGGAGTGAGGACATTTCTTGTCGAAATTGTTACCTCCTACCTCATTTTTTTCACACCTCCACTCCTCCCCAATCCCCCCTCCCCGAGTTGTACAGTTAGTTTACAACATATTGTCTTATAAGTATTGATATTGCATTGGTTTGCCTTTTACCCTTTGTCGCACCATTTTGATGTTCCCTTTCCCTTCCCTAATTCAGACAAACATATATAAAATACCCAAGGTACTAAAATCAAATACAGTGACCATAGGGAAGATAAACAAAAGAAAAAAGAAATAATTTTATATAGTGCATCAAAAATAACAAGAACCGGGCTGGGGATATAGCCTAGTGGCAAGAGTGCCTGCCTCGGATACACGAGTCCCTAGGTTCGATTCCCCAGCATCACATATACAGAAAACGGCCAGAAGCGGCGCTGTGGCTCAAGTGGCAGAGTGCTAGCCTTGAGCAAAAAGAAGCCAGGGACAGTGCTCAGGCCCTGAGTCCAAGCCCCAGGACTGGCCAAAAAAAAATAAAAATAAAAATAACAAGAACCCAATATCGAATAACAACAAATGCTGGAGTGGATGTGGTCAAAAGGGAACGCTACTACACTGTGGGAGTGTAAACTTGTTCAAGCACTCTTGAAAGCAATATGGGGGTTCCTCAAAATGCCGAACATTTTGCAAAGACTTGAAAAAAAATCATACTAAGTGAAGTAAGCTGGACCCAAAGAAACATGGATTCTATGGTTTCCCTCATTGGTAATAATTAGTATATGTCTAGGATAGTCTTAGCAGAGGATCACAATAGCTCAATAGCTATGTACATATGATCACATAAGATGATGCTAATTGCAATGAACTCCCAGATATGAAAACAAGCAGTTTATCATTGCTGTTGTTATTTATTTATTTATTTATTTTTTTGCCAGTCCTGGGGCTTGTACTCAGGGCCTGAGCACTGTCCCTGGCTTCTTTTTGCTCAAGGCTAGCACTCTGCCGCTTGAGCCACAGCGCCACTCTGGCCATTTTCTGTATATGTGGTGCTGGGGAATTGAACCCAGGGCCTCATGTATAGGAGGCAAGCACTCTTGCCACTAGGCCATATCCCCAGCCCCTGCTGTTGTTATTTTTAATACACTATGGTAGTATGTTTGACCTGCTTGGCTTCCAGACTCTTTCACTGCCTTTTTTTTAGACCTGGGGATGATGGCCCAGAGCTGCCTCAGGAAAGGAGACACCTTCCTCTTCACCATGGGAATCCTCCTACTCCAAAGAGATCACAGAGCTCAGAGCCTCTGGCATGATACACTTAGCAGATTTATGGCCAGTGTTTAGGTTCTATTCAGCCTGTTCTTAGCTCTTTGGGAGAAATCTGTTGGACAAATAAAAATATACAACAATATTGAAAATAATAATTACCATCAATCTCAGTTCTCAAAAGTTAAATATCTAAACCTTCAACAACAATTTAATACCTTTGTTGACAACTCTCTTAAATGTCCAAGAGTTGCTCCCTCACAAATGGGCTAACGATCTAAAAAGAGACTTCTCTGAAGAGGAAATGAGAAAGGCCAAGAGACACATGAACAAGTGCTCTACGTCATTGGCCATAAAAGAAATGAAAATCAAAACAACACTGAGATTCCACCTTACCCCAGTTAGAATGGCCATTATCAGGAAAACGAATAATAACAAATGCTGGAAGGGATGTGGTCAAAAGGGAACCCTACTACATTGTTGGTAGGAGTGTAAACTTGTTCAAACACTCTGGAAAGTGGTATGGAGCTTCCTCAGAAGGCTAAACATAGAGCTCCCCTGCGATCCAGCAGCCCCACTTTTGGGCATCTACCCAAAAGATTATAAGGCCACACTAAAGCCACCAGCACAACAGTATTCACTGGAGCACAATTTTTCATTGCTAAAACATGGAACCAACTGAAATGTCCCTTAGTAGATAAGTGGATCAAGAAAAAGTGGTATATAAGCACAATGGAATTCTCTATCAGAAAGGATGACACTGCCCCATTCATAAAGAAATGGAAGGACTTAGAAAAAAATTATACTAAGTGAAGTAAGTCAGACCCAAAGAAACATGGACTCTATGGTTTTCTTCATAGGGAATAATTAGTACACATGTAGGATAGTCCTAGCAGAGGTTCACAATTGCTCAATAGCTATGTACATATGAACACATAAGATGATGCTAAGTGAAATGAACTTCAAGTTATGGAAACAAGTGGTATATCATTGCTGTAGTTACTTTCAACATGCCATGTGAAATGGTATCTTTTAAAATTTTTTTCTTTTTTTCTTTTTTCCTCGTATTCCCTTCCTGTGGTTTTACCCCTAATATCACTGTATCTGATTTTAATGCCCTGGATATTGGATACACATGTATTGGATGTAGGGTAGGGAAAGAGAATACCAAAACTGAGAGACAAAAAGACAAACCAATGCAACAGCAATACCTACAAAATCATATGGTGTAATCCATAGGTACAACTTATGGCAGGGGGAAGAGAAATGGGGAGGGGGGAAGTGGGGGAAAATGAGGGAGGAGGTAACAAGTTGGATAAGAAATGTACTCATTGCCTTACGTATGAAACTGTAACCCCTCTGTATTTCACTTTGACAATAAAGAAAAAAAGGCCAAGAGTTGTGTAATATTAAGAGCTGTTTAAACACTGAAGAAAATAGTATTTTACTGTGCTTTACTTAGAAAAGATTATTTTCTTTGCCTTTAGGTTAGTTTTCCTCAAATAACAATAACCTGAAGATAAAGTTTAAGAATTATTATAAAATTACATTGAATGTATATGTACATATGTATAATAAAAATACCATAAATACTAGACAGATAGATAGATAGATATAAACTCAATGTTGTATTACTTATATTTCAAATGTTTGTCATCCTGGTTTTAGCAAAGCTTGAGGTTATTTGTATTTCAATCAGTTTGATTTATACAAACAATTGCCTTACAAGTGTACTGTGGATGGGTAGAATTTACTGACCCTTTGGAGAACATGTGCACATGTGTAGAGACACACACACACACACACACACACACACTCCACCCCATACACACATGATAGCACATAATTATAGAGTGCTTCAAGACTTTTAAAGAAGTCTTGAGTTACTTTAATTCTCACATTATGATATAGGTATTATTATCACCTTGATTTTACAGAGAAGTCCAGTAAATTCTCAGAGTCATCACCTCCTGACAAATGGAAAGGGTAGGGTGTTCATCTGTACCTTGCAGGCTTCAGGGAAGCCTAAACAAAGGCAGCAAAAGACAGCTGTTGGGACCTGGGCTTCCGGATTCTCTGAGTCAATCTCACACCTCTGTGAGTGCAAGAAACTCAGAAGGCCAGGATAGAATGTGCACAAGAATGTGTTGTTAGTTTGTATACAAACACAAATGTAACTGATACCAAAACAGGGTGGTCATTCTTGCTGATCTTCCAACCTGTACTTGTTTTTAATAGTACAGTTCAGCTGTCTGGAAAGCCAAACAAAAATGGACAGCTGATGAAACTTGACAGCAATATCTTCTTAATATAAAGAAGAAAGAGAAGGGGCAGACCCACCATCTACAGAGGGTAGATGATCCAAGCAACAAGGTTGCTGGAATATTACTGAAAGTTAAAAGAGCTTTTTTAAAATTATTGTTGCTGAATGATCTAAGACTGTATAGATAAGGACGGAGCAGAAAACACTGATCCACGCCTCATTGTTTCTTCTCTGATCGACTCCTCATTGTTTCTTCTCTATTTTCGCCCTCTTCCCTCAAAGCAAGGATGGACTCCACCAATCCAAAAGTCAGGGTCTGAGGGTAAAAGTGAATCATGAAAAAAACAAACAAAACAACAACAACAACAACAACAACAAAAAACGGAAAACAAGATGAACTTTTTCTGCTTGATATTGCCTTAGAAGTTGTGAAGATTTTTTTTTTGCCAAGTCTGCTGTCAGAGAAGTTGGTGGAGGAGTTTGGCTAGGAATATAGTTTTGTGGTATTGCCAAACAGAAAATCATCCAAACCATGATTTTTCTTAGCACACCTCTCCAGAGCTTTCTCAAGCCTTTGGAAGTGCCTAGGTTCTGCTGTTCTTTGCATCATCAGTTGTCTGGTACAAGTTATCAAAGGGAGACAAGACAAAGTCAGCCATGGGCCAGGAAAGCACTCAGGCTGACCATGAAAACAGACACCTAGCTACATTAGCAAACTGAAAATTGTGTGGAGACAAAGCACTTTGGCTGGACTGTATTCCTTCCTCATCTGGGAATGCTAAATAGACAAACGGATACTAAAAGCCCTTGTCATATAGACCTAGTGAAGACTATGATTAACTAGCAGAGAGGAAACCCAAGTAACATCAGAAACACAATTTGATTTGATTCGATGAACCAAGGGCAAACCAAAATTGATTTTTTTTTTTTCTTTTTGGCCAGTCCTGGGGCTTGGACTCAGGGCCTGAGCACTGTCCCTGGCTTCTTTTTGCTCAAGGCTAGCACTCTGCCACTTGAGCCACAGCGCCACTTCTGGCCGTTTTCTGTATATGTGGTGCTGGGGAATTGAACCCAGGGCCTCATGTATATGAGGCAAGCACTCTTGCCACTAGGCCATATCCCCAGCCCCCAAAATTGATTTTTATCCTTTCAAAAATGGGAATGGCAAGTACAAAAAGACATAATTGAAATTGCCTAATAGGCTTTTTAAAATAGAGAGCAATGTTTTTGAAAACAACAAACAAACACAATTCTCATTTGTAAGGGCCAGAATTTCCTTCATATAGGCTTGAAGAGAATCAAAGCCAAAAGTTATGAACAAAGAAAGACACTGGAAAGAAAACAGATGAAGCCTTAGGCTGTCCTGAACCTCTATGGCTCAGACTAAAGGAGGTAGCTACTACCTGATGTAGCTAGTCTTCTTAACACAGTTCCATGAAGCCTCCAGTTCCCACAGGGTGATGGTATTCAAGACAGTGGTGGTGGTTGAAATTTGGGAGGTGGGGTGGTGGTGTTGGGGAAGCCATGGGGTAACGAATGTCTGATAGTGTTTTGTTTCTAAAGTCCTAGAGGAGCATTAAAGACAATTTCCCACTGCCTATAAAGGGAAGGCTGGGACCGGATGAAGCCTTCTTGACCTGTAGGTTTGCAACCTAGACCTGGAGGTACTGTGCATAGTTAGGCAGCCCAGAATTAAAAATGACTATGAGGAGAGTGGGGCTGCCTTACCCTCAGCAGGGGCCTCCCTGGGTAGTGGGAATGTCTTTTGAGCATGCCTCTGTCCATAATTCCCAGGAAACTGCACATCATCCTGGTAAGAGTGTCAATATTCAATGGTTATTAAGTTTGAAATGACTGAGAAACCTGAAGCAGCTGATTTGAACTATGGGATTCTCTTTTGTCTTCTGTCAATGAGAAGAAAGTTGTGTTATATTACAAGAAATGTACCCAAGGCCTAACATATGAAACTGTAACCTCTCTGTACATCACTTTGACAACAAATAAGAAAAAAAAAGAAAGTTGTGTTATAGAAAAATGATGTATTATATTTTCCACAATCTTAACTGCGGGCTGTAAGATTTATAACACATGTATTATAGTCTCTAGTTAGTAATCTGGTATTTGAGTCACATTTGACAAAAATGCAATGGCAATAAAATGGATGGAGAGAATGATGGATTATTTTATATGTATTCTATATCTATTATACCTTTTACAGTTTGTAAAAGGAAAAATAAGAAATTTAAATGTAAAACAGACACAAGTCAAAGACTGTTTTAACAGCATTTATGAGGGAACTTGTATGATGTTAAAATCAGTCTAAGGAGACTTGAAAGATCAATTATTTGAGTTGGGCATGGCTGTACATGCCTGTAATCTCAGCTACTCAGGATGCAGAGCTGGAGGCAGAAAAAGAGTTTAAAGTTAACCTGTCAAAGTTAGAAACATTTGAGCATGGCTCAAATGGTAGAATAACTCTCAATTCTGGGGAAAAAGTCAACTTTTCTAGGCAATGTTAGGATAAGATTTTGAAGTTATAAGCAAAGCTAGTGAGAGACAAAATGAGGCTATAACATGCATTCTTTGAGGTTATCTTTTTCATTAGAGAAAATTTACTTACATTTCTCAGCAGAGAAAAAGCTCCAGATTAATGTTACTTTACTAAATCTGGAATGCTTTATCAGTTGGGCCCAATCAATGAATGGAAGTAAGTACAGTTCTTAGGAGAAATTACATTTTATAATTAATATCTTTTATTATTATTGTAAAGATGATATACATAGGATTACAGCTACAAAAACCAGGTAATGAGTACATTTCATTTTGAACAGTGTCATACCTTCCTTCATTTTCTCTGTTTTTCCCTCCTGAATCTCCTCCCCCACAAGTTTAGTTGATTTTCATAAATATCTAGTGAGTGTCACTGCTGCATTTGTTCACCATTTGCCCCATCCTAGGAGAAATATTTTTTTCTGTAAAATTCCAGGGAAATAAATACTTTAAGCTGTCAAGCTTATACAGTTTCCGCTGCAACGACCCAACTCTGCCAATGTAGCATAAAGATATAGATGAAGGATGAGCATGGCTATGTGCCAATAAAACTTAATTTCTAAAAATAGGAGATGGGCTAGATTTGGCTAGATTTTGCAGGCAGTACTTTACAGATCCTAGACATAGATAATCATCAATCTGCACATTTATGCATTTAAAAATACATACACAATAAAGAGCCACCAGTATGAGACTTCCGAAAAAATACTCAAAGACTAAAGGGGGAATGAACTGTGAAAACAAAAGTGACATGCAGTGCATGCACCCAAAAATAATAATTTTCCATGATATTAAATGAATGAATGTGATTTCTTGGGAAAAGTGCTTGAAGAAGATATATAAGAACTCAAGAAATAAGTAATCTGCAGTTAAAACAAAACAAGAAAAACAGGAAACTTAGTTGGTAGAGCTTGAAAAGAAGCAGAAGAAAATGTGCAACCATACAGAAATGGATATTACACTTTGATGAAAGGAAAGAAAGGATACTTCTAAAATGCTCTCTGGGGCATGAAAAATACAACTGAAAATGAAATGGAAAATAATACATTATGAAAAGATAAGAAAGAGAATGACAAGAATGGAGTGGGGATAAAAGAAGTTCAAAATAAGGATAATTGGTATCTCTGAAAAGAACATGACAAATGGAACAGGAAAAGAAAGCATTCACAACTATAATACTGGAACATTTTATTGAAATAAAGTCAGAGTTGAATTTACAGTCTGAAAGAGCATACCATTTCAGGAAAAGTTGATACTGCTTACCACTGAATTACTTTTGGTGTTAATGGATTTCAGAGGTATAGAAAAGTTCTATGGACATCTAGGCAGAAAAAGAAATCATGCCACCACTATAGAAAATTCATCCTGGTATTTATTAGACTTTTCAGTTTAGTATCTCTTCCTTCTATTGCTAGAAAACAATGGAGAAATAGCCACAAATTATTTTAAATTAATTTATTTATTGTCAAAATTATGTACAGAGGAGTTACAGTTTCATACATAAGGCAGTGAGTACATTTCAACAAATTCTTTAGAAAGGGAACATATGAGTCTACAACTGAAATTCTAGCCAAATTCATATTCCATTTTTTCTTTTGTTGGTTGTGGAACTTGAACTCAGAGCCTGGGAGCTGTCCCTGAGCTTATTTGCTCAAAGCTAGTGCTCTACCACTATGAGCTACAATGCCACTTTTGGTTTTCTGATAGTTAATTGGAGATGAGTCTCATGGCCTTTCCTGCCAGGGCTGGCTTCGAGCCACAATCCTCAGATCTCAGCCTCCTGAGTAGCTAGGATTACAAATGTGAGCCACTGGTTCAAGGCTCATATTTCACTTTATTTTTTTTTTTTTTTTTGCCAGTCCTGGGGCTTGGACTCAGGGCCTGAGCACTGTCCCTGGCTTCTTCCCGCTCAAGGCTAGCACTCTGCCACTTGAGCCACAGCGCCGCTTCTGGCCGTTTTTCTGTATATGTGGTGCTGGGGAATCGAACCTAGGGCCTCGTGTATCCGAGGCAGGCACTCTTGCCACTAGGCCATATCCACAGCCCTCATATTTCACTTTTAAGCTATAGATATTCTCAAATATTCAAGGAAGAAAGAATTCAAAGAATATAGTTCCAAGGAGCTCATCCTAAAAAATAATGGGAGATTGAAATCTAGCCATGCAATTGATGAGTGAAGTCAGGATAAATAAGACTGGCATTGAGAATTGAAGATGTTTGTGTGTGTGTGTGTGTGTGTGTGTGTGTGTGTGTGTGTGTTTCCAGATCTGAGAACTGAACTCAGGGCCTTGTGCTTGCCAGGCAATTGCTCTTTGGCTGAGCTAAATCCCCAAACCCTGAATATATTTTTAAAAGTATGGAATTAAGGCAAAAATTAAACAAAAAAACCCAATGGGGGTATGTGCCTATAGAAACAAATATAAACCTTATATAATAAAGCATAATGTGGTAGTGGTTTCCCAGTGCTCCCTAGCCAACAGATGGGTGAGCATCTGCACACACAGAAGGTTACTTCCACAGAGAAGCACTGTGCTTGGAGCACATGCCCCTTTTCTATCGAATGGTATCAAAACTGGTGTTCAGAGAAAGATGTCATGTCACCTGTCAAGTCTGCCACTGCAAATCAAATACAATCCTGAGACATGCATGGTCTAGGGAAAGAGAAGACAGGGCCTTGGAGGGTGGTACATGTAAATCATGCTCATGGGCTTGTGCTCATTGCCGCTATCAACAGGTATCTGGTTTTACATATTATTTCAGTTTTAATGTGTCAGATTTATCCATCTTCATTTTTTTGATTTGTATTCTCAAAATTTTGTTGCAAAAATAATCTTCATTTTAATGGCATCCATATATACAAATATGAATCTGTTACTTATGATCTTTATTTAAATTTTACTTTAATTGATTTATTGTCAAAGTGATGTACAGAGGGGTTACAGTTTCTTATGTAAGGCAGTGAGTACATTTCTTATCAAACTTATTTATTACCTTCTCCCTCATTTTTCTCCCACCTTCACCCACCCCAGTTCCCCCTGCCCCGGAGTTGTACAGTTGGCTTATAGCATATAGTGTTGTAAGTATTGCTGTTGCATTGGTTAGCCTTTTACCCATTGTTTCTCCATTTTTAAAATGTTTAAAAACATTTATTTGTTTTGTTTTTGTTGCCAGTCCTGGGGCATGGACTCAGGGCCTGAACACTGTCCCTGTCTTCTTTTTGCTCAAGGCTAGCACTCTACCTCTTGAGCCACAGCGTCACTTCCAGCTTTTTTCTATATATGTGGTGCTGAGGAATTGAACATACGAGGCGAGCACTTTACCACTAGGCCATGTCTCTCCATTTTGATGTTCCCTTTTCCTTCCCTAGTTCCAATAAACATATATACAATACCCAGTACCAAAGTAAGTTACAGTAACATCAGGGGTAAAACCATGGGGAAGAAAGACAAAATGGCATAATTTCACATGGTATGTTGAGCCTAACAGCAATGACAAACCACTTATTTCCATAACTTCGAGTTCATTTCGCTTAGCATCATCTTATGTATTCATATGTACATAGCTATTGGGCTATTGTGATCTTCTGCTAGGACTATCCTAGACATGTACTAATTATTCCCAAGGAGGGAAACCACAGAATCTATGTTTCTTTGGGTTTGGCTCACTTCACTTCGTATGATTTTTCCAAGTCTTTCCATACCCATTTGTAATTTATTTTTGTATATGCAGTAAATCTGTATCTTTCTCTGTATCTTCTACTTCTATAAAACCAATAGTCTTGGAACTATTTTCTATTATAATGCTATGCTACTTTTTTATTTGTGCCCTGGTTCTGGGGCTTAAACTTGGGGCCTGGGCACTGTCCCTAAGCATTTTTTCCTCAAGGCCAGTACTCTATCACTTGAGCCACAGTTTTACTTCCAGATTTTTGATGGTTATTGGAGATAAGAGTCTCATACACTTTTTTCCCAAGTTGGTTTGGAGCCACAATACTTAGCTCTCAGCCTCCCGAGTAGCTAGGAGTACAGTTGTGAGCTACCAGCACCTGGCTTGTCATTCTACTTTCATATTATGTCAAGTACCCATGAATACCTGAGAGTGTTTCTGAGCTGACTGTTTAACATCTGATAGGGCACATCTTCAATATTATTCACCCTTAGAATTGTCAGATAACTGTCCCAGGAGAGGAAAGAGAAACTTCTTTTTCATACCTTTCCTTCCTTATGGAGAAAGTTTATCTTAAAAGGAGGCTTGCCTTGCTCATTTTTTAATGACTTGCTAGTCAAGAAAAAGATGTTATCAGATAATTTATATTCTTAACAATTTTGCTTATCATTTTCTAATACAAGTGTGTTCAAATTGTTATCAAAACTGGGATTTATCAATATCCCTTAGTTCAATTCTGTGGATTGATTCTTTAGTTGGGAGAGTGTTTCTATTTATGTGTTACCATTGCTTGCTTGCTTGCTTCCCTTCTCTTCCTTCCTTCCTCCCTCTCTCCCCCTCCCTCCTTCTCTCTCTCTCTCTTTCATTCCTTTCCTCCCTTCCTCCCTCCCTCTCTCTATCTCTCCCCCTCCTCTTTCTCTCTCTTCCTTCCCTGCCTGTGTAGTGGCTTGCACAGTTCCCTCACTCCTGATTAAGAACCAGGACTTAATATTGGCAGCTACAGTACTGTAATAGTATACCAACTCAGACGATGTGAAGGTTGGCTACCTGTCTTAAGGTAACACTGTGAGTCCCCATCCCAAGAGGAGTTGACAATCCAGCACCATTGTGACCTGTCTCTAGACCTGGAGTCTAGTTAGAGGTGCTTTTTACGTCTACGTCTCCCTCCACCTTCCTTCTTTTTCCTTCTGTTTTCTCTTCCTTTTAACCTCTGGATGTCTTTCTAGGGTTGTTTTTTTAGCTTCAGCATTGACAAACTTTGCTCCAACTTTGGAAGAGATCAGATATATGAAGGCCAAAGTTTCTGGCACCATCTCTATTGGCATTTCATCTACTACTTTATAACCAACAAAGAAAGCAGGATCATTTCAGGAAAATGATGCTTCTTCCTCCAAAAATAATTTGTGCTTCTTTATATTTTATTCCATTCCTGGAAATAAAATGTTTTGCTTATTTATTTAATGATTCTAGTCCTTAATAAAATTATTTATTATAAGTAGATATTTCAGGGCTTCTTTACATTTGAAGGAAAAAATAAAATAAAGAAATTTAAATCTAGCTCATTGCTCAGAGCTTGTACTTTTGATCTTTAGGCATCCAGGTATAAACTGCTCAGTTTACTGTGGGAATGGCAAAAGTAGACATGAGGATGCCTTTCTAGCCTTTTCTCCTCTCAAATTAATATGTCACATCCCTTGAGTGTTTTAGTTGATTGATTTTTAAGTGAGTTTATCAAGGATATTTTCTAATAGACTGAAAATAACAACCACAAAAACCCCTTAGTTGGCTGCTATTGTGAACATCAGGGAAAATCTAGTGCTAGGATCTGAATATCCCCTGCTTTATGCTATTCTGTTCCATGAACCTGTCTAAGCAATTCCTGTCACTTCTCTTAGACTCTTTCTAGCTCATGCATTTACTATTGTCTCTATTTTTGTAGGGCTTAGGCAAAGAAAGCAAATGTAGACATTTCAGTCTTAGGTCCTCAGGCACTTGGGACATTCATGTTTCCAAGTTTTTACTTCATGCATCATCCTGATGGCTGGCAGCTGTTTCCTGTCCAGCACTCTATAAAGGATTTCACAGCTAAGCTTGTAATAGAAAACAAGCCAGCAGAGCTTTTTCTTAATGAAGAACAGCTAGCTATGCATGCTGGTTTTCTAATGTGTTTCCTATATTGTTGGGCTTTATGTAAATATACACACAATTGAGCCACTAGCTGGATAATCTTCCTAAATACTATAATGAAGGGAAGAGATAGAGTGAGTGCCATTTGTTCTGAACCAGACTGCAATTCAGACTCTTCCCTCCTAAGTGGATTGTAAATATTGCTTCAGATTTTCCTTTCATGTCACTTTCTTTGCATTTGCCTACTTTACTTTTTTTCTTTAATTTTCCTTCTCCTTATAAGAAAGCCAGCTTAAATTCTATCTGTTTTATGCCCCAAGTGCTGTTCTAGAGTGAAAAGTAGATGGTATTTTTAAAAAACATCTTATAATTATCCAAGCAAGCTTTGTTACATGTGCACACAGGCTGCAATCCTTAATATACTTTATATTAAGATATTAACTTACTGTATTACAACCTATCTGCTACAGACCTATGTTATTTCACTTTATTAATTAATTTCTCCTCTCTTTCTATATCTGATAGAGTCTCACTATGTTGTTCCATCTGGCCTCAAACTCACTGCTTTCCTGCCTCAGCCTCTCATGTATTGAGATTTTAGATATGCATGACTATAATCATCTATATAATATATCATTCCACTACAGACAATAAATTTTATACCATCTAATATTCAAGGTCCGTCACTTCAACTCCCAAGTTAACTTAGGGTTTTCTCCTCTGGTCTTCAGCCTTGTTCTGCCCCTTCTTCCATTTTCTGTCCCTGCCTCTCTATGGTTATACCTGTATGTATGCTCATGGCTCTGCCTTTGCACATGTGGTCCCTGAAAAAGATAAAATTCACTAAACTATTGTTTAGGGGGCAGTTATATTTGGCCTATTGTGATAGGGAGAATGACAAGATGAGACCATCTTAAAGAAAAGAAACCAAGAGCATATGCACAAGGGAATTATCTGCATTGTTCAGAAGCCTAAGGGGACAGGGGATGGAGACAAGTCTTACTGTGAAATATGCTTTAGTAAGAATATCTTTTGAGCATACTGAACTCTAGAACACTGTCAGAGATATTTCTCTATCATTACTATTTTTGGAACACATAGGACTTGAGTTAAGTTCGTCATTGTCAATGCTACTATTCTATTAACTATGGACTCATGTTTTCTTTTCCTCTCTTCTCTCCTTCTTCTTCTCCCCTCATTCTCTCTCTTCCACCCCAACAATGTGTATAATACTATGTCCTCCTCCCTCTTCACTCTTGTGTTACCTTGAGCCTAGCTGTGTTAACTGCTTTCCTAAGTTGCTAGTCACTGGGTCCTTAACCAGTAACATATTGACCCACCATTGTTTTTACACAAAACACACTCCTGGAACTCATCCCTTTATTAAATGATGTTCAATTAAACTCTTCTGAGTGTTCTCTCCTTTTTTGCCAGACCTGATTTAGACCCTCAGCCTGTAAAGTTCTTCAGTGCTCATCCTTTAGGACACAGTTTACACAAAGACCTTCATATCCTCCCCTGTACTCTGGCAGCAGTTTGGGCACGTGTCATGGTAAAAGTATACATTTATGAACCTTGCCCCATCATGCTATCATATGTTTAGAGCTCCTGAAGGATACGCATTTTAAATCCGTTGGTATTTTGAGGATCCATTACAGCCTAGTGAACTGTACATGACAAACATAGGCTCTGTGACTAGATGATGGGAGTGAACTCTTCACTGTCTTAAAGGAGAATTTTGTCAGGGTGATGGAGGTAGATGATTATTTAATGGCTTCTTTTGCCCTTCTGAGTAGTCTTTGTTTTCTTCTTAGGGAAAATAAAGACTCAGGAAACTTCTTAAAAAATGATGTTTACCTAATAAATTTTCTTTTTGGTGGCAGGAACATGTACTTGGGCATAGTTTGATTTTATAAGTTGTTTTTAAATGAAAAGAACAGAGAGAAACCAGACTAACTAGCACTTGATAACTGTCCAAGTTAAAAAAAAACAAAAACAAAAAAAACAACCCTTCTAGTCCATGGAGCTCTTCCAAAGAACCAGCAGGGGTGTTTTGTTGACTTCTCTAGCTTTCAGCATAGTACAATGCCCAGGGCCCATCAACAGTGGGAGGAGCTTGGACCCATTTATTTAGTTTCACTGATCTAGAAACCACTCATGGGATTTTCCTCATAAGAGTCTAATTTTTACTTAATGGATATAAGTATGTGTATTTAGTTGTTCAATCCATATTTACAATACATACACACATACATATATGTATATATATATATTAAAAGTTGGATTTAGAAAGTAATTTTTTGAAAATTAATGAAACTAAGAAACATAGAATTGGTCCAAGTCAAGAAGAAAACATGAAATTTGTTTTCTTGGATTTGTGTTTTCACTTGTTTCTTTTGGGCTGTAATTTTTGCTGTGTCATTCTATATTTTTACATTAAAGTACTTTAATTCTCTTTAATGTTTTATTTTTGAGCCTAGATATTTGAACATAAATATTTTTGAATTTTATGTAGTTATTCCTTTTTCCTTCCTTCCTTCCTTCCTTCCTTCTTTCCTTCCTTCCTTCCTTCCTTCCTTCCTTCCTTCCTTCCTTCCTTCCTTCCTCCCTCCCTTCCTTCATTCTTCTTCCTTTACTTTTTTCTCTATTCTTTTCTCCCTCACTCTCTTCTTCTCTCACTGTCTCCTTTACTCTCCCTCTCTTCCCTCCCTTTGTCCTTCCTTCCTTTCTTCCTTCCTTCCTTCCTTCCTTCCTTCCTTCCTTTCTTTCTTTCTTTCTTTCTTTCTTTCTTTCTTCCTTCCTTCCTTCCTTCCTTCCTTTCCTTCCTTCCTTCCTTCCTTCCTTCCTTCCTTCCTTCCTTCCTTCCTTCCTTCTTCTTCTTTCTTTCTTTCTTTCTTTCTTTCTTTCTTTCTTTCTTTCTTTCTTTCTTTCTTTCTCTTCTTTCCTTTATTAATTTCTCTGTGTGTGTCTCTCTCTGTCTCTGTCTGTCTGTCTGTCTCTCTCTCTCTCTCTCTCTCTCTCTCACACACACACACACACATACACAAACACAATGTCTCAGTCTAAGCTGGCCTTGAACTTATGATCTTCCTGCTTCTGATTCTTCAGTGCTAATATTAGGGTGTGTACCTCCAGGTAGGACTAAATTCATTAAATTCTTAACAAAATATAACTTGTCTGATACTTTGAAGAGCAACCATACGTCTGTTAGTTTAAAATTTGCTCCACAGAGAAACTTCCTTTTTGGCAGTACTTGGTATTGTACTTGAGGCTTGGTGCATGCTAGACAAGTGCTCTACTATCCCACAGTCCTTTTGTTTTCATTTTTGTTTCTGAGATGGAATCTCACTATCTTTACCTGGGCTGGTGTTGGACTGGCCATCATCTTGACTCTACCTCCCCATAAACTGGAATTACAGATGTGCACAAATATGACCTAAGAAACTTTTCACAGGGAAAGGAAACAATATCAATATTTGTCCTGGGGTTACAAAAAGACCCCCAAAACTTAGTTGTGTTGGGTACTGGTAGCTTATACCTGCAATCCTAGCTTTTCTAGAAGTTGAGATCTGAATATTGTGATTGAAAGCCAGCTCGGGCAGAACAGTCCATGAGACTCTTAGCTTCAATTAATCACCCCCAAACAAGAAATGGAGTGGTGGCTCAAGTTGTACAGTGCTACCTTTGTGCAAAAATCCTCAGGGACAATGCCTGAACCCTGAGTTCAAACACCAGAACAAGTATAAAAGAAACAAAGATCGGAAACAAATAAACAAACCAACAACACCCCACCTCAGTTGAAGGAAGACTTTCCCACGACTGTGACATGCATATTCTCAATTGTATTCATTAGCATTTGCCTTGGTGACCAAATTTATATCTGTAATGTAATATATTCTTTTGGAATAAAAGATAGTAATTCTAAAAATTTTTTAAAAGATGATAACTCTTATAAAAACTTATGAAGAGCTAGATTTGGCTCATGTGTTGTCCTTTGCCTAGAGAACAGAGGGACAGTCATATTATTTTCTGTCTCAAGATACATGATATTTCTCAATTGTTCACCTTACTCTCTTCAGTGTGGAGTAGGGACCATGTATAGACGGTTTCTTCCAATAATTTGGGGTGTTTGGGCTATAATTGGCTTTGAGCATAACTTCAGGTTGCTCCTAAATTAGAGAACCCATAAGGAGATTCCATTCGTATTTCTAGTAGCAGTTCCAGTAGCATTTTTAAATATATAGCTTAGACTTGGATTTTTGTGACAGTTTCAGCTTACCCTTTCATGAGTCCAATGCCTTGAAAGTCAGATGATCCAGATCTAGACTAATTTTATTTATATTATGGACACCAAGCTGCTATGTCTGGACGTCCATGACCTTCTCTGGCTTAGGCTCAGCAGCAGTTTTGTCCTCAGCAGTTTTGTTACTATGTCCATTTGTTTTTTGTAACTTCTTTGGTGGGACTCAAATCGACTTCTTATTTATTTATTTATTTATTTATGTTGGTACTGGGGATGGATTCAAGGCCTGCACACACTCACTTTTTATCTTTCTTTTATACCACTTAAGTTTTAATACTTCGAGATTACATCTAATTTATCTCCACAAATACATTGGAATCCAATAAATGTAAAATCAGTAATCAAGTGGCTTTGAGACTACCTTTTAATTAGGCCTGTGGTAATTTGTCTAACAAATATATCACTGGGCAATCAAATTAATGCAACCAATTTTAAGCCCTTAAATTTTGTATTTCTCTCACTCATTATCCAGCTTCTCTTCCTATACCTTTAAATAGCCACTCTTTTATACAACTTAATAGCCCATAAATGTTTTTGTTCCACTATAGTTAGATTTTTTGAGAACGTTCATGTTATTTCACTTATAAAAACTATTTTATACGCATTTGTAGATGTTCCAAGTATGTATGAAGTGCTTCACCTTCTGAATTTTCCATCCAATTCATGGCCAAAAGAATTTAAAGCACTTTTGAACAAAAGTGTGACAATATTTGCTGATAAAAGTATTTTGAGGGGCTGGAAATATGGCCCAATGGTAGAGTGCTTGCTGTGCATACATGAAGCCCTGGGTTTGAGTCCTAAGTACCACATATACAAAAGGCCTGAAGTGGCGCTGTGACTCAAGTGGTAGAGTGCTAGTCTTAAGCAAAAGGAAGCCAGGGACAGTGCTCAGGCCCTGAGTTCAAGCCTCAAAACTGGCAAAAAAAAATGTATTTTGAGTGCTTATGATGTGCTAGATATATAAAGTATGAAAGGCAAAATTTTAAGGAAACAGGGAAAACAGAAAGTAAAATTTGTAAGCAAAATCAAGCCAATAAATTTAAGATCAAATTATATTGTACCGTTAAAACTTTGAATTTAACCTTTTGTTCTGATTTTTCTCAATAATCAAAGTAAACAATTTTATAGGTTTTATAATTCCCTTAATCTAGTAAAAAAAATCACACCAATTAAATCAAGTAAATCAATCACATTTTTCTGATCCTGCCCTTAGATGACTTCCCCTTAAAATGCTATATTAGTTACTAGTATTTATTTCTCCAGAGAAACAAAATATCTACATTTATATTTTGTCTCTCATCCTCATTGAGCAGGATTGTGAAAATGGTTCAATTCCACACATATACAATGTATCCCACAACCTCACCCCTTCCATCACTGTCTCTTACCCCACTCCATCCAAGAAAGCTTCTCAACTTTCAAGACTATGTCTATGTTCCTTTGGATTATCTTCTCATGGGATAATGATGTTTTAAAGATGTTATTTTAAAAAATGTTCCACATTATGCCTCTATCAGAAAGAATGACATTGCCCCATTCATAAGGAAATGGAAGACTTGGAAAAAATTATACTAAGTGAGGTGAGCCAGACCCAAAGAAACATGGACTCTATGGTTTCCCTCATAGGGAATAATTAGTACAGGTTTAGGCTACTCACAGCAGAGGATCACAAGAGCCCAATAGCTATGTCCTTATGAAAACATAGATGATGTTAAGTGAAATTAACTCCATGTTATGGAAATGAGTGTTATATCACTGTTGTAATTATTTTCAACATGCCATGTGAAACCATAGCTTTTTTTGTTGATGATCCTCTTGTATCCCTGCCTGTGTTTGCCCCCATGCTATCACTATATCACATCTGAGTACCCTGGATACTGTATATACTGGTATTAGAACTAGGGAAGGGAAAGGGAATATCAAAATCAAGAGACAAAGGATAAAAAGACAAATGACTCCAAAAGCAATACTTACAAAAACCATTTGGTGTAAACAATTGAACAATTCATGGGGGGAGAGGGAAAAGGGGAGGGGGAGGGGGAATGAGGGACAGTAACAAACAGTACAAGAAATGTACCCAACTGTCACATAAATCCAAGTCTAAGCTATATATTTAAAAATGCTACTGGAACTGCTACTAGAAATACGAATGGAACATGTTTTCCTTTTATGTGTTGTATTTTGTCAAGAAGGCTAGAGATGATGGTTTTTCCTGTTCAATATTTGAAGTTTTGAAAGAACTGACCCTCTAGGATGAGGCAGACTTGCTCAGTGAGGCAATTGCCTTATGTAATTGTGTGAAACTTTCTTTTAAACTTACTGTTAGTTTTCTCATCTATAGATTGAGGATATAAATTTCTAGTTATAATAGAGAAATTAAATAGTCAAATAAACTTAGGGTAGGGTCTGGTTTACAATAAGAACTTAATTTCAGCTAATAACAAAATTACTGTGATATTTCTGTGCTCATAAAATCCCTTTTACCATAATGATTTGGTCAGGTTTCTGCACTGGCTGGGTTGATTTCATGGTATAGAAGGAAGAAGAAAAGTTCAGGTGTCCAGTGATTGTTGAAGAAGTTCACAATTTGAGTGGCAGCACCAAAATGCTCATCTGAGAACAATGATGAAACAAGGAAGCCTGGGGTTGGTGGAGGACATACTTTTTGGAGAGGTGTTTATCCCTGCCTGGCTGTGTATGAGAGCAAATGGATTGTTACAGGGCCATTTTTAAAAAGTATCTAAATAAGATTTCTTTTTGATTGACCAACATAGTTCATTTAAAATGTTATAAAGCTTTGGTAAAATGTTTTGAGATGTTGTCAGTGTAGCAACGTCTGGAATAAAAATTTCCTTCTTTCTTGTGATCCAACTACTTTTAAAAAAGCGTTCCTTTAATCTTCAATTACTTTAGTAATCATTGTAAAGGTGAAAGTATTTATTGTATTATTTTAAACTGCAAGAAAGCTTTAATTGACCCGGATTTACTGTCTTTGTACATGGCAGGTGGTGAAGTTTACTAAATCCTTTGAATTGCTGTCCCCAAAGTGCAGTGCTGATGCTGAGAACAGGTAGGGATGCTGGGCTCTGTGTTTGTCCTTTGATACTCTTTGTTCTTGGTGTAAGTACAGTCATGCTATTCTTTGAAGATGGAAGTTATTCCTTCTCTAAATTGGCTGGAAAGTATTGCCAAATATCACTTGTATGCATTTTAGAACTTAAGTAAAAAACAAAACTATAGCTGCACAATGAGTGTATATACACCTAGCCTGTAATATGTTTTTAAGACCACATTTTCACACTTAAAATGTCATTAACATATTGCCTTTGAATTTTAGTCTCTCTTTTCTCTGAACCTTGTACTGGCTTTGAATAATTTTTAAAGTATGTTGATCTCTAATTTCAGGATCCAAGTTCTTTTTACAAGTTTATATGGAGAAGCAATGGAGGGAACCTGTTTCCTCTGAGCTGCCAGTAACAATTTTGCTTTATACCAAACATTTGACTGAAACTGTTAATGAATCAAGTCAGTTTTTAGGTACTCCTAATTACGTAGGGCACCTAATTTACTCCATTCTTCTGATCCTTTCATTTATTTCTTTCTTTGCTTTTATTTGGTCAATGACATCACCTTGCCAGAAAAAAATAGTCACCAATAATTAGATGTTTCTCTGTTGGCATCTTTTAATCTTTAACAATAGAGGGAGGGTGGGGGACAACTTCACTTTGTACAATCCTGAATAACAGCAACAGTGGGGCTGCTAGGAAAATAGTTCCCTTTAGTTTGGACCTCTCTAGAGAAAGTGACAAAAGTGATGCAGTCACCAAAGTGAAGAGGTCTAGAAGGAGACAAATCAAATGCCCAGGACAGTACAAAGATGATGACAATGTTGTTCAATAGTATGTTGCCATTCATTAAGTACCAGATGGTATAGTAAGTATTTTATATGCACTTTCTAAGAGGTTTTTATATTCATGAAGACAGGCTTATTTTCACATCTTTTAAAAATTTCTTTATTGTCAAAATGAAGTACAGAAGGGTTACAGTTTCATACATAAGGCAGTGAGTACATTTCTTATCCAACCTGTTACCTCCTCCCTCATTTTTCCCTGCCTCCCCCTCCCCATTTCCTTCTCCACCCCCATAAGTTGTACAGTTGGTTCACACCATATACTTTTGTAAGTATTGCTATTGCATTGGTTTGTCATTTTATCCTTTGTCTCTCAATTTTGGTATTCCCTTTTCCTTCCTTGGTTCCAATACATGCACATACAATATCTAGGATACTAAAATCAGTTAGAGTTTCATTAGGGGTAAAACCATGGGAAAGAAATATGAAAAAAAGGGGGGCCCAGTTTCACATGGCATGTTGAAAACAACAACAATGATATACATTTTTCTATTATCAGTTTTTTGATACAAGGAGGCATAGAACTTATGATTCTCTTGCTGTAACCTCAAGTGAGCTTACAGACATGTGCTCCAAGACAGAAATATTTTTGGCAGCATTGGGACTTGAATTCAGTGCCTCATGCTTTCTAGGCAAGCATTCTTCTACTGGACTCATGACCTCATCCCTTTGGCTTTAGTTTGGTTTTAGATGGTGTTTCCTGCTTTTTCCAGTGGTCGGTTTGGAACCATGATCCTTCTACCTTTGCCTCCCATGAAACTTGGATGACAGGCATGTGCCACCACACCCAATTTCTAAACCAGACTTTAAGTCATAGGAGAAAATCAAGATTCAGCAAGTTCCAGAAACTTGTTCAAGGACTTGGAGCCAGTAATGGCATCCTCATATCCAAGGGCAACATTACCTTTCCCAACCTCTGGATTTTGATCCTGTTGTGACATGTAACAAAAATCTAACAATCAATCCCATAAAATGAATATCTCCTGAAATCCAGTTTCCTAAATTGATTGATCTGAATCAAATTTGGGGAATTTGTTAACACTGGATCTCAGAGAGAGTCTGATTGAAAGCACTGAAAATGAAGTATGAAAGAATGATTATATCCAAATACATCTCTGGAGACTGTTTCACAAGGCATTATTAATTTGGATTTTATACCTACTATTGGCTTTCATTTAAGAAACTAATAAATTAAAGCAGATACTAAGTACTTTGTTACTGTTGTATATATGAAATTTTAAAAAGATTGGTGCTACACATTGTACAATTCCATTCACAGGGAACTGTATTCTGTTTCTTTTTAACTATTTTGTTTACATAGTTGTACAAAGGAGTTGCCATTCAGTAAAGCAGTTTATGAATACAGTGCATTTTGATCAATGTCACCCTTTTCATCATTTTCTTCCCTCCCTCCCCACCATTCCTCTAATCTGGATTTTCTTATTTTGTAGGATCTACACTGAATTTTATAACTGTATTGTCCCCCCCCACCCTTTCCTGCCTTCATTCATCTGTCTTTCTTTCTATCATTTCATACTGAGGATCTGAACTCAAAGGTCTCTCACTTGCTAGGGAGAGAGTCTACAGTTTGAGCCATACTTACAACTCCAGTGAACAAAAACATTACAGCAAGAAAATACATCAGTAGCTGCCGGAGGCTGAAGGTAGAGAAAAAGGGTAACTACAAAGAGAATTGAGGTTGCAATGTAACTGTTCTGTATCTTGTATTGTTTGTATTAACAAATGCAAATATGATTATATTTGTAAAGGTATACAAATTGTACACTTAAAAGAGTGAACATTACTCACAGTAAATCATATCTCAATATGGGAAAATGAAGTCTTTTCTCAGAGGTTTTTCTATTCATAAAGATGAGCTAATGTTCACATCTGGATCTAGTGTCATCTAACCTATACCTAACAAAGATATTTAGATTCAGGGGGTTTCTAGTAAAACACTCAGAAATTTTCCTAAGTAGGATATTGTAAAATAACATTAAATACATGAGAGAAAAGTCTCTGTTGGTGTAGATTCCTTTAGCTACCCATAACCTCATAGAAGTTATATTTCTTAAGGAACTATTAAAATACAAAATTCTACTGCTCCTTTTTTTAGGTTTTTATGTCATATACATGTTTTCATGGTCACTTCAGAGTTAAATATTTCTGGCTTGATTATTTTAATGTCAAGAGAACTTCCACGTCAAAATGAAATGACCCAAGGCCCACACTACCCTTGGAAAACTTTCTGATAATAAAGAAAGAAAAAGAAAGGTCATCTTTTCTTTAAATAGACATTTATAAAGAGTGCCTTTGAACTTTGACATTATGAGTCAGTACTCTTGATCATTCTATTTATGGCTTTTAAATTAATGGAGAGTGTTCATTTATCTCAGAAGACCTTTCCTTCATTGTCTAGTAATTTTCTTCTTGTTGGAGTATGTTCCTTTAGTCATTTATTGGAACAATTGGCGCTACCATTTACTTTGTCAAAGGCATGGAAGGGACATGTAAACAGGCCTCAAGTCTACAAATCACAGCATGTTCTCAACACAAATGTCTGTCTTCCTTCTTTTAACCATTTATCACTCTACATCTTTGCAGTAGATAATGTTTATTAAAAACTTCAGTCTTGGGGCTGGGAATATGGCCTAGTGGCAAGAGTGCTTGCCTCTTACACATGAAGCTCTTGGTTCGATTCCCCAGCACCACATATATGGAAAACGGCCAGAAGGGGCGCTGTGGCTCAGGTGGCAGAGTGCTAGCCTTGAGCTGGAAGAAGCCAGGGATGGTGCTCAGGCCCTGAGTCCAATGCCCAGGACTGGCCAAAAAAACACAAAAAAAAAAAAACAACAAAAAAACAACAACAACAACAAAAAAACTTCAGTCTTCTGGAGATCATTTCAAGATATAGTAGTATAGGTTTTATTATTTTTTATTTTAACTTTTTATTATCAAACTGAATCACAGAGAGGTTGCAGTTTCATATATTAGGCATTGGATACATTTCTTGTACTGTTTGTTACCTCGTCCCTCATTCCTCCTCCCCTCACTCCCTTTCCCTCCCCCCCCCATGAGTTATTCAGTTCATTTACACCAAACAGTTTTGCAAGTATTGCTTTTGCAGTTGTTTGTCTTTTTTTACCCTGTGTCTCTCGATTTTGGTATTCCCTTTCATTTTCCTACTTCTAATACCAGTATACATGGTTTCCAATATACTGAGACAAGATACAGAGATAGTGTAGGTACAACCACAGGAAGGTGATAAAAGAAGTTCATCAATAATAGAAGCTACAGTTACATATGGCATGTTGAAAGTAGTTACAACTGTGATATAACAATCGTTTCCATAACATGGAGTTCATTTCACTTAGCATTATCTTATGTGTTCATAAGGGTATAGCTATTGGGCTCCTGTGATCCTCTGCTGTGACTTGCCTAAACCTGTGCTAATTATTCCCTATAAGGGAGACCATTGAGTCCATGTTTCTTTGGGTCTGGCTCACTTCACTTAGTATAACTTTTTCCAAGTCCTTCCATTTCCTTATAAATGGGGCAATGTCATTATTTCTGATAGAGGCATAAAATTCCATTGTGTATATGTACCACATTTTCCTGATCCATTCTTCTACTGAGGAGCATCTGGGTTGGTTCCAGATTCAAGCTATGACAAATTGTGCTGCAGTGAACATTGTTGTGCTGGTGGCTTTAGTGTGATTATGTTTGTGGTCTTTTGGATAGAAACCCAAAAGTGGGGCTGCTGGGTCATAGGGGAGTTCTATGTTTAGCCTTCTGAGGAATCTCCATACTGCTTGCCAGAGTGGCTGAACCAGTTTACATTCCCACCAACAATGAAGTAGGGTTCCCTTTTGGCCACATCACCTCCAACAGTTGTTATTGACAGTTTTCTTGATATAAGACATTCTTACTGGGGTGAGATGGAATCTCAATGTTGTTTTGATTTGCATTTCTTTTATGGCCAGTGATGTAGAGCACTTTTTCATGTTTCTTGGCCATTCCCATTTCCTCATCAGAGAAGTCTCTTTGTAAGTCTTTAGCCCACTTGATGAGGGGGCTATTGGTTCTTTGTGGTTTTGTTTTGGAGGAAGGTAATTTTGTTAGTTCTGCACATATTTTAGATATGAGGCCTTTGTCTGTTGAATGGCAGGTAAAGATCTTCTCCCAATCTGTGGGCTTTCTGTTTATCTTTTTTTTTAACATTTAATTTATATATTAATTGAACACAAATTTTTTGACAAGGTGTTGTGCAAAAAGGGTACAGTTACATAGTAGGGCAGTGTGTACATTTCTTGTGATATCTTACGCCTTGTTTTTCTTTCCCTTCTCTAGGTCAGGTAGACATATATACAATATACAATGTATCAAGAACATATACAGTGGCCACGTGGCAAAGCCCAAGAAAATTCGCCTACGGTTTTAAATGTAAAGACAATATTAGACAATATGTTGACAGTAGTCTTATATGAACGTACATACCTAGCTTTTGAGCTATTGTATTCCACTGAGAGGTCAATTTTTGACCTTTATATGTTGAGTAGTTTGGTTTTAGTTACATACTGTTGGGTCGCTGCCCCAATCCTGTGGGAAATACCATTTGACAAGCAGTTTTTGGTTTCACAGACCTTGTCTATACTGTCTCTCCGTCTCCACTGTCTCTCCGTCTCCCTTTCTTAACAGTCATATATCAGGGAGATCATGCCCCTTTTTTTTCTGTGTTCTAGGCTTGTCTCACTCAACGTTATTTGTTCGAGTTCTGGCCATTTCCCTGCGAAGGATAGGCATTTTAAATCCGTTGGTATCTTGAGGATCCATTACAGCCTAGATGTGTTGCCGAAAAGAATGTGTATTCTGTCCTTGTTGGGTGGAATATTCTGTAGATGTCGATTAAGTCTAGTTGGTCTATGCAATTGTTTAGTTCTGTGGTTTCTTTGTTCAGTTTTTGGCATGTTAATCTGTCCAGAGGTGATAGTGGAGTGTTAAAGTCCCCAACTATCAATGTGTTTGGGTCTATGAGTGCTTTTAGAGTTAGTTGTGTTTGTTTGATGAAGTTGGGTGCTCCTGCATTTGGTGTGTTGATATTTAGGATGGTTATATCTTCCTGTAGGATAGATCCCTTTACTAGTATGTAGTAACCTTCTTTGTCTCTTCTTACCTTTTTTAGTTTGAAGTCAATTTTGTTTGATACTAGGATTGCAACTCCGGTCTGTTTAGGGGGCCATTTGCTTGATAGATTTGATTCCAGCCTTTCACTTTTAGAAGATGTTTACTTTTGCTGGATAGATGTGTCTCTTGGAGGCAACAGAAAGATGGATCTTGATTTTTGATCCAACTTATGAACCTATGTCGGTTGATTGGAGAATTGATTGGAGAATTAAGTCGATTAATGTTGAGAGTTAGGCTTGAGAGTTGATCATTTGTTCCTTTCATTATCACTATCTTGTTAAGAGCTGTGTCTTCCCATTTTTTGATCTGATATTCTGGTTTACTTTTTAGGGTTCATTTCTCTGTCTGTTTTGGGATCTTGATTATTTTCCCTTTATAGTACATCTTTGAGGATTTTATGTAAAGCTGGTATGGTGGAGATATATTGTTTCAGTTTTTCCTTACTATGGAAGACTTTTATTTGACCTTTGGCTATAAATGAGAGTTTAGCTGGGTACAGTATTCTTGGTTGGTAGTTATTTTTATTTAGGGTTTGGCATACCTCATTCCAGGCTCTCCTTGCTTTTATGGTCTCTGCTGAGAAGTCTGGGGTAATTCTGATTGCTTTCCCTTTATATGTGATTATTTTCTTCTCCCTAACAGCTTTAAGGATTCATTCCTTGGACTCTATTGATTCTGTTTTGATCACAATGCGTCGGTGGTATGTCCTGTTCTGTTCTGGTTGGTTTGGGGTTCTAAATGCTTTTTGTATCTGTATAGGCTTATCCTTTTGGATATTTGGGAAGTTGTGGGCTAATATTCTGTTAAATAGGTTGCCTATTCCATCAACTTCTTTCTCCAGGTTTTCCTCAATATCTATTATCCTTAAATTGGGCTTCCTGATTGTGTCTTGTATCTCCTGGAGCGATCTGTTTTGTCAATTGGATTGGTTTTGTACTGATTTTTTATCTTTCTCCATACATTCTAGGGAATCTTCAGCTCCTGAGATTCGATCCTCTGCTTCAGTTAGTCGGGACTGTAGGCTAGCTACTTGATTTTGAATCTTTTTTCCTTCTGACTTGTCTTTCCTGATGATTTCCATGTCATCTCTTAGGTCTTGCGTGGACTTCTTTACTTCATTAATTTGGTTTTGAGTGCTGTCTCAAATCTTTTACCTGGGTAGCTATCTTTTCATTTGACTCTCGAATTTAATTTATCTTTCTATCTGTTGAGGCCATGAAATCATCTATTACTTTACAGAAGGATTGCTGTAGTGATTCAAACTTTTCATTTAACATGTTTATCAGTAGACTTTGAGAGCATTTTGAGGGTTCTCTTCTATGTCTTTGATTTACTGCTCTGCTTCCTGCTTGTTTTGAATGGGAGATAAGACTCCATTGTTTGCCATCTTTCTTGTGTTTCTTCTGCCCATTTGGATTGGGAATGCCAACCTACAAGCACCTGTGAGCACCGTTTAAGACCCAAAGAAGACCTTACGAAGCACTGTTGTGTAAATCTTAGAAGTTCACAATTATATACAGATACCTTGTATACCTGTATATAAAATTAGATTTGGTGTTCCTAAAGAATACAATTTCAATATAACAACCAATCCTGATCCCTGTATTCAGTAGTTACTTATTTACTGTTACTACCCTATGACCAATTCTTGTTCTTATATTAAGTTCTTTTAGGACTGGCTTTCTCTATGAACCCCTTTTATTCACTCGGATTAAGCTGGGATACCCTCTATCCAATAACCAGGAGTCAATGGAATCTGGAGGTCCTGGAAGTAAGTCAGGAGGGTAAATTAGAGGTAGTAAAGAGAATAGAGTAAAATGTATGGGGGGGGAAGGTGATGATTTTGGTTTATTTTCAGTGACGTGGAAGGATGTGATGTGGAGTGATGTGGAGGAGTGGAGAATCAGTAGAAAGAACAAGGTTAAAATGATAGACAATGGGGGCTGGGGATATAGCCTAGTGGCAAGAGTGCCTGCCTTGGATACACGAGGCCCTAGGTTCGATTCCCCAGCACCACATATACAGAAAATGGCCAGAAGCGGCACTGTGGCTCAAGTGGCAGAGTGCTAGCCTTGAGCGGGAAGAAGCCAGGGACAGTACTCAGGCCCTGAGTCCAAGGCCCAGGACTGGCCAAAAAAAAAAAAAAAAAAAAAAAAAAGATAGACAATGGAGAGTTAGCAGTAAAGAGTGGAGGTGTTATTCATAGGAAAGTAATTTTTAAAGAAAGAGAATGAAAAGAGAGAAATAAAGAAAAAATACTGGACGATAGATGCACAAAACAGAGAAAAATTATTTTTAAAAAATACAAAAAGGAAAAATACAGAAAAACGAACAAAAACAACAACAACAACAAAACAAAAAAAACTTGATAGAACAAACCGGTAAAAATGGAAAACAAAACAACAACAACAAAAAAAACGACGTTTCAGAGATGAAAATATTAAAAAATAAATTAAAAAAGAAAGCTTAAAAAATGTTTTGAAAAGAAAAAAAAATGGAGTCTTCCTTGTTTGGGTGGGCTTTCTCCAGTCTCTGGTTTACTTGTGATGGTCGGCAGACTATTCTGCTGCTTGGCTGATTTGACTTGCTTTCAGTTCGCAGGGGGTGGATCTGCTCTGACCCTTTTCCCCTGTTAGTGAAATCTCTGTGGTTCCCACAGCTTGCAGGTAAGACTTGGGTGTCCACTGTAGATGGGGAACGTGAGCAGTTTCAGGAACCATGGCTCCTCCTCTCTGCTGTGGGGCCGCTGCCTTTAAGGCCTGGCTTTGAATAGCCTGTGGACTTAGCAGGGCTGGGCACCTCTGGCCTAGTTTATGTGGCTGAGAGTTGCTTGTCTGGAGGAGGTTCCTCCATCCTGGGTGAGACGGCCTTCTGGGCAGAGCTAGCTATGGAATTCAGTTCTGTTTCAGGCTGGGAATTGGGCTTCCTCTGTGATGGGACTGTTTATCTGTCTTGGGAACTGTTTGTTTTCCCGTCTGGTTGTTCCGTGTCACTGGTAGCTGCTCGCTGCTTTCACTTTTAATTTAGGAATTCCGGCGGCAAGGCAGGCACCTCTAGCTGAGCCAAGGCCCAGGACAAGCCCCCCACCTGGGCAGGGGGTGTTCTCCTGGGAAGAGCTGGCTCTCACTGGTCGTTCCCTCTTGCCCTTCTCAAAGATGGCCACTTTGTCCTCGCTTTCCCCAGGCCGGCTTTAGTTCCAGTCTGGTCTGACCCTATGCCAGTGTCAAAGATGGCGCTTTGCTCTGGCAGTGGGGGAAGGGCTACCTCCCAGAAGCTGCTCTATGGGCATGAGTGAGAATGTCGTTCGTGGGGTACTCATGCTTTCTCTGCGATTTCAGCCTGTCCGTGCTCAGCCTGCAATTTGTGTCTGTATGCTGCCATCTGGAGGATTTCTCCCCAGTCTCGGTTGGGTGCTTTACCTGTGTGGAGTGTGGGGCGCTGTGCTGGCGCCAGCACTGGCGTGGTGGTGGGATGCCACCCAGAGCTCAAATCTATGTTTTCAGACCAGCAACGTCAATTTTTCCTTCATGGCCAGAATCCCTGTACTGTTATAACTTACTTGGGCTGTCTTTCTAGGAGTAAAGGTTTCTCTGGGAAGGGAAAACTGTGATGTTGGAGGGAGCTCAGCTAGGGTTCTGCTGCTCCTCCACTGTCTTCCCGGAAGTCCTCCAGTAGTATAGGTTTTAAAAGATAAGTTCTATAGCTTCCTCTTACAATATTTAATAGTAGTATTTCAGAGTTCTCTAGTTTGAAACTTGCCAATTTTTATTGACAATCCTTATAGATATTTCATTTAAAAAAATTAACTACTGAGTCATCAGTTCTACTTAGCTTCTTAAACTGCTAATTCCTTAGTCTTAGCTGGTCTTCTTGTGGTCTATATGCCATGAACACCTACCTACCAACTGAAGAAGTAGAACTGCTTTGACTTATCTTCACCATGAAATATATAACTTCTGTGGAACATCTTTGACAACATGTCCAGGGATAAGAGTCCCATTGTTATGATGGACTTCCACTGACAAGGAATTCTAACTGTTAAAAAGGCATTTTGTAATCAGGTGCTGGTGGCACTTAGCTATAATTTTAGCTACTCAGGAGGCTGAAATCTAGAGGATCTCAGTTTGAAACCAGCTGTGGTAGAAATGTTGGTGAGACTTCAAACATAATAACCAGCACAAAGCTGGACTGGAAGAACAGCGCAGGTAGTAGAAAACCAACCAAGCAAGATGATTAATATGGGGCTCTTAGTTCAAAATCCCAGAGCTAAAAAAGAAACGTGCATTTTATAGTGAATTACATTCTTGTAACCTCTCTGTGGGTTACAAACTTATCCACTGAGACAGTTATACTTTATTAAACAGCAATATATTGAATGCCTTCTCAGTTCTGGGTACTGTATTAGGTGTTAGGTGATGGGGCTTTAGAGATTAAAATTTTTTAAAGCAACAGTCTCTGACCTCAAGGAACTCACAATCAATGAACACTGACAAAAGTGGTAGAAGCAGGTTAAGAATATAATATCTATCTTAATCACCAGATTATAGCTATGTATAGAGTCATATTAACAGTAATAATTTATATCTGGATGCTTAGTCCCTTCTTTTACTGTAGACCCCACATATCCTTTGAAAAAAATTCTTTAAGTACTTTAGAGAGTCTCTAAGATTAAAAAAAAAATAATCGTATTGCTGTGTCATCTTTTCTCCCATGAGGCCCTATTTTTAAAATAATGAAAGCAAAAAAGAGCTAGAGGCATGGCTCAAGTGGTAGAGCACGTTCTTAACAAAGAACATACTGAATTCAATACTCAGAACTACCAAAGAAAAATTAGTCTCTGTAAAGTATCTGTTCAAGGTGATATTTTAAAATTAAGGAAGGCTCCTCCTCTTTTGCAATAAATTATTTGGGTTTTTGTTTGTTTGTTTTTATTGGTTTGAACTCAGGGCCTCAGCACCGTTCATGGGATCTTTTGCTCAAGTTTAGCACTCTACCACTTTGAGCCACAGCTCCACTTCTGGTTTTCTAGTAGTTAAATTTGAGATCAGAGCTGCACAGACTTTCCTGCCCAGGCTGGTTTGATCGGCAATCCTTAGATTTCAGTCTCCTGAGTGGCTAGGATCACATGCAAAAGCCACAGGTGCCCAGCATAAATTATTGTTTTATTAAACAGTTCTACCCTTCATTTTTAGCTGAGACAGATCTATTATATAAGGTCAAATTAAGAAGAGAAACACAAACAGAAGTTATTAATGCATGTACCTCATTTATGCATGGGAGATATGCAGGGGGAAATGAGTAACTCTCAAAGGTGAGGCTTAGAACTGTGGCTTACATTGCATCTTCTTCCTAGAAAATGTACATACTTTTCCAGTCTTCTTGATGTGGTGAAAATACTGAGATCAGGTCTGAAAATCTTAGGAGCACAAAAGAACTCGGTAATAAAGATAAGTAATATTTTAATGAAATTTTGTGGGTGTGGTACAAAGGTTGGAGCTCAGGATTTTATGCTTGCTAAGCAGGTGCTTTACCACTTGAGCCAAAGCTGTAGCCCTTTTTTCCCTGGTTACTTATGAGATAGAGTCTTGTGGTTTTTTTTCTCTCAAGAGCCATCCAGGCCCTGCACGCTTTCTGTAAGTTGACTATAAGCTTTCTATTTATGCTTGCGTCCATTGGTAAGATGACAGACAAATGCCACTGCTCCTACCTTTTGGTTTAATATAGGTCCTTTTTTGGCCCAGAATCTTTCTGATCTTAGTTTCCCAATTAGCTAGAATTACAAGTCTTTGTGCTGGGGTTTTAATGTCATATATATATATATATATATATATATATATATATATATATATATGTATGTATATGTATATATGTATATATATGTATATGTATATATATGTATGTATAAACTAAAGCAAAATCAATCCACAATGAATAAAATGACAAAAAAAATTTTTGTTTTCAGGTGCTAGGAATTGAATCCAGGGTTTTGTATATATGAGGCAAGTACTTTACTCATGAGCTAGATTCCTAGCCCCCAAAGCATTTTTACAGACAAAGTTTTGCCTTATATGTTGGTATATGCTTGACTACCAGTACTCAGGAAACCTAAGATAGGAGGATCACCAGCCTGGCCTGAAGAGGGAGACCCTATCCAGAACAACAACGAAAACAATAACAGAGGAAGATTTTGTGTTTTGCCTCATGATTTAATATGGCTAAACCAAGTATTGTTTTGAAATGTCACAATATCTAAGCATACTAAGAACCTCTTAGTATGTGCTTAGGTAGTTTTGGACAGGTTTTTGATATATGTGTCCTTCACATAAACCTGCATTGAAGATAGAAATATGTCTAGAGAATAAGGCCTTGGAGCTCATAGGGTGCACATTAGATTGTAATTCCACACATAAGCTTGTAGAAATGGATGGCTTTGAGGGGAGTATTACTCTCAGACAGCAACTTAATTCTTAGGAGCCTGTGAGATCATGTTGCTCACTTACCCTCTCTGCACCTTGTTTCCTCATTTGTAAGAGGGGAACAATTGTCTCTAGCTCAAAGGGGATTTGTGAGACTGAGCCAACTTGAATCTGACAGATACTGGGTTTCCAGTGACAGTTCATGCTCTTTCTGTAATTAAATAAGAAATCATTACAATGACAATATTGGATTCACAGAGTAACAGCTTCCTGGAACTCTATAGCTAGAAGAAGCATCTATGAGACATTATCTATTTTATCTTCCTCATTTAATAACTGAGGGTATTAGTCTCCTGGGGCTTCCACAACAAATCATTACAAACTTGGTGACTTAAAAGAATAGAAAATTCTTCTCTCGCAATTCTAGATGGCCCTGGGTTTGTAGATGCCTCATTCCAATTGCTGTCTGTTACTGTGTGGCCTTCCTTCTGTGTTTTTCTTCTCTAGTAAAGACTACTCATTGGATTTACCACCCAGCCTAAATCTAGCCTTAGTCCATTTCAAGATCCCTATCTAATTACATCTGCAAATAAGATTTCATTTTGATTTTTGGAGTAAATAATTTTGGATGACAGTAGGAGCAATCTCTGAAATAACTTTTAAAACAACCAGATTTCTAATCTTAAATAGATCTTTGGTCTTCAAAGAGGCAAAAGCCACACAAAGAAAACTTTGGAGTAGAAGACAAGGTTCTAGCAAGCATAAAACCACATGAACTACAGGGAAGGCACAGTTCTAAACTGAGCACAATATAGTAGAAATCCTTTATCTGCCCTGTCCCTGGGATTTTTTCAGGAGTCATTTTTTTTCCCTACACATTCCAGTTCTAGATCCCCAGCACCCCTGATTATTGAAGACTTTTCTTGTCTCTCATTTATTCCTGAGTTCTCTTCCTAGACTCTTTTGGGTATCATGCACTTTTGTTTTGCGTGGCAACAAAAATAAATGACCACAAATTCAGTGGCTCCAAACAAATACATCCATATTATGATAAACTTCTGACTCCTAGGCTTTTGAGATAATAAATGGGTGCTATTTTAAGCTGTTTTCTTCATAGCAATTTGTTATAGCAATAGATAACAAAAGCACCGCTAATACCAGTTTGAACCCAATTTAATATGAGGATAAATTAAATTCAATGATATATTTACACAGTATGCATACACATACAAGTGCATGTTTACATGCCAGGATAAATGAGAGATGAGCTATGAATGGGTGGTGTATAGAATTCCTACATTGCCTTTGAAATTAGGTTATATCTTGATTCATTGTTTAGATAATTATCTCCAACAGTTAAAGAATTGCTGGTACACTACAGAAACCCTTAAAATTGCTTGCAACAAACCATGGATTGAGCATTGAGGAAGGCATTGAAAGTTTGATTTTTTACCAAAAAGCCCTCTGACTATACTCTCTGATAAGTTCAACTGAATGACAACACCAAATCTCTTAGCAAAGAGACAATAGATTAGAAGACATTCTTGGGGATGATTTTGTGCTGCATCTTAGTATCCTGGTCATTGATGCTGTGATTCTCAACAGTGACAATCCAAATCAGAAGAAATTTAGGAATAAACAATTTCTTTTGCTTGTAAGCTTTATTTTATGTATAATCAACTGGTTCCACTTTAATTGTTTTCTTCAAGAATGGGCTATGATATAATTTAAGTCTAATCTAAACAATGTTTAAAAATTAGATTAAGCCAGATACAGGTGGCTTACCCCTATAACCCTAGCTAATCAAGAATCTAAGACCTGGATTATGACAGTTTGAAGCCAGCCTGGGCAGAAATGTCCTCAAGACTATCTCCAATAAACCAGCAAAGAGCCAGGCTGAAGGCAAGGCTCAAGTGATAAACCCATAGCTGAGCAAGCATACTGAACATGGGGCCCTGAATTTAGACCTCCAAGCCAGAGAAATAAAATAAGATTAAAAATATTTTTCTGATAAGAATGTTTGTCTCTAGCAGCTTTTTTTCTCAGTGGTTTAAAAACAACAGTGCATTTGCCGTTAGTAGTATCATCGATTCAATTAAGCAATCTGAACCTATAACACCTTACCTTTCCTGTGGCTTTACTACCCCAGAGCTGACCTACATTTATGAGAAGAACCTGAGAGCTTAGGATTTCTCAGTTTTAAGATTGAACAGCACCATGATTGTTTTCCACATTAGTCACCTGCATCACCTTTTTTTAGGTCTGAATAACAGAATATACATCAGCACCTCAGTGTTGTTGTTGCTTTTCTTTACTATTTTGTGTGGCATCTAGTTTTACAGACAAATCACTTCTGACACAATTGCTAGCTAGGGTTCTTGTCCTCTATCCAGATAGAAACTGTGTGCACATGAAGGTCCTCCAGTGCCCCCCAGCAGTGATCTGCAATCATTCCTGGCCTCTCCTGAACTATTTTTTTAATTTAATTTATTTATTAATTGAACACAAATTTTTTGACAAGGTGTTGTGCAAAAAGGGTACAGTTAAATAATAGGGCAGTGTATACATTTCTTGTGATATCTTACGCCCTGTTTTTCTATCTCTTCTCTAGGTCAGGTAGATATATATACAATATACAATGTATCAAGAACATATACAGTAGCCACGTGGCCACGCCCAAGAAAGTTCGCCTAGGGCTTTAAATGTAATGTCGATATTAGACCATATGTCGACAATAGTCTTATATGAACGTACATACCTAGCTTTTGAGCTATTGTATTCCCCTGAGAGGTCAATTTTTGACCTTTATATGTTGAGTAATTGTTTGGTTTTAGTTACATACTGTTGGGTCGCTGCCCCAATCCTGTGGGGAATACTATTTGATAAGCAGTTTTTGGTTTCACAGACTTGGTCTCTACTGTCTCTCCGTCTCCCTTTGTTAACAGTCATATATCAGGGAGATCATGCCCCTTTGTTTTCTGTGTTCTAGGCTTGTCTCCCTCTACATTATTTGTTCGAGTTCTGACCATTTCCCTGCGAATAACAATATTTCACCATTCCTAATCGCTATCTAGTATTCCATTGTGTATAAGTACCATATTTTTTGGATCCATTCATCTGTGGAGGGGCATCTGGGTTGTTTCCATATTTTGGCTATTGTGAATTGTGCGGTGATAAACATGGAAGTACAAATGTCTTTTTGATATCTTGGGGTTTGCTGTTTAGGATAGATGCCTAGGAGTGGTATGGCTGGGTCATAGGGTAGGTCTATATTGAGCTTTTTGAGAAACCTCCATACTGTTCTCCACAGTGGTTGTACTAATTTGCACTCCCACCAACAATGGAGGAGGGTTCCTCTTTCCCTGAATCCCCTCCAGCATTTGTTGTTGCCTGAGTTCAGAGTATTGGCCATTCTAACTGGGGTGAGGTGGTATTTCAGGGTTGTTTTTATTTGCATTTCCTTTACTGCCAGGGATGTTGAGCATTTCCTCATGTGTTTCTTTGCCATTTTTATATCTTCTCTTGTGAAGTCTCTCTTTAGCTCCTTTGCACATTTCCTAATAGGTTTCTTAGGCTTGGAGGGGCTTAGTTTTTTGAGTTCTCTGTAGATGACCGATATCAGGCCTTTGTCTATTGCTGTGCTGGTAAATATCCTTTCCCATATCGTTGGCTGTCTTTCTATTTTGGTGGCTATGTCCTTAGCTGTGCAGAAAATTTTAATTTGTAGTAGTCCCATTTGTCGAGTCTTTCCCCTACTTGTTGTGCCCCTGGGACTATATTCAGGAAGTTCCTTCCTGTGCCTATAAGTTCTAGCATCTTTCCTACTCTGTCCTTCAGTAGTTTCAAGGATTCAGGTCTGATATTGAAGTCCTTGATCCATTTTGAGTTGATCTTGGTGCATGGTGATAGGCTTGGGTCTACTTTGAGTTTTCTGCATATGACTGTCAAGTTCTCCCAGCACCAGTAGTTGAGCTCTGTTTATTCCATTGTATGTCTTTAGCTCCTTTGTCGAATATCAGCTGGCTGTAAGAGTGCGGTTTTATTTCTGGATCTTCAATTCTAATCCATTGGTCTTCTGATCTATTTTTATACCAATACCAGGCCGTTTTTGTTATGATGGCCCTGTAGTAGAGCTTGAAGTCTGGTATTGTGATACCTCCTGCACTGCCTTTTTTGCCTAGAATTGCTTTGGCTATTCTAGGTCTTTTGCTGTTCCATATGAATTTATGGATTGGTTTCTCTATTTCAGTGCAGAATGTGGCTGGGATTTTGATAGGGATTGCATTGAATTTATATAACAATTTGGGCAATATGGCCATTTTCACTATATTGATTCTGCCTACCCATGAGCATGGAAGGTCTTTCCATCTCCTTGTGTCTTCTTTTATTTCCCTTATTAGATTTTTATAGTTTTCATTAAATAGGTCCGTCACATCCTTGGTTAAGTTCATCCCTAGGTACTTGATTCTTTTTTGGCTACTGTAAATGGAATAGTTTCCATAATTTCCTTTTCTGTTTGTATATTGCTGGTGTACAGAAAAGCTGCTGACTTTTGTGGATTGATTTTATATCCTGCTACTTTGCCAAAATGGTTTATTAGGTGTAGGAGTTTGGGGACTGAGTTTTTTGGGTCCTTCAGATATAAGATCATGTCGTCTGCGAATAGGGATAACTTGATTTCTTCCTTGCCGATTTAGATCCCTTTAATGTCCTCCTCTTGCCTTATTGCTATGGCTAGGGATTCCAGCACTAAGTTGAAAAGAAGTGGGGAGAGTGGGCATCCTTGTCTTGTTCCTGAGTTTAGGGGGAATGATTGAAGTTTCTCTCCATTTAATATATTAGCAGTTGGTCTGTTGTATATGGCTTTTATTGTTTTGAGGAATGTTCCATCTATTCCTGTTCTCTCCAAAGCTTTTAATAAGTATGGATGTTGTATTTTGTCAAAAGCTTTTTGGGCATCGACTGAGATAACAATGTAATTCTTAATTTTAGATCTGTTTATGTGGTGAATTACATTGATTGATTTACGGATGTTGAACCATCCTTCTGACTGTGGGATGAAGCCTACTTGGTCATGATGTATGATTTTCTTGATCAGTTTCTGGATCCTGTTAGCTAATATTTTATTAAGGAGCTTTGCGTCTATGTTCATTAGTGATATTGGTCTGTAATTCTCTTTTTTTGTTGGGTCTTTGCCTGGTTTGGGAATGAGTATGATATTATCTTCGTAGAATGAGTTTGGGATTTCTCTCTCTGTTTCTATTTCGCAGAAGAGTTTGAGGAGTATTGGTATTAGCTCCTCACTAAAGGTTTTGTAGAATTCGTTGGTGAATCCATCTGGGCCTGGCTTTTCTTTGTTGGGAGGTTCTTGATTACCTCCTGTATCTCACTGTAAGTTATTGGTTTATTTAGTCGGTTTATTTCTTCTTGGTTCAGTTTGGGCAGTTTGTACTTCTCTAAGAATTGATCCATTTCAGTAAAATTATTGTTTTTTGCTGAGTAGAGGTTTTGGAAATAAATCCTTATGATTGTTTGAATATTGTGTGTACTTGTAATTTTTTTGGTGGAGTCCTTGATTTTACGAATATAAGTCTCTTCTCTTCTTTTTTTTGTAAGTCTTGCGAGGGGTCTGTCAATTTTGTTTATTTTCTCAAAGAACCAGCTTTTAGTCTTATTTATTTGTTGAATGGTCTTTCTATTTTCAATCAGATTTATCTCTTCTTTAATCTTTGTGATCTCTCTCTTCCTCATCGTTTTAGATTCTGTCATTTCTTGTTTCTCCGGTTGTTTTAGTTTCATCGTGAGGTTATTCACCTGCTCTGCTTCCATTCTTTTAATGTGAGTGTTGAGGGCAATGATCTTGCCCCTCACTACTGCCTTAGCTGTGTCCCATAGGTTTCTTTGTGATGTATTTTCATTGTCATTGTGGCTTATGAATTCATTGATTTCATCTTTAATTTGGTCTGTGGCCCAAGTGTTGGATAACAGTGTGGGGTTTAGCCTCCAAGAGTGTGTATAGCCTCTGTGGTATCCTTTGTTATTGAGGATTACCTTTAATCCACTGTGATAATATATAATACATGGGATGACGTCAATACTTTTGTATTTGCTGAGGTTCTTTGTGTGGGCTTTGACGAGGTCTATTTTGGAATATGATCCATGGGCTGCTGAGAAGAAGGTGTATTGGGTCTCTGTAAGGTGGAATATTCTGTATAGATCTGTCAGATCCCTTTGGGATGTGGTGTTACTTAGGTCCTCAGCTCCCTTGCTGATCCTCTGGGTGTTGGATCTGTCTCTTGGAGAGAGTGGGGTATTAAGGTCACCCACTATGATTGTGTTTGCATCTTTCTTGTTCTGTAATTCTGTGAGAGTTTGCTTGACATATGTAGGGCCTCTTTTGTTCAGTGAGTATACATTTATCACCGTGATGTCTTGATTCTGGATTTTTCTTGTATTAATATGTAGTGTCCTTCTTTGTCTTTTTGAGTTGATTTTAATGAAAAGTCCAGCTTGTCTGAGATCAGGATGGCTACACCTGCCGTTTTGGTAGGTGCGTTTGCTTGGTAGATTTTGCTCCATCCTTTCATTCAGAGCCTGTTTTTGTCTCTTGCTGTAAGGTGGGTCTCATGTAGGCAGCAGATGTCAACTTTTTGTTTGCGGATCCATCCTGCCAGTCTGATCCTCTTTATCGGAGAGTTTAAACCATTTGTATTTAAAGAGATCAAGGATAAGGGTGTTTTTTCTCCTTCCATTTTCTTGTTGGGCTGTTTTTTCCTCTTGTCTTTAGTGAGCTGTTCTTTCTGTTGGGCTTTGGCTATTGTAGTTTCTTTCTGTTTCTGTCTGTGTGTCTTGTACAATCTCTGTTGGGTGGGGCTCCCCTCTTAGAATTCGCTGTAGGGCTGGTTTTTTATTCACATACTCCTTTAGCTACTCTTTGGTGTGGAAAGATCTGGTTTTCCCTTCGAATGTGAACTCCAATTTCGCTGGATATTTGATCCGAGGTTGCATATTGGTAGCCTGAATTACTTGGATGGTGTTCTTCCACTCACTTCTTGCTTGGTAAGTTTGTGTGGATAGGTCTGCTGTTATTCGAATCCTCTTCCCATTGTAGAAAATTTCTTTCTTCGCTTTGGCTGAATTCAGAATTTGCTCTTTAATCTTGAGATCTGAAGTCTTGAATATTATGTGCCTTGGGGTGGCTTTTCTGGGGTCTGGCCTGCCAGGTGTCCTATAGTCTTCGGTTACCTGGATGGGGTCCCTTGTGAGATTGGGGTAGTTTTCTGCAATAACTTTATTGAGAACATGTTTAAGTCCTCTGCTTTGGTATTCGGCTCTTCTTCTATTCCAATTATGCGCAGATTATATCTCTTGTCTTTGTCCATTAGTTCCTGGATTAGTCTGCCCTGAAGCTTCACCGTTTCTTGGAGTGTGTGGTAATTTTCTGGTTGTTGTTGGCTGCTTCATCGTCCAGGAGAGATTCTGGATTCCATATGGTCAATTCTTTGTGCTGTGGATTCAGTTGAGGAGTTTATGGATGTCAGAGAGCTATTTATGGTTGTCAGATCAGCTCTGATCGTGGAAATTTCTTCCTTTAAAGAGTTGTATTTTAAATCTATTTTTTCATGCATTTCAATTCTCAGGATGTTAAGGTCTTCTTTAAAGGAGGCTTGCATTGTATCCATTTTTGCTGCCATTTCTTTCTTGGCTGCTTGCATTGTGTCCATTTTTGCTGCCATTTCTTTCTTGGCTTCCTGGGTGTCCTTCAAGATTTCTGCTCTAAACTCCTGGGATTGTTTTCTGATTTCATTTCTGACGCTTTCCATCATTCCTGTTAACATGGCCTCATTTGCTGTTTTATTCTCCATCTCCTCTTCAGTCGTGCTGCTTTTTGGAGTTGGCAAGTTGGCTTGCTCTTCGATGAACTGTGTTATGTTTCTTTGTGATTTGCGCATCTGGAGATCTGTGGATGGTTTCTCAGGTTTGGTTTATAGCTCTGCCCTCCCTCCTGTGTAGGCGCGTCTACCAGAGCAGGTGCTGCCGCTATGGCCCCGCCCACCTGTGCAGTGTACAGCTACCAGAGCGGGAGCTGCCGCCGCGGGCCCCGCCCACCTGTGTGCTGTGCGCCCGCTACAACAGGCGCTGGCGCTATGACCCCGTCCACTTTAGCGGTGTATGCCTCCCAGAGCGAGCCCCAGGTTGTTGGGTTGTGTTTGCGCCCTCCCGCGAGTCCGTTGTGGGGGGCGGTATGTGTGGGGCCCAGTGGGATCAACTGTCCGGGTGCGGGTTAGCGCCCTCAGACCTCGCCTCTGCTGGGAGTGGGGTGTGTGTGATCAGGCCCAGGTGTCCCTGCTGTGCTGGTATTGCCCACCAGCGCCTGTGATTTTAGTTGTAAGAGTCCGAGAGGTCCAGGTGCCTTGGCTGGGGCTTGCACTGCCGGCCATCCCCCGTCCCCTGTTGGGATGGGGGCAGGGCCGATTCGGCCAGTTCAGGATCCTGGGCGGCCTTGGGGCTGCTCTGCCCTTCCCCTGCTAAACTGACTTCCCAGCGTCTGATGGGAGCTTCCCACCTGATTTGGGGGTTCTTTGTTCCCTTGGGGTGGGGAGGGGGAGGGAGGGAGATCTAGCTTCTTTGTAGGGTTTGGGTCTCTGATAGCTGGTCTCCCGTTGGGGGAGGGGGCATAAGGAGGGACTCACTGATCCTGGATTGTGTGTGTGTCCCGTGCAGCCGTTGGTCCTTCAGGGGGTGAAGTGTCGTGGTGATGTCCCTGGCTCCTCCCTTCTGCCGCACTGGGTTCCCCAGCCACCGTCCATCCGATCCCGGTGTGGACCCGAACTTCTCATCGCCGCTGTCGTATGTCTTGGTCTGCACCCTCCCTAGTGTCCGTGGGGTCCCGCTGTCTGGATTCTGCACTCCCGGCAGCCTGTCTGCCGATCGCTGGGTTCCCCTTTCCCGGCCTGGCCCTGTTCGGGCCAGGGTCGGCTGGTGGGGGGAGGGTGCCCCGGAGATTCTCTGGCTCCGTGTAGGTTTTTGGCTCTTCTTTTTTACTCCTTTGTGTTTTCCTACGTATCTCCACTGCTTCTGGCTGCTGATTTTGCTGGGTTCTTGATGGGGTGCTGGGTGCTGGAGTTCCCATCTCGCTATTCAGTTGGAGCGAGTCGGGGTGCCTCCCTACTGTGATGGCGCCATCTTTCCTCCCTCTCTCCTGAACTGTTTTGACCTCCAGATATGATGTTCCAAATCATTTCAATTTAAAAGAGTTTACTTCCGTGAGTCACCCTACTTACAGAAAATGGAAGAATGAGCTGTTTTGTCAGTTCAAGGCTTTGTTAGCAACACTCCCATGATCTGGCTAACCTTCTTTTATTCTCCAGCCTGGATGATGTGCAGGAATGAGCTTGGGAAAAACCGTAGCACTCTAGAGAGACCAGGTGATGATGATGAGGGGCCTGGCATAGTTCTGAATGTGCCGTGATTATAAATTGCCATCATGTGTGTTTTAGAGCTCTCCGATGGAGTTGGCCAAGATGAGGTGATCTTCGGCACCTCATCAGATTATGAATGTGATTCTGGGGCTGAAACAGTTCAAGCCTCCAGAAAGTCTGACGTTCACCCATTTGGTCACTGTCATTAAAAGTATGTGACATTGATACATCGGGGAACCAAAGACATTCTGGGAATGTTGCTTAATGTCTTTATTGTGGCTTCTGAATGTGCCAACTTCAATGTTTCTTAGAGCATGGCTTTCAGCTTTTTAAAATGTGATCCATAACAAGAATTCATATCTAGCGAATGTATATAAACCTATACACAAATAGACAAATACATCTAAAACGTAAATTTGATCAAACTATACTTTACTATATATGTATATTCTCATTTATTCTAAGACAAAATGAAGAAAGAATCCTGCTTTCCTGTCCTACTAAATTGATTCCATCATAGTTTCAAGTACTATGATGTTGATGTATAAGCCTGGTCTGAGTTGTCCAGGCAGTGGTTGTACTCTCAATTGTAATTTCATTATATTTAAATTAAATATACTAGTGAATCACAATGATTGGGCGAAAGTGGTATTTTCTAAGCATTCCAGATCTTCTTTACTCAAATACATATTGTCCTTCAAAGTAGGCACTCTTGTGGAGTAGATGGCTTGTTGTTTTTTTTACATCTGTTAAGTACAAGTGAATTAAATGTGTTATGTAAATAAATTTTAGGATCCTGGGGCCACATAGAGTAACCATCTCCCACAGTCTTTTTGTTACAGAGTAGAGACATTCAGACCTACCAGGGCCTTCCAGCTACATTTCAAGTACTAGACTGGAATCACTTTTAGGTCTGTCTTAGTGAATCAGCTCCTGTTCTTCAAGCAACAGATGCCAAGGTTAGAAGAACAAAGATTTTTTTAAGGGAAAATGATGGTGAAGGACAAAGAAGGAATGATCTAGAAGAGGCAGGAAAAGCCTTGACCACAGTGATTTGTGACAGAAGGGAGGGAAAGAAAGAACAAATAAGAAGAGTTTCAAATAACAGAAAAAGTCTCTGCCCTGCCAGTGGGAAGTCCCCAACAGCAGCTACAAACTGGACGAGTCTTGCATGCATGGGAGTGGCCCACTTCCTACTCTTGCTGTGCTCAAAACACTGGCAGGTAGAGTTGGATTCAGGGGGCTCAGGTAGAGATGAGCTGGTCAGTCAGCCATGCTGAAGTGTGTCTTAGGTGTTATTAATGGAAAATCTCCATGGCCACAGCATTTAGTGAGGAGCTTGATAATTATTATTAGATTTAGTTAACTTTCTAAAACTCCTTTTGGTTACTCTGTCTTGGCAACATAATTGCATCTTTGTAAATTATTCTCTTATTTTTAAAGTATCTAAGTTTTTTCCCTTGAGATAAAATTCACATACCATGAAATTATCCTTTAAATGTTCGATTCAGTGGTTTTTAACATATTCACAACGTTGTGTAACCATAACAATGTCTTTTTTAAAGAATATTTTCATTACTTCAAAGAGAAACGCTCTTCTTTCTAGCTGTCATTCCACTTTCCACCCCTCCCAGACGTCTGAAAATGACAATTTATTTTTTGACTCTATATATTTGCCTATTGTAGATATTTTGTATGGGTTGAATCATGCAATATGTGGTCTTTTAAGTGTAGCTTTTATGTTTAGTGTAATGTTCTTATTGTTCATCCAACATGTACTTTTTCTTTCATCCCTTTTCTGTGCTGAATAATATTTCATCATACAGATATGCAACCTTTTGTTTTGCCACTCACCAGTTGATCATAATGTCTCTACTTCTTGACTATGTACAAACCTACACAAATCTTGGGTACATACTTGTTTCCAATTCTTGGGTATAAGCCTAGGAGTGAAATTGCTGGATCAGCAGGTACCAAATTGTGTTTCATTGTGGCTATACCACCAAGACCACAATTAAGGTAACTGAGAAAAAATTCTAGTTTCCATTCTCAACAAGGGCTATGAACTTTATATTCTACCAACAAAGCATAAGGATTCCAATTTCTCCAGATCCTCATCAATAGTTCTTTTTGTTCTTTTTATAATAGCTATCCCAGAAAAATGTAAAATATATTTCACTGGGGTTTTGATTTGTTTTTCTCTAATAGCAAGAGTTCTTTGTAAATTCTCAGTCCAAGTCATGATTTGTATATATATATATTTGTGTGTGTGTGTGTGTGTGTGTTCATTCTGTGAGATACCCTCTCATTTTCTTGATAGTGTCCATCAATACATAAAAGTTTTTAATTTTAATGAAGTTAATTTGACTTTTCTGTCACTTGTGGTTTTAGTCTCCATTCTAATAAATAATTGTTTGATTCAAATCATGAAGACTCATGTCCATGTTATCTTCTAAGCGTTTGATGCTTCTAGCTCTTGTATCTAAACCTTGATCCACTTTCAGTAACTTTTTGTGTGGTATGAAATAGAGCTCTAACATTATTGTTTTACATGTGGTATCCAATTGTCTAAGTTAAAGCTATTGGAAAACCTATTCTTCCCCCCTTGAACTGCCTTGGTATCCTTGTAAAAAATTCACTTGATTTTAAAAGTATAGGTTTATTTCAAGACTCTCAATTATGTTCTTTTGATCTATTTTCCTTTCACCACATTGTGTTTATTACTGAAATTTTAAGTAAAATTTTAAATTGGGAGATGAGAACCTTTCAACTTTTTCAGAGATCTTTTAGTTGAAAACTAAAATATTAAATATTGTGATGTAGAATCTTTGAAAATGAGGTCTCTTCACCTCTGACTTCTAATGTTTGTTATGATTTCTATTTATTGTCCTTATTGTTTGTCACCTAGTGCCTGCAAAATTTATTCTACAAAGTTTGTATTCTTTTTTGAGTGTGGACACTCGAATTTCTTCTCGGTTATCCTAATTATTAACTAGTGATTGGGAAGATGTTTCCCTAAAAGCTTTGAACCATAAATCTTCAGGCTTTCAGAGAGGAGCTCTGTGTACAGCAGATGATGCTTACAATTCTCTTATAGCCATTTTATTTAGCTTTTATTTCCTTTTAGCACACAGCTTCAAGGTCAACCAGAAGTGAGAAATGAGTGCCTTCTTGGGTCTTTCCTAAACATTATTTAGCTAAGAATGTGTGTGTGTGTGTGTGTGTGTGTGTGTGTGTGTGTGTGTGTGTGTCCCTCTAGATTTCCAGGAATATATCTGTACTTTTCAAAGCACTCTGGGAGCATCTCATTTTCAAGCCTATCTTTGGAAACTTTTTGATCAACTTCCTGTTAGTCATAACTTCCATCATTGCCTAAGGCATTTATGATGTTAAATAACTGCTACTATTTCTCCCTCCACACACAATTTTTCCCTAGCAGCAAAGGCCCACAGTTATCTCTAGGGGTAAAGGCTATTACTGAACAAACTCTAAGTACAGTCAATTAAGGATAAGCTCTGTGAATACAAATCTACATGGAATTGCCAAACAAATCAAATGATGACCATTCTCTTGGCACAGAGAATTTGGGCGCTCCTATCTCATTCTTTCCTTTCAGTGGCTGATTTTCATAAAAGCCCGTTACTGAAGAGAAGGAAATGGAAATAAGATGAATCAAAATGTCCTTCAAGTTATCATTCTTATTGAGGTTCAACAGCTTATCCTAAATAAAGAGCCTCTGGATTGTTGTTAGAATTAGTTTTATTTCCAGATTGGGAAATTTCAAAAATTTTGAGTTTGGATTAGTTTTTGCCATTTTTTCATTACTGCTTTTATGGAGAAATAAATTATAAATGACCTCTACTCAGTTTGGAGGTTCTCTCCACTCTTCTTTGAACTTCTTCTTATTTCCCTATTATTTAGAGTACAAGAGAAAGTTAGAATAAGATGGAATTTCCCCAAGTGTATATAAACATATTGTTTCTTCTGCTTTTTTCCTTCTTGGATATTTTTCTTGTACTGTGACACTCTTCTAGGAAGCACTATAGGGGACCTTAGATAAATAAATTATAATACCTATTCAAATTTGAAAGAAATAAAGAAAACATTGAAGATTAATTCATTGAGACTTAAATTATGTTAATATATAATTTCCTATAAGAACTTTGGAGATTCTTTTTGGCTATTGTCTATCTAGTACTTCAGAGCTACTCCACCTGATTACACCAATATTTAATTTTGTTCATTGAAGGGCAGAGATGACAATGGCCCATATGCTTATTTCTACCTCTTTCAATTGCTGAGCAAGAAGGTGGCCCTGTAAGTCTGAGTTATCCTTGGTGAAGACTCATACCAGAGGTTGATCTCTGATGTTCTCTCTTGTTACCAAGGATGGTACCTTTACTAGAAACCCCCATTCCTATTCATCTAGATATTCTCTGCTTCAGTATTTAGAATGTTATGAGGTTGGAATTCCTCACTGAGATACTTTTTGCTACACCTAACAAAGCACACCTGTCAGGGAAACATCATTCGGATACTTTTATGTTCACATGTTTTCTTCCTAAACAACCCATTTTCCCCTCTCATGATATTAATTATAAGAATCAAGAGCAAATATTTGTAAAGAAAGTGTACATCTTCCAAATCAATCTTGAGAAACTCAATGAAACATATTTTTAAGTCTCTGACTTTTACCTCTTAAAAAATTTAAATATGAAATTTTTGTGCACATTTTCATGGCTTTGGACCTGAAAATTGAAGTGAAAGAAAAACCTTGTTATTACCTTTACTTATTTTAGCCTAGAGGCCTTGTCATTCTAGTAAGATTGTCACAAAGAAGAAAAGAAAAGCTATCAAAATATTCCATGAACAGAACACTTAAACATAAAAAATGGCTTATGTAGGTCAACTATTCTTGGATTAATACTATGTATTAAAGAGAATTATGACAACTCAGAGGTCTTAATGGTTGGTTTTTATATCTGACTCATATTTTTGAAAGGCTTTCATTAGCAGGCTTTGGCCATCATTTTAACTGAGTCTACTTCTCCCCTCTTGCTGTGTATATGTGTCCCCAAGCCTTGTGAGGTATGCCCTCAATCCTCAATCTAGAAGAGATCCACGGTGGTGGACACGAGATAAAATTTTAACTGGGAAGTATTATCAGCAATTTTGCCAACTAGCATGCTTTCTCTTCATTTCCTTTCTAAATCTGACAATGATGCCATAGTCAAAAACAGAAACTCCTCTCCTGCCCTAGGAGCCAAGCAGTTAAATAAGCATGTCTCACCTAGGTGTTTTTTAATAAAAGGGAACTAATATTCATCAAGAGCCTTCTTTGTTCTATGCCCTCTTTAACAGTATGATATCAAATCCTTGAAAGAGCCCAGTGAAATAGGTTTTTATTTTTCCTGTTTTCCATTCATATATTTACCTGTAGTCTTGTAGCTACAAAGTACTGACCAAGATTAGAACAACAACCAAAATAAAAAGCGATTCCTTTTGCTGTGAAACCAAGAATTTTACACTAAATGATAGACCTCAACCACTCAGTGGCATGCCATTAGAGACCCCTCTGAGAGTCCCAAGACCCTTTCCCAAGTAATGTCAACTCCAAGGAAGGAGGAGGGGAAAACCTCATCATTCTAATTTTATGACTTGAAGAAATAAAGTATAGAAAATGTGTTCTTTGGTTTGATTTGTGATAAATCAGAAAGCTAAAATTAGAGAGATCATGTATGTGTAATAAAACGTCCTCAGGCAATACCTCAAATGCAAGTTCATTAACAGGTCAGGATAAGCTTCAGTAGCTCCTGCTATTTAGAACATCTTTCCTACTGCAATATATGAGCTGACTGGCTGGTTCTGATTGCACACTCTCTCATTTCCTTTTATGGCTAAAAGAGTTGTTTGATAACCTCTAAAGATATATTGAAGCCTGTAGGAGATTATTAATGTCCTGGTCCTGCGTCTTTAAGATTCTTCTGCTGGGGTTCCAGCTTTGAATTCTACTAGTATTGATTTATTTCCTTAATCTCCCAATTAAAAGACAACTTCAAATAATGTTGCACAGCTGGATACTTAAGAAAGGGCTCCAGGGGTTGATAGACTGTGGAAAAAAGAAAGTAAGCTATAGGGCTTCTTTTTGTGAATCAGAGTTCAGAATGAAGTCTAGTCAATGAAACAAAGTGTCAGATACTACCATGTTTAACCTGTAGATCAAGAATCAGTTTTTGTTTGCAAAGCATAAAAAAAGAAGTAACTTTCTCAAATTGTTCCTGACTCTTGGCTTCTCATGTTCTTATCTTCATTGGATAGTACTCAAGCTTCCAGGAGGGCAATTGACCATTATTCCTTAACAGTGAGAAAGTGGATTGTTGAAACTCCTGTCCCTACCCTAACAATCAATATTTAGTGAATGGTCACAATTAATGATCATTAGTACACTGAACAGCGCATAGTTCAGTGTTGGAAAACTTAATCTTGAGGTGCTTTGGGATAATCGGAAAGAATCATCCAGAATATACATGAGTATGTGTTCATGTGTGACGTGTGTGTGTTTAACTCCAGACTCAACAGGCTACTTTTACAAATGTAAGAGTCATCTGTATGCATATGAAATTGAGATTGTAGCCATATACTATCTTGCTTGTCTTCTTCCACTATAGCTTTATTCATTACTTTTCCCATGTATCCTAACTATAACAATATAGAAAGCCTCCACTTTTAAAGATTTATGCACACTGTAGTTTTGTATGAATTATTTTTTATAATCATCCTTAATGAACCCTTATCTTTCAAAGACTAACCTAGGCCAACTTCCTTTGTATTATGCATTTCCATTGTCTGGAAGCTTCCTGAAGGTATGGCCCTGTTCTCTGTCCTTACCCTTTCTGTACGGATGATGGGAAAGGCAGAACTAGGCTATTTCATGTACAGGTGGGTTTCCATGGATCAATTTCTTTCATCAAAAACAAAGTCTCTTTTCATTTTCCCCTTGAAAGATTGACTTCTCTTTTGCCTGGCACTTGATAGAGGTCAGCCATGTTCATTCTTAAAAGATAGAGTCTTTAAAGAGTTCTCATTGATGATACAGATGTGAACTCTAATGTAAGACCAAAAACATCAACACAGACACTGTGTAATGCTTAGCCTTACATTTTTCAGTTTCATCTTCTAATCTAAAGACTCTGAGAAGCAATTCTGCAGATAGTGTGAAGTTTATTTTCTCACAGTTTTCTGTGTTGTATTTTCAAACAACTGAAGATTTTAATGTCACTTGTCCTGATGTGTTTTATTTTGTTTTGTTTTGTCTTGCTGGTATTGATTTCTCTCTTAAGCTACTTTGGACCTGGCATTCCTGAGGTTTATGTCTACTTCACTGGCCCTCACTTCAGGGACAACCACTTTTTAGGAGTGTGTGTTTTCTATTACTGGGCAATTCTCATTTATTCTCAGGCTCCACAGTCAATGTATTTGTGTTCATAAAAATTTCTTGGAAGCCAGTTTGAGTCTTCTGTTTGGAAACAAGATATCACTAAGGAAGTAGGAACTGAAATGGAGCCCTTTACATGGAACTCACTTCAATACCTACATCTTCCTATGCTCCGACTTTTATAAAATAACAAACTAAAACAGTTCCCTACAGTAAGTTTGTTAGTTTAAAATCTATCCTGAGCTTAGAGAGATGTATTTTCTAGAGTTAAAGTAAACTAATAAGTAGTTCATTTTAACCTTGAAACAATGTTTCAATAAAATTTAGGTGTCCATGATACTGATTTTACTTTCTTCAAGCCCTTATTTTAAGAAACTTTATTTTTCTTTGTACATTATTCAATGGTGTTAGAATGCATTCAGTGCAGCATGTGGCCTGAACTACATGGTATTTGAAGACAGCTTAGACTTAAAATGAGCCTTTTAGAAGGCTTTGCCCAATGTTTTTGTCTTAATATCTCTCTTGGGAATTCTGTTAAGTAAGGACTTATCTTATTATTTACTCATCAAATTCAGTATCTCTTCCTCCCCTTACCTTGGACTGAAGCTTAGACTAAAATGATTACTACACTCAGCATCTACCTGAAACTCTCTCTGCTGTTGACTGTACTGTCTTTTAATTTTTAAGGTGTTATCCCATCATTTTTGCTCTTATACCTAACATCCCTGAAAGATAGCAGAAAAAATATTCAATAATCTAGGTCCTAGGATTCAAGTTTAAGTAAAAAGCATACTTCCTCCTGGAAAATTACTAGAAACTTCTGGGCTTCAGTATTCTGATCTGTCAAATATAGAGAATCATATCCATCTCTTAGGATTCATATAAGGACAATAGATTGGGCAACACATCTGGCCTATCCCTGTCCTACAGTGGGAGCCGATAAACATCCAGTCTGGGTAGCTAAGGGGACAGGCTGGAGGGTTTGGTGGAATTTCATTAAGTGTTGATGTTCTATGACCAATTTTGGTTATCTGGTTAACTGCTTTTATATCTGCTTGCTTTGAAACCTAAATACAACCTGAACTGGGTTTAGATCATAGAGAATCTGTAGGATCTAACCATGGACTTGATTACTTTGTATTCTAGTAGGTAAGTCATTTTAAAGTAGCTACTAATAATTACTTCACTCTTGTTCTAAGCTTAAGATCACTTACCTGTGTTTAATGAGAATAGATAATTACATTAGAGTAACTGGATAGAGTTTGGGTCAAACTTAATTTCTCCCTTTTCTTGCTTCCTGCCTTGATGCTCTGACAGCTTCAAAGAAAGCATGGAAAAATCATCCTACTCCGACTGGCTGATAAATAACAGCATCGCCGAGCTGGTTGCTTCCACCGGCCTCCCAGTTAATATCAGTGATGCCTACCAGGACCCACGCTTTGATGCGGAGGTAAGAGCAATCTAAGGTTTCATTGTCACAGTGTGATGGTTTACTGGTTGAAGAGAGATGGACAGAATATGAATCAACAGCAACCCTTGAGTTTACTGGGGTAAAATCTGTGATCTGGTTGTAGCATTGCCTACTATTGAATGACAGACAAACTTCCTACTTCTATTCTTATGGAGCAAAAATGAGTATCTTTATTCAAATGCTCTTTTATGTTTGAGTTGCCACATATTAAACTATGAAATGTTTAATAATAAAAATGTGTATATAACATACTTGCTTCCCAACAGCTGCTCAAAAACACTACCATATTTTAAAAATTGCTGCCAGTAAACAGTAAGTTTGTTGGTTTTATTGCTTAATAGTTAATTATGTAGGCCGATTATGCTGATAAGCAGAATAGCTCAAAACAACTCTGAAGTTTATAAGGTAGTACAGAGTATTATAGATAAATTCAGATGAGTTTATATTCATGTATATAGATGGCTATGCAGACACATATAGCTGGACAATTATTCACTATGTGTATATATTCATATATACATATTTATATGTAACATGGAGTTTTCCATTGTAGAGTGTCATACTGTGGTTTTTCTTTTCTTCTTTTGTGTCAGTTCTAGGGCCTGACCTCAAGGCCTGCTGTCCCTAACCTTTGTTTTTTTCTCAAGGCTAGAGCTCTACCATTTGAGCCACAACTCAACATCTGGCTTTTTGCTTTTGGGTGGTTAATTGGCACTCTACCACTTGAGACATATGCCCAGTTCAGCTTTCGCTGGTTATTTTATAGATGAAATCTCACAGACTTTTCTTCCCAGACTAGATTTTGAGCCACGATCCTCCAGATCTCAGCCTTCCAAGTAGCTAGGATTACAAATGTAAGCCACAGGTGTGTTTATGTGATTTGTTTTTACTGCTATGTTTTGTTGAATACATTTGATATTGGTAACATAACACATTATATATTTGTAGAAGGTGAGGAGGATCTTTCTTCATGCCATTGAAAATAGCTGCTATCTCTGGAGAGTAGAGCTTTAAATCTGATTTTTGCTTTAATTTTTCACATTATATATTTTTGTTATTATTTGAAATTATAAAGATATTTTTAAATTTTTAAACTCTCTATATCCTATGTGGACTTATACATTTTACCAAACTATTGTTAGCTCTCTAGAAAATTATTTTTTAAATAACATTCAAATCATAGTAAAAATAATATAAGACCAAATTAAGTCAACTTGCCTCACTGTATCTTTAGAATAGTCAGATGAAATATTTTCTCTTCTTTTGCCAGTATAGAGTATTTCTTGGGTTTTATTCTAACCATGAGCTTTGTCTGAGGCTGAACTGCCATATCTGCCTTTCAGCTGATTGACCATTATTATTAGCTGATTTCTTTGACCCCAAACTCTATTTACAAGTACCTTCAACATGAAATGATTATTCTGGCCTTTCTGTTGGTTGGCATTGTGCTTTTGAGTTCAAGTCCCTATAATTAGTTGCATTCTGCATATCACCTGTGACCACTTTTGCTCTTCATGTTATACTGAAAAAAGGGCACTAAAACAAGCACACTAATACAAAACAAGCCATTATTAATTGAGTGTATTATATTTCATTGTTTACCTTAGTACTTCCTTCTAAGTGTATAGTTGTAGGGAAATTTTTTAGTGCTATATCAAATGCAGGATTTGTTTTCTGCCTACAATAGGAAGGAACAAGTGGACCTGACATGTAAATAGGAAAGATTCTTTCAGCAAGAGGAATGGCAGACAATTACTAAAAAGTAGGGCAGGTCTTTTGCATGGATGGATTCAGTGGTCCATGTGTTGGTTTCAAATTGAGAAATGGTAAGAAACTCAATACTACCCATTTCCCCTCTGCCACAATGGCCATGCTTAGAAATACAAAATTAACAGTAAGATACCATGACCCTGGTCTGACCCTAAATCTTTTGTCCCATAGAGTTCTTCCATGTGAAATTCTGATTTTTTAAAAGCTTGTCATTGAGACTCCATAGTACTTGCCCTTGTCATATAGCACTTAAGAATAATGGGGCCCCAGGCACTGAGGTAGACGTTTAACTTAAAGCATTAGAGCCCATTTCAACTTTCAAATCCTCACAATGGAGCACTATTGCAATCAGGATGCCAAGTGCAAGCCTGGCAGGACAATTCAGCCCCTATTCTCTTGAACACCTTTATACTCCATTGCAAAAAAAAATGTGCAAAACTGAACCCATTATGAAATGAAGATCTGTGAATCTGTTGAAATGCATCTACCTCTGGAGCTCTGCTCCCTGTCACTGACCCTTACTGTAAGCCAGTTTTTTAAAGCCACTTTCTCAAGTGGAAGTCTCTGTCTTAATATTTCAGGAAATAAAAAGGGAACTCTACTTTCTTGCAGTGCACACGGCCAAGTGCTCTGCTACTGAGCTATATGCCAGCTCAAAGGACTGACTCTGAACATTGGCTTCCTCATCTTCTCTTAGTACTAGTGCTAGAACAAGTACTTTTCACCCGGAGATTAACCTTTAGGGTTTATTTATTGTTAAGGTTATGCTTATTTTTCTAGAGAAAGAAAGCACATTGCACATTCATGAATAATGTTACATTATCACCAATTCATTTTAAATTTCCTTTGTCTGCCTTTGACAGGCTAGAAGGTATGACAAGTATGTTGTGATGGTTTCAAGAGCTGATCCATCCACCATCTTTAATTGGGCCCATTAACTGGAAAGATCCATGAGCACAGAAACTAGTCAAAACATTTTTAAGTAGATACATTTTTAATTGGAAAGTAGTGGGCATTCTCAGACAACATGTTTATTTGAACTACAGCTTCCTAGAAAGGCTTCTTCATCTGACATAAGCTAATTTAGGGGATTTTCAAGATGGAAATTTTAGATTAAATAAGCTTGCAGGGAGGCTATAAAACAAACCAGATATGGTTTGATATGTATGATTTTGTATGACTAAGTATTTGCATGTATAAAATACATTACAAAGTTTGAAACCCTTTCACAAATATGTTTTCACAAAACACTTATTAAACATGAAAAAGCCCAAAGAAGAAAAGATGAGAATAACTATAGCATCAAAATCTGTAGATAATCAGTACTGCCATTTTGATGTGCAGAAGACAAATGTAGATGATAAAATTGAGGCAGTAAAAGTTTGAGTGATTTTTCTGGGGTTTTGCAGCAAATGTATACTATAAGTTACATTCGCCATTATGATCAGGTAATATGGGATTACCTAATTAGAAAAATAATTTTAAATGCCTGTAGGCAAGTAATTCTAAAAGAAATTTTGTGGTTATAATTTTTCTAAGATCTTTTGATATATGTTGATAAGATTTTGTATATCCACAGATACTACATTACTATTACTTAACGTAGTAAATATTTTTTGTCAGAAATTAGTCCTGTTGGGCCTGGAAATATGGCCTGGTGGTAGAATGCTTGCCTTGCATACAAAAGCCCTGGGTTGGTGCCTCAGCACCATATATACAGAAAAAGCCAGACGTGGTGCTGTGGCTCAAGTGGTAGAGTGCTAGCCTTGAGCAAAAAGAAGCCAGGGAGAGTGCTCAGGCCCTGAGTGCTCCAGGACTGGCCAAAAAAGAAAGAAAGAAATTAGTTCTCTTTACTACTATTTTAATTATATGCATAACAAAGATTATTACAATTTACTCAACCAATTAACTCCTAATGAAATGTTCAAATATTTTAAAAAATACTCATGTGATAAATAATATGGCTCATACTTTCTATATGTAAGTTTTGGTGAACAGTTTTAATAGTTACCATAAATAAATTCCTATATATGAATTAGTAAAAAGTTTATACTCTTTATATTCACCTGAAATTAGTCCCCAGGTGCCAATCTTACCTCTGAAGCCTCTAACATTGCCTGACTCCCCCTGCTTACTGTCATTCCCTTAATTCAGATGTTATCCTTAGCCAAAGGAAGAAAAGCACTCTGTTTCTTGAAAATAACTTTGATGGATGTGTTTGTTATTGTCTGCCGGCTTTGAACCAGGCTTTCCCATTCCAGGCAGTTAGTCTCTGTAACTCTCATCTGATAAGGAAGGAAGATAACTGTACCTACCTCATAGAGCCATTTGAAAATGTAGAGAAAATAATGCATGTGAAAATACTGAAGAGAGGTCCTCATACACAGTGAACAGCCAATAAATATTAGTGCAGCAGAAGCAGCAGCAGCAGCAGCAGCAGCAGCAGCAGCAGCAGCAGCATTGGCTTTGAAGACCCATTTTAAGAGGGCTAAAGCTAGTTTTGCTTTCTCTAGAAGGAGTTGATTTGGAGATTTAAAAGAATAGTGTTTTATAAATTCTCTACTTGAATATTTATCTTTATTTCTATTTATACTAGGCTATGATCTTCAGGGATAATGACTGAATTCATTTTTATATCCCCTATACTCTACAGTACACCAAGGAGGTATTAATAAATAAGTATGGACAAGGGCATTAGGTGGATGACTTATGTTACTGTATTTATTTGGAGCTTCATATTTGTTTTGTACCCGGGAATTCTCAAAAACAATATGTATGTACCTTATTATACTAAAAAAATCATATGGTCTAAAATTACATGATTAAAGGCATACGAATTGGAGATAAATTGGCATGAGCATGTAGCAGGGAAATCCAAAATACTGTACCACTAATTTTAATAAAATTAATAATTAAGTATAGTAAGATTTATGTCTATTGTTCAACATACAGAATCAATTATGTTTCTATGTAACAATTACAGTGGTCCTTTATATCTGTAGGTTCTCTGTCTATGACCCAATCAATTTCAGACTAAAATCTATGCTGATCATAAAAATCTATACTAGGCATATTTTTTTCATATGAGTTGTCCCTAAGCATACAGTTTAACAATGTATTTATATTATGCTATGTATTTTAAGGAAACTAAAGTATATAACGTATATAAGAGAATGAGAGAATGTGCATAAGTTATATGCAAATTCAATACCATTTTGCATAAAGGAATTGAGTATCTGAACATTTTAGTATCCTTGAGGAACTACTGAAGATAATTCTACATAGATACTGAAGAAAAACTTATAATTATTGGAAAATAAAGTAATAATTTCATGCATAATAACATGAACGTTTAAAGTGCAAAGGAATGCATGCAACAAATTAAGTATAATACTCCTACATATAAGACTACATGCCTTGTGAAACCGTACCTTTTTTTTCTCTCATATTCCCTTCCTGTGGTTTTACCCCTGCTGTCACTGTTACTGATCTTAGTACTCTGGATACTGTACACACGTGTATTAGAACTAGGGAAGGGAAAGGGAATACCAAAATCAAGAGACAAAGGATAAAAAGACAAACCATTGTAATATCAATACTTACAAAACTAATTGGTGTAAACCAACGGTACAACTCAAAGAAGGAAGAGAGAAATGGGGCGGGGTTGGGGGGAGATGAGGGAGGAGGTAACAAGTTGAATAGCAAATGTTATTCAACTCACTGCCTTACATATGAAACTGTAATCCCTCTGTACTTCACTTTGACAATAAAAAAGAGGGGGGGAAAAGAAAGAAATTCCTACCATCGAGGCAATTAGAGCTGATCTTTCTTTTTTTAAATAAACTTTCTTGAGATATCATGGGTAAATAAACATTATATAGGGCCACTGTTAAAAAAAATCTACAAAATCTTGCTTTAAAGTTGTGAAACAAAAATAATTGAAAAGCTCTTAAGTAAATTAAACAATGTCTCTGACCTCAGTTTTATAAGGATATCAATTCTCCCCCAAACTAATTGATAATTTCAATATCACTCCTCCAAATCAAGCGATGTACCTCTATATAGTAAACTATACATTACACTTAAATTTTATTTAAAAAGCTAAATCCTGAGGGAAAATAAAATTAGGGGTATATAGTGCCAGAACTCAAGATTTACTGTAAGAAATAATTATTTAGGGCAGCATGGCATTGGCATAAAAATAGGTACCTAGATAAATGGGCCAGAATGGAGTTCAGAAACAGATCCAAGCACACATGAAGACATGGAAATAAAAAAAAAAGCAGTGCTGCAGATTAGTGAAGGAGAATTTTCCCCTCAAAATTCTTATAAAAATAAACTCATATTCTACATAAAAACCATTTTCAGTTGGATTATAAATTTAAATGTGAAAGTTAAAACAATAAGATTCTCGGAAGAAAATTGGAATATCCCCATGAATTAGACATAGGGGAAGATCTCTTTAAAAACATGAAAAAAGTACTAAGCATAAATGAAAACTTTGAGATCTTTGGATACATCATATTATCCTCAGAGACAGGAGGAGAAAAAAGCTATGAGCTAGGAAAGATATTTATAATTACAGAATTAGAAAAGGCCTCTTACATATCACAGAATAAACATTTTCAAATGAGGTTTAAGAAGTCAGAAAAACAATAGGAAAATGGTGACAGTTCTGAAGAAGTACTTTATGAAAGAGGATATTGAAATGTGTAATAAATATATGGGATATTTCATATAAATATATATTTCATGTATGAAATATATGAAAGATGATCTAAATTTGGAAACCTTGATATTGCAAAGGCATGCTGTTAGTAATTAGGCCAGGAAAACACACTTCAACTATTATAAATGGTTACCCTAACTATCAGATATCTTTATACTATATTCATATTTTATACTATATTTATAAAACACAAAATAAAGAGGAGACCAATCAACATATCCCTTAGAAGTTCTCCTAAGAATTTCAGTTTTCAAGAGTCATGGAGCCTTTCTTACTGCTCAGTGTGTAGCTCACTTGAAGATCATCAGAAATGACTCCAGTACTTAAAATCAAAATTATTCTACCAAATCCAAGACACTGAATTTTTCCAAAGTGTAGAAATATGCTTTTGCTATTCACCCACACAAATACCTCCCATTCAGTTCAACAACAGCTATAACTGCTACTCAACTCCTTTGATTTCTAAAAATACTCATGCTGCTTCATCATCAGGGGCACCAGGGATTTCAAATATCACACATTTTCCAACTTGGAATTATTTTCTGCATTCTCTCTTGGTTTCAACTTCCAAGTCTTCATCTACTTCTCCTGCACTGACCATATTCCACAGCAGAACCACTCTAATAGCACACTAAATTATCATATTTAATGGATTTGAAACCATCCTCTTGCACGCATCATGAGCCTCTCCCTTCTCAACGGAATGATGCTTTCTGGTGCTGTTTCTCCCACTGGGCTGTGGGTGGGAATCACTCAGGAATGACAATTCTTCCAGTTCAATTCCAAACCAGAATTTACATAAAAGAAAATACCATTGACACTATTATCTGTAAACTAAACACCTTGTGCATAATTAGATTTTATGTGTTGTATATAATTATATTATAATATATAAAATAACTCTTAACAGGGTCTTGTTATATAGCCCATGCTGTTCTTAAACACAGGATCCTCCTGCCTCCAACCAACTGAGTGCTGGGATTACAGGTGTGTGTTATCATGTCAGCCTTCAAAACAATGTCTTTTTTTCATGCTTATTTATTTTATTTTTTTCAAATTTTTATTATCAAACTGATTTACAGAGAGGTTACAGTTTCATACGTTAGGCACTGGATACATTTCTTGTACTGTTTGTTACCTTGTCCCTCATAACCCCCTCCTGCCTCCCCCTTTCCCTTTCCCCCCATGAGGTGTTCAGTTCACTTACACCAAACAGTTTTGCAAGTATTGCTTTTGTAGTTGTTTCTCTTTTTTTACCCTGTGTCTCTCAATTTTGGTATTTCCTTTCTATTTCCTCGTTCTAATACCAGTATACATAGTTTCCAATATACTCAGATAAGATTACAGAGATAGTGTAGATACAACCACAGGAAGGTGATACAAGAACATTATCAATAACAGAAGCTACAGATACACATGGGACGTTGAAAGTAGTTACAACTGTGATATAACAATTGTTTCCATAACATGGAGTTCATTTCACTTAGCATCATCGTATGTGTTCATAAGGGTATAGCTGTTGGGCTCTTGTGATCCTCTGCTATGACTTACCTAAACCTGTACTAATTATTCCCAATAAGGGAGACCACAGAGTCCATGTTTCTTTGGGTCTGGCTCACTTCACTTAGTATAATTTTTTTCAAGTCCTTCCATTCCCTTACAAATGGGGCTATGTCATTCTTTCTGATAGAGGCAATACAATGTCTTAATGGATGGCTAATTTTAATTTTAATAAGCTTTCTTTTGTACCCTAGGCCGACCAGATATCTGGTTTTCACATAAGATCTGTTCTTTGCGTCCCCATTTGGAATAGCAACCACCAAATAATTGGTAAGACATGATCAAGCAGTACTAACATACTTTATAAAGAAATAAACTTGTTTTAAAATATACTATATTTTCTATATGTTCCTATTATATGTTCAGGGTTCACCAAGCTATATCCCATATTCTTATATAATCATATAAACATGATTGGTAATGAGTATACATTAATAAACTCTGATCAGACCAAGTATCAAAGAATCAATAAACTTGAAGGCAACAAGCATGAATATTGTGTCTTACCTTGCAAACATTGAAGGTAAGACTATAAAAGACAGAGAAAGAAAGATTAAGAGCAATGCCTTGAACAAGGTCACAAAGTTATAAAAAGAATGCTTGAAACAAAGTCACAAAGTTAGTAAAAAGGTGAGGATGGATATTCAGGCCTTCTAATTCCTAATACAAATGTCATTATTATCTCTTTATGTTTATAGTACTGCTTTTATACATACTGTAAACACAAAGGCAGAGAGAACTTACAGAATTAGACATATACTGAATGTGCATCTTCCTACCTGCATAGTTCTGAAATAAGCCATAAAAGGGATGGAGATTTTTTTGAATGGCTTCTATTATTTTTCCCTCCCTCATTGCCTGTTGTTTCCCATAAAAACTCAAGAAAAGGGGATGCTTAGTAGAGAAATCATGGATAGTTCATGGTTCAAAGAGTCATGAAGCCAACAAGAAAAAAACCCACCATTATTTTCTCTAACTGAAAATAGCTTACAGTTTTCTTCCCAATGGCTTCTTAATCAATCTTCCTTTTCCTTGTTTTAGTTACTCTCATTTAATGACTTTAATAAAATATTTTATAGCCTAATTTAAAGGATGTTTTAAAGTTAAAAATTATTGGAACACATGGAAATGTGATTTGATACATAAAGCACCTACTTGCCTCTTTCCATTTCTTGCTAAGATTTATTGATAAATTCTAAAATACTGCTACCTACCAAAAGAGGTAGTACTTTGTGATGGTTGTCAAGACCTGAATTTTGAAGTAAGCTTTTCATCAGGGTGTTACCCTACCAAAAACATTGATATATCATTGAACATAAAGAAATATTCTAGGATCTGGGAATCTGAACCCCTAGTACAAAGGAGGATTAACTTACATTATGTAAAGTTCTAAATATATTTATATTTACAACAGACAAGAATCCATAAAAATTCCACGTGTGACCAAGTGTGATGGTATATACCTGTAATCCCAGACACCATCTAGAAAACAAACTAAAAAGCAAAATAACTGGAGGAAGGAGGTTCTGGCTCAAGTAGTAAAGCACTTTGAAAGCCCCGAGTTCAATTCCCTGTATCCCAGAAAAGTAATAACATGTTATCTGCTGATTTAGTAGCAATCTAGAGTCGACATTTCAATCCTAGTGATAGATATCTGTTACTCCTTCACATTTGGGCTCTAGTTTGCTTGTTATGTCTTCAAATTTTTATTTTATTATTATACTTTTGCATATGACAAATTCCTCCCTAATGAGAAATAGTGTTTTTAAAAATACAAGTATATTTTAGAATTGCAGTCTTTGGTTTGTATTAAATGAAGACATAGACTTGTAGTTTTCAGGGTTATTTTTTCTGGTTAGACTGTTAAAATTTGAATGCCATGACCTAAAATTTGGCATAATGGAATAATACTTGAAATGAACTCTAGAAAAAGGAATCACTATTAGGTTTATTAGAGCTATGTAAACTATTTTGATAGCAGGCAATAAAACCAACTTTGTTTTGAAAGTTAACTGTGGGATAATAGTCCTTATTTTTTTGTAGTAGCTCCTATAATTTCCTGATCATTTACTTTATGCAAAGCAGTATGCTAAATGTTTTGTAAACATTTAGACATTTTCTTCTACCTATAGAGGATAAAACAGTGGCTAAAAAAGGGAAATGATACAAAGTAACAAATATGTAAGATGAGAACATCTAGAGATTTAATGTACCATAGGAAGCATATAGGTAACAAAATTGTATTGCACTTGGGACTCATGATTAATGAATGATTTTTACCTGCCCTGAAACCAAAACCAAAACAGCTATCTTTGTGAATTGTTGGACATGTTAATTTGCTTTTGTGTAATAACCTTTTTACTATCTATATGTGTTCCATAACATCGTGTTATATCTTAAATAAACATAATAAAAAATTAAAATTATCTCATTAGTCTTCATAACTCTCTGAGATAGCATTTTAAATCACCTCTTGAGGAATCTCAGTGCTAAGAAAGTGAGGTAACAAAGGCTGAGTAGCATGGTGCATGCCTGAAATCCCAACTACTTGAGAAGGGAGATAGAAATACCATTGTCTGAGTCTAGCCTAAGCAAAAATAATGAAACCCAACCTGAAAAATAAGCTAAAACAAAAAGAGCTGGAGGCATAGCTTATGTGGTACAGCACATACCTAAGAAATATAAGGGACTGAATTCAACTATCAGTATCACTCACTTCCCCCCCCCCAAAAGTTAGATAACATACTCAGAGCTTCAGAGCTGATAGTGGAATTGCAGTTTGAACCCAGATCACCTAAATTCAGAACCTATGTTCTTAATAATCTTGCAATAATACATCTCTCAAGCCTTAAAAGAAAGGATAGGTAGAATAGTTGGTAGATAGATAGATAGACAGATAGACTGATAGATAGATGATAGATTGATAGTACCTAGATAGGTATATTCCTATACTGATTAAATCATATAGATTAATTGTGCATATATATGTATGACCATTCTTTATATATGATAGTTATAATAGAGTTGTGATACATAGGAGCCTAAACTAAATGTCTGAGTTACTTAATGAAGATATATAAGCTTGACTGTAGCCTACACTTATACAGTATCCTGTGCTAAAAATTACCACATACTTCAAATTATTCCTGCAGGTGTGGCTCAAGTATTGAACAGACTTGATGGGAAACCTTTTGATGATGCAGATCAACGACTTTTTGAGGTAAGAAAATAGATTTACAAACCAGGGGTCACAGTTGAGTCACTAACCCTCTACTCACCACAATTTGCTCCCATTTAAAAGTATAAATAATTATTCATCAAATTTTCTTCTATTTATAAGGATAAATAGTTATTAATCATTATTTTATTTAAATATGGTGCCAAGATTTCAAGGATGTTCTAAAATATACAAATTATATACAATGATCATGTTTTCCATTTATCACATTACTTTTGATTCTTTTATCCTAATTTTATTATAGAACTTAATTGCAGTCTTCCTTTCTTCAGCGTTATGGTGATATCCCTGTCTAATTTTCAGGCATTCCGAGTCCTAAGGGCCTATCTTCACCCTTTGGGTGCATTAATCTCCTCTTGTTTTGTGTTAACAAGATCCCATTCATCCCATCCCCAGATCAAAGGTAAGCCTTGAACAGGCTTCCTAATGGACTGTTCCAGAAGCCAACAAGAAAAAAACCCATCATTATTTTCTCTAACTGAAAACAGCTTACAGTTTTTTTGTGTTTTTTTTTTTTGCCAGTCCTGGGGCTTGGACTCAGGGCCTGAGCACTGTCCCTGGCTTCTTTTTGCTCAAGGCTAGCACTCTGCCACTTGAGCCACAGCGCCACTTCTGGCCATTTTCTGTATATGTGGTGCTGGGGAATTGAACCCAGGGCTTCATGGATGCAAGGCAAGCACTCTTGCCACTAGGCCATATCCCCAGCCCTACAGTTTTCTTATCATTGGGTTCTTAATCAATCTTCCTTTTCTTTAACTCTTATTTAATGTCTTTACTAAAATATTTTATAGCCTCATTACTGAACAAGGTTTTTTTCTGGTTAAACAGAATGAAATAATCAGAATCAGTATACAACCTAAATGAGTGAAGAATACATTTTAATAGACTGTATAGTTTTAAACATATGAAGTAAAGCCTTTATGATCATATTAAATTGATAACTTTTCCTATGTGTAAAGTGAGCTATAAAGTCATTACATGACAATAGCAATTAAGAATTTAAATGCATAAATTTTCCCAGGGTTCACCTCTGCTTCCAGATCCTTCCCTAATGACTGTCTACTTTTATGTTACACTTTGCCCATAAATTATTACAATATTTAATTAATGACTTTTCCTTTTTTCAGGCTTTTGTTATCTTTTGTGGCCTTGGTATTAACAACACAATTATGTATGATCAAGTAAAGAAGTCCTGGGCCAAGCAGTCTGTGGCTCTTGATGTAAGTATAGTGTTTATGTAAGTACCCTGTGCTAAAAGCTCTATATTTTATGAAGACAAAAAAAACTTGTCCTTACTGTGTGGTTTTCTTTCTCAAATTTTCACGTTATGTTCATCGGTTCTTAATTATTTTAGAGTTACGGCTTGAAATGTGATGACAGACAGAAAGCCTGTCTAGAAAAATGCACGTATTGTTACATGCAATCTCAAGAAGTCCTCAGATTCCAGAGCCTCCATCCATCCATTCATATCCTATCTTTACATAGGTTAGATTTATTAAATCATGACAATCCAAAAATAATTTGACAGAATTTAAAATGAATCAAAATCTTGAATTTCAATATGTTCACACAACTTTTCTTTTCTTTTTGGTTGTTGTTGGTCATGGGGCTTGAACTCTGGGCCTGGGCACTGTTCCTGAGCTCTTCAGCTCCAGGCTAGTACTCTGCCAATTAAGCCACAATGCCACTTCTGGTTCTCTGGTGGTTAATTGGAGATAAGAGTCACATGAACTTTCCTGCCTGGGCTGGCTTTGAACTGCGACCCTCAGTTCTCAGCCTCCTGAGTAGCTAGGATTACAAGTGTGAGCCACTGGCACCTGACTCACAACTTTTCTTATCATAGGAGGAAACCTCTCTCTGAAGATATGTGGCACAGATGGGAAAGGCAGTTCTTGTTATTCAAGCTATCCCTTCTTCCCGCCCCCCCCCATACACACACTCCCTTGAGCACATCCTCCTGTCTCCCAGGCTGACCCATGGGTCCTAGAAGACTCACTAAGCTCTAAAAGAACATTTTATCAAGTCCCATAAAGCTCAGATGCTCATCTTGACCCAAGATCTATTTTTCTCAGCGTCTGCTCTAAAGATAGTACCAGAGGTTTTGTTTGTAATTATGAAATACTACTAAATAGGGCAGATAAAATATCAGAGCCAAGATAAGAGCATATAAAACAGTATATATGTGTGTGCATATATACACATATGCATATATATATATACATAAATCTGTATATGTGTACAAATGCACATATGCAACACATGCAAAATCTTCTAAAATACTTTGGTACCAGATTTTGGTAGAAAGAGAAAAACAAAGGAAGTATGCATAACTCTTCCAATTAATAGTTCTTGCAATATTCTTCAGTTTACAACTTAAGGACACAAAATTATACTTTAATCTCTTTACATACATCTTTTCTGGCAATACTATGAATTCTGGAAGCACATGCATTTTATCTTTTTTGACTGCAGTGCCTAACAGGGGAGAAGAATTTGTGGAAAAGTTTCTGGATGGAGGGGTGTGGAAGAAGGTTAAAGAAAGGAATGTAGTTAAGGGGTTGTTGTTGTTGTTGTTTTCCTGAGAGAATTTCATTTTGTGTATATGTAGCATGTTAATAAAATTACTAAAAATAATTCTGATGAACTTAATAAGTGCATGGACAGGAGCTGGATTTTGTTCATGCTCAGGAGAGCTGAGGGTGGGAGGTACAAAACCAAGATGGAAACACCTGAATCTGGTGGGAAGTACCACTTAGACATTGGTCACATAGCAAGTAAGTAAACCTCCTGTGAGGGTGAAATTGTCATGAGTTGAGTCAAAAAATTGATAGTAACAGAGGAACTCAATTGTCTCTGATATTAGACAAAATTATAACTATAAAAATTTTACATTATGGTGTCTATATATGCATACATATGAAAATGATTTAGATAGAAATATTAAATTAAATTGAATGAAATGGAATACAATACTTTTAAATTCTAATACATAAATTTATACATATGTAATAACTCTTACAATACTTTTTACTCTACCTTTAGCTGCCACACATTCTACCACAATCACATTAGGTATGGAATGTAAGTTTAGGAAAGGTTTTATTATCTTGACATGGCTTTGTAGCTACATGGAAATATAGTTTAGTAAAGGTGTGGCTTTCCAGATATGATAGTCTAAAGTACAATATGATGATGAATCATTTTTTGCATATCACAACCTTACATATGGAAAGCAATGAACTACTAATCTGAATAGAAGTAGAATAAGGAGAATTCTGACAGAGGTCCATGTAAGAAATTTGGAAATTCATTACTCACACTACTTAGCTGAGCATATTTTCTACTCGAGGCAATTTTTAAAAAGTGACAGTTTGTTTTCATTTAATAAGACTTACACTATAAAGAGATATATGACCAAGGCAGAGATATGCTACCAAGGCAAGGCAGAGAGGAACAAAATTTGACACTAATTATCAGATGCATCCACACACTTCTATGAATCCATATGTAACTTGGAAGGATTTCTTGTGCTCAAAACTTGATGAAGACATGACATGAATTATTGAGACCTATTAAACTCAAGTTCAAGAATGGTAGTTTCATTCACCCTAATATATTAACTTCCAGATGAACATATGTTAAATTTATGTACTTATAAATATTATGCATAAGTATAAATACATGTAATATTTTATAAACATTTCTACTCTAAGCATGTGTTTATGTATTTATAGCCAAAATAGTCACATAAAGGATTTGAGCTACTTTATAAGACTATAAACTAGCCAGCAAAAACTTCAAAAGTAAAATAATAATAATAATATAAGGTCAAGATAAAAAAAAAAGCCAAGAGAGACAGAAACAAAGTTAAGCCTACTTGTATCCTCTTTATTTCCTCCTGCCAACGGCCTGGGCCAGTGCTTTTCCCTCTTGCATTGTAACCAAGGGAAGATTCATCAGTGGTCTTGCCAGATTCAACTTCTATTTTTTTTTTTTTACTATTGTCTTGTTTCATTATTGTCTCATTTATTTTTCATTTTTGTCTCCTTTATCTTAGTATTAAATAAAATACTATAAGCATCGTGTTTAGGGAGAGTATTCAGTGATAGTTGGTACCGACATCTCTCTGGGATCCACATTATCTTCAGTCTTTATCCATCTCAATCTTATCCCAAGGTGAATTCCCATTTATAATTGTATTGCATTGTTTCTTATTTTTCATTAATAACAGAAAGAAACAATCTATCCCACAGACTCCAATGATGGTAAATCACTTTAGAAATATTTCTTATCAGAAAGTACGCATGAAAAAAAAAAGAAAGTACGCATGCCCAGTTCATGGCCTAGAAAACTCATGGGAATGTATTTTTCTTGGCATATTTAGGAGACTCTAAAGACAAACACAGCACTGGTATCTTTTGTCTTTCAAACATCTTTCCTCCAAAGCATTTTTAATAAAACCACTGCATCCTCTGAAAGCAAGTATTCCCCAGCTCAATTATTATTCCTCACAAATGAGGTTGAGTTCAACTTCAGAAACAACTAGAAATGCCTGGAAATATACTTTTCTTCTTATTTCTTTTTATAACAAAATGTATGGCTTTAGCTTTATCCCACCCATCAACTCCTCCAGTAGCCAATGATTTTTATGTATATGTAGTACTGGCTACTTTTCCTTATGATTTGAAGTGCACTGTAAAATTTTAAAATTCGTACATATGTGTATTTATATATGCATGTGTATATATTCAAATATATACTACATGTTATTTTGTTCTATTGATTTGGAAATACTTTCATTGTTTTAAGTATATTCTGAATACAGGTTTCACATGTTATCCATATGTTCTGAATGAAGCTTTTTTATATTGAATCCTGTTTTAGCAGATGTTGGACAAGCAATGTCACCTCTTAGACTCAATTATTTTATAATATTAATGAATATAAGAAGGTTGGCTTAGCATGTAAATAAAATACTATAAGCATCATGTTTAGGGAGAGTATTCAGTGATAGTTGGTACTGACATCTCTCTGAGATCCACATTTGTACATTCAACCATGATGGAAAATATTCAGAAAAAAATACAGATATTCTCTTGCTATTCTCTGAGTGATGCAGTTGAACAACTCGAGATCATTTCTACATTGCACTAGGAATTGTAACTGAAATGTGATTTAAAGTGTACAGAAGATGCATAGATTGTATGCAGGAACTAAACCATTTCGTAGACAACACTTGAGCATCTTAAGGTTTAGGAATAAGGAAGTGTGTCTTGGAATCAGTTCTTCACAGCTAGGGAGACAGTATTATTTTTACTAACCTTTGCACTTGCTGTGCCGGATCTCCACGGAGATTTTGTCTGCTATAAGATTGTGCTAATTCAAGGGCTGGCCATAACTTGTTGCTTGTTTTATCAGGAAGATCACTCATGTTTGAACAGAAAATAGACATCTCATTTTCTAGTTCATTGGCACAGACTCTGTTAGTTATGCCATTGCGTACCTACTAGCATCACAGGCACAGCTGCTCCAGAACATTCCTGCTTTCCCTCGGCATATCTGTCATCTGCTGCCTCTGTTACCATGTATACCTACACCAAGGAGTCCAGGTCATGGAAATTCAAAGCATCCCACATCAGAGATAGATAAATGCAATATATCTCCCTGGACAAAACTTTCAGAAAATAGACTTACCATACAAAAGCATCTTTTTCCTGTTGCTACATAATGGCAATCTCAACTCATTTTAGCCATAACCCACAAACGATTTAAAAAATACAAACATAAACATACAAAATATTTTTGTACTTTCTCTAGCTTTTAAAAATAGAACAGTAAATCCATTACCTGAATTTTGTTTAACAATTGAATTATCAACTCAATTATTTTGGTGACTGCTTCTCTTTCTTGTAATTTAGTTATACAATTCTATTGTTAAAATCCTTTTCTAAATATGTAAAATTAATATTCCCCAGCTCTTAGAGAGCTGAGATACTTTTCAAGCTGAGTAACGGAACAAGAGATAAATTTAGTATCATTTTAATAACTTTAATTTTATGATTCTGATTTCCATTCCATATAAATAGATAAGAGTTCCCGAAAAGCTGCATTTATATATGCCTATTTTTGTTTTAGAATAAGATCTTCAAGCAAAAGGGGGAAAAATCTATCTGAAAGTCAAAACATACAGAAGACACAATACAAACATAGATGTGGAATATTACCTCCTCATTTTGAACTTTAAAAATTGTCCTTTGGGGTGTCTTTCATGGTTATTACAAATGAAGCTTTATCTAATAACAATGAGAAAATTTCCAGGAATATAAGTGTGTGTTAAGGGATACCTCCTACAGCTTTATGTTCAGAGAGAGAAATGAATAAGGGTCAAATAGAGGGTGAGAAAAGGCATATGCAATCAGGATTCAGGCCCCATTTCGTCTACTCCCCAAAGCCTCTCCCATCTATATTAACTCCTTTCCAAATACCACTACAACCATCCTGCTTAAGAGCTTCATTACCTCTTGCCTGGGCAATTGCAATAGCCTTCTACTTGTTCTTCCTAAAATATATTTTCAACTGCATCACTCGCCTACTCATAGACTTCAAATGACTCCCCTATTACCTATCAAAGTACAAATGTCCTGGCCTTTGGGGCCCTTTGGAAATCTCATAACAAACTACTTTCCTGCCCTTGGCTCTCATTTCTCTTCTCAGAGAATTCAGCGGTACTTACAAACTCCAATACTTTATAGTCTACAAATCAGCCACCTGCTTCACTGCCAGCTGATTTTCACTCTAATATCCCCTCCATTTTTATTAATCTCTGTTCAAATTATCCATTCTCCACTCAAAATAAGACCATCAATCAAAGCTTGATTTAGTTGTACTCTTCCTTGTCAAGCATCTAATACCATGACCATCTCTCTTTTTTGTCCTACTTGTGACTCTGTATGTTGTGCTCTGCTAGAGTATGTGCCCTGAAGTATCGGATCATGTCATATATTGTACTGATCTCAATATTTTAAACATAGGATTGATCCTCAGCAAAAGTATGTTGAACAAAATGGATATAAGCTGCCATTAACTAACTATTGTGGTCTGCCAAGGAAACATGAAAGGAATGAGGACTATATTGGAGAAGCTGAAGTCACTTAGTGAACATAGACTGGCAGAGAAGTGCTTCTATATTCTCATCTTCTCTGAAAAGCCCCAAGTACAGAATTGGTTTGGGGTGGGAAATGGGGTGTCAGTAGTGAGGACCGCTTCCAGACACCATGTGCTATGGGATATTTCCTTAGATGAAGATGAAGAAGTCACCTTGGCCTCTTGAAGGTACTGGAGTAGAGATGACTCTACTATAAGGGACATACCTTCTCAAAGGAGAGATTTTTCTCTACGTAGGTGATTGAAACTACTAAATAAACAGGTTGCAAACATAATGCCTACACTCCAATTGATGCCACAGCTCTTCTGATATATGCAGTGTCCACTTCTTCCTGCAGCTAGAATCCTTTGGCCAAGACAAGGTCCAGTGGACTTGTTTACCTTTCCTCTCCAACCCAAGATGGATTCAGGGGGAAAGTGGGATGAAAAGGCAAAGCCTTTACAGCTGGTGCTTCTCTGCCTAGTTTCAAGACTCACTGTACCAGACACCAATATTCTCTGTTCATTCCCAGGCAACACCATGGCTGACAATTTTCTGTTCATATTTGCCTCATGTGAGCTTCTTCCTCCTGACAGCTTTCAGTCTTCTTTCAGATCCTGTCTTGCATGCCCACTGAGTCTTCCCTCTAGTGGTCAACCTATTCCTCCAGGCAGGCCTCTGAGTCAGTCTTTATTTTTGCTTTTTAGTCTTGATAAAATAAACATATAAAAGTTATCATTGAGCCATTTTGAAAAGTTATCATTTTAGCCTTTCACAATGGGGTGGAATCATCAATATCCAGAACTTTTTCATCTTTCCAACCTAAGGCTATACCCCCTAAACACTAACTCCCATTTTCTCCTAGCCAATGGAAACCACCATTTTACTTTGACTGAGAATCTGACTTCTCTAGAAACCTCATATAAGTGAAATGATGTAGAATTTATCCATTTGTGACTGGCTTATGCCATTTTATTTGTGGTAGGCACTGCTCTAGTTGCAGAGGATTCAGCAGTAGAATCATATACTTTTATTCACATGAACCTTCTATTCTAGTAGAAGATGAGATGTAGATAATAAATGAAATACGTTAAGATAAATTCACGATAGTGTGTCATAAAGAAAACAGCAGGATGTTTTATTAAGAATGAGTAGGGTGTTGCTATGGATACATTCAGAAGATTCCTGTGCTAGCTTTTTGTTGCTAAGACAGAACACCTGAGATTAATTTATTTTGGCTCATGCCTTCACAGGCTTCAGTCTATGGTCATTTGGCTCCACCACTTAGGTTTGGGGTGACGCCAAGCAACAAGGAACAAAGTATGTGGTAGAGGAAAGCTGCTCACCTCGTAACAACAGGGAAACAGAGAAAAAAGGCAGCCTCTGGATCTCAGTATACCTTTCAAGAGTATTGAGCCTGGCCCCTGTCCCTACTCCCTCCAAACTAGGCCTGTCTTCCTCAAGTATCACTGCCTACCTCCCACTGCCTTTAATATTACCACCAGCTAGGGACCAAGCCTTCAATACCTGAACTTCAGGAGACATCTATATCCAAACTATAACAAGTCCTCTTTGACAAAGTTGTATAGTTCATTTCCAATAGACTGTCTAATGGGTTTCACTGTTGAATTGGTTCACTTTTGTCCCACCATTTCTGTGCCTCCCCTTCTGTTCCCTAAATCTGATAAGCTTATACAAGACAAGGAGTACAGAAATCAAAAACAGCAACTGAAGGGGATAAACCAAAGAAAATAAAGAACCACAAATCATACAATAAAATAAAACCTCTTGTTTCCATTTCCTTGAGTTCGTTTTGATAAGCATCATTTTATATTATCATATACACATAGCTATCAAGCCTTTGTGATCTTCTAAGAATATCCTCCTCTGTTTTCACTGTGTGAATGTTTAGACTACTGTTAAATCATGTCCAGGTGTAATTATTTGTCTTTTACTATCCACTGGGTTTACTTGTAGGCTGTTAGGCACATTCTAATTATTACAAATGAGGGAAATCATGGAACCTATGTTTCTTTGGTTCTGGACTATTTTGCTTAGTATAATTTTTCCCATGTCTTTCCATTTCTTTACAAATGGGGCAATGTCGTTCTTTTTGATGGAAGCTTAGAATTCCATTGTGTTATCTCATTCTTTTGCTTATATTATAAATTTCATCTCAATCTGTTTGTCTGTATTGTTTTGTTGTTGTTGTTTTGTTTCAGTTTCAACAAGGCTTTTTTCTTTTTTCTCCACCCTTTTGTTTGTAATGCCAGGGATCAAACTTAGGGCTTTGTACAACATCTTATATTTTATGAAGACTCAAGGCCTAAGATTTCTGAGAGGTAATGGCCTTTGCATGAAGTCATTGTCAGTGGCATATTCTTTTGGGTTCTCAGGTTACAGAATGAGATAACTAGCAAAGCTTTGTGAGCCTTCTGGACCTTCTCACACTATCCAATGATGTAATATAGAATCTTCTTGGTTATATACATGGAAGGGGAGCAAATAATTTGCTCAATTCCTAAGTGGACTCTCAACATCCAGCCCCAAGGACAGATCCAGTGGAGGTTCCCTGTGATAAGATCATGCATTCTCTTCCCAAAAGGATCCCAGTGGATTCTAGATCCTTTGTACATAGGGTTACATTTGTGTGTCTGGCTCTCCATGATGTCACTAGTGCTAGCACAGGTTTGGAAAGAGGATATATGTATTCTTGCATATATTTATTGAGTGCATCGATTACAAAAAAAGCACAATATTAGAATTATAAAACATGTTTTGAATCTCATTTCTCAACATACATGCTACTAGTTTCTCTTACTTTTTCAATTTTATTTTTTATTATCTTTAAGTAGTTGTAAAAGGAGGTGCCATTCAACACAGTAGTTTATTAATAGAATGCATCTTGGTCAGTGTTACCCCCTTCAACACTCTCATCCTCCTGCAACCCAGCTCTTCCTTTACTTTTCTTAATTTTTTGGTCTACACAGTGAATTCTTGACTGCATTCTCCCCTCGAATATTATTCATTTTTCGACCCCTCTCCTCTTGACCCCACTCCACCCTCTTATAAGTACCCATTTCCTGATTTTTATTTTTGGGGGCTTTGATTTTTGTCTTTATAAAAAAATTACACGGGGCTGGGAATATGGCCTAGTGGCAAGAGTGCTTGCCTCGTATACATGAGGCCCTGGGTTCGATTCCTCAGCACCACATATACAGAAAATGGACAGAAGTGGCTCTGTGGCTCAAGTAGCAGAGTGCTAGCCTTGAGCAAAAAGAAGCCAGGGACAGTGCTCAGGCCCTGAGTTCATGGCCTAGGACTGGCCAAAAAAAAAAAAAATTACACTATTTGAGCACTCCATGGATTCAATTATAGTAAGGCAGTTTAAAGTATAGGCATTGGAATCAAACTGATCTAGCTCTGCTATTTCCTACATTTCTAAGGAAGTAACTTAACTTACTTGTACATTCATGCTTCCCAACCTTTTGGGATTATTACGAAGATGATATGAAATAATGCAAGTAAATCTTCACACAGTGCTCATATAATGCCAACAGTCATAGTGACATAAAATCTTCTATTACCTCATTCAGTGTTTTTATTCTCAGTGACTCTCCCCTCAAGATGAAAGCCCATACTTGGCAAGCACTCTTGCCACTAGGCCATAGGGCTAAAGACTTACAAAGAGACTTCTCTGATGAGGAAATGAGAATGGCGAGGAAACATATGAAAAAATGCTCTATATCACTGGCCATAAAAGAAATGCAAATCAAAACAACATTGAGATTCCATCTCACCCCAGTAAGAATGTCATATATCAAGAAAACTAACAATAACAATTGTTGGAGGGGATGTGGCCAAAAGGGAATCCTACTTCATTGTTGGTGGGAATGTAAACTGGTTCAGCCACTCTGGCAAGCAGTATGGAGATTCCTCAGAAGGCTAAATATAGAACTCCCCTATGACCCAGCAGCCCCACTTTTGGGTATCTATCCAAAAGACCACAAACAAAAATCACAGTAATGCCACCAGCACAACAATGTTCATCGCAGCACAATTTGTTATATCAAGAATCTGGAACCAACCCAGATGCCCCTCAGTAGACGAATGGATCAGGAAAATGTGGTACATATACAAAATGGAATTTTATGCCTCTATCAGAAAGAATGACATTGTCCCATTTGTAAGGAAATGGAAGGACTTGAAAAAAAATTATACTAAGTGAAGTGAGCCAGACCCAAAGAAACATGGACTCTATGGTCTCCCTTATTGGGAATAATTAGTACAGGTTTAGGCAAGTAAAAAAAAAAAAAGAAAGCCGATACTTGAGAAACAACTGCCATTCAGTAGTAAGACAAAACTCGGTTTTCTGCTTACTGTATCCCCTGGGTTTGGGGGTGAGAGACGTGATGATAGGGAGGGAGAGAGGAACAGTGCCCTCATGTGACTGCTTTAGGGACAATGTCTTCTCGTCTTTCAGGCCAGGGACTGCTTTATTCAGGAGTCTAATGCATAGTAAGGCCAGGAGTTCTTTTCCTCAATCTACTTCATTGTTTTATAACCAGAAAACTTTTTCTCTGGCTCTAGTAGTGGGCTCTCGGGTTTAGTGATCTGGATTTTCATTTAGGTATTCTATAGAAACTATAATACCTTACAAGTTTCAACTAGATACCATTTTTTAAAAATTACTTTTGTTTTAGAGCCATTTTAGGATTACAAAAAATGTGGACTGAGTATAGTTCCTGTATATGTTGCATCCAGCTTCTCCTATTTTTAAAATCTTATACTAGCATGGCTTTTTTGTTAATTGATAAACTGATATTGCTTTTTAAAAACTTAAGTCCACAGGTTCCTCAGATTTTCTTAGTTCTTAACTAATACCCTTTTTCTGTCCCAGGTTCCACTTAGTATATCCTATGGTGATTAAATATCATGAATCCTTAGGTGCATCTTAACTGTGACCATATTTCATGCTGTCATTTTTGATCATCGTGGTAGTTTTGACATGGCCAGGTATTTCGTAGAATGTCAGTCTATTAGGATTTATCTGACATTTTGTGCTTGAGTAGACTGTGATTATGGGTTTGGTTAAAGAAGGCCAGGCTGATTTCATCATATAATATCAAGGGTGCCTACTATTAAAATAACTTATCAGTATTGTTGTTAGTCATGATCACGTGGCTGAGGTAGTGTGTGTCAAGTCTTCCTACTGTAAAGTTAGTCGTTTCCCTCTTTTTCATATTGTGCAGTTTGGAAGGCAGTTGCTACAAAAAGCTGTGGGGAGTTTTGCTTCATTTCGTTGGTGGGAAAGTATCTACACACATTATTTTCAATTCCCCTGTATAGAATCATATACTGTCTATCTTTCCTCCCTTCTTCCTGCCTCCATCCCTTCTCCCTTCTTTCTGTTCTTATTTCCTTCCTTCCATCTTCATATGTTTAAAATACTCATGAGCATTTATTTTACAGTTTATATTATGAACCACTGCAACTTCATTTACCCTATGTTATTTAATACTGAATCTAGTAGAGTTATTTTTGTGGTTATTTGTTTTATTCTTCTTTTTTGAGATAGGGTCTTACTATTCAGCTCAGGCTGGCCTGACACTTGAGATCCTTCTGCTTCAGCCACTTGGGATTATAGGTATGCATGACCAAGCCAGTCTCAGTAAGGTAATTTTTGAACTCTGTAGAGTGTAATGAGTTCCTGGACAGATACATTGTTGGAAGGAGCATGGAGGAGGAACATGTAATTCAAGAGCTCAGTCCTAATTGCTTTGCAGAGAAGATAACTTCTGAATGACACCAAGCAAGGAGCTATATATATACATATATATATATACTTTTGAAAGAAAATGAGCAGGAATGCTCCTGATAGAAAAAACAGCATGGGTGAAAGTGGGGAGGACTGAGGTAGCATGCTGTTCAGGATACCCTGGAATTGCAGCACAGCTAGGGGAGAGGCGGACACACAGGGTGCTGGAGAGGGGCCCGGTCACAGAGGAATTAGCCTTTATTCTACAAGTGGTGGAGGATGATTGAAGGATTTTCAGCAGGAGAGAAATATGATTAGTTTGACATTTTCCAAGGATTATCCTGCCAGTTTTGTGGAGAAAATCATCTTAGTACTTTCTAAACACACGTTGTTTTTTAACCAAAGTTGATCATATTTTCATTTTATTTCCTGTTAAGTGATATTTGGTGGTTTTCCAAAGTCAGATCCACCTTCACAGGATTTGTCACCACTGTCACAGTCTGTGGAATGTGCTTCAGGATCTGGACAAGATTTCCCAAACACAACAGCATGTTTGGGGTAACTTAACATAGTCTCCATGGTAACCTTAAGAGGTAACTATTATTTTGGATACTCTCATTCTAGAACATTTGAAATTTTTTCTTGCATTAATTTTTGCTCTTCTCTCTTGTGTTTTCATGAGTGAGGGGTTTTTTTGGTGCTTTTCAGAAAATGATACATTTATTAAATATCATTCATGTGTCAGTCACTGCATTATGTGCTTTATGTATGTATCTCACTAAACCTTCACCAAAACATCAAAATAGGCAATAATGTTTACTTTTCACAAAGAGCAAGCAGGCTCAGAATTGGTTAGAAGTTTGCTGATATTTGGTGGATTACACTGATCTACTCCTCTCAGAACCAGATTCAAGCCCAGGGCCATGGGCTTCAAAAGGCCATATTGGCTGCAAGGTAACAACTGAAGAACTCTGTTTCCCACTGAGTCCTTGATTGGTGGTCAGAAACTAGAAAGAAAGGCAAGGACAAACACCTACTTCCTATACACCAAGGAGTACATTTTTGGTTTATGAAATTATGGTAACAGTGACTAAAAGGACAAATATTGAAGAGGAGCCACTGGTTTACAACTTCAAGGTGAACAGGACACCTTTGGAAAAGAACTCTCCTCCCACTACTCTTTGGTGTTTTTTGTTTTTTGTTTTTTTTTCCTGGTTGTAGGGCTTGAACTCTGGGCCTGGGCTCTGTTCCTGAGCTCTTTTGCTCCAGACTAGAGAACTATCACTTTGAACCAAAGCAATTCCAGTTTTCTGGTGGTTAATTGGAGAGATAAGAGTCTCTCAGACTTTCCTGGCAGAGCTGGCTTCAAACCATGATCCTCAAATCTCAGCCTTCTGAGTAGCTAGGATTATAGGCTTGAGCCACTGGCTCCTGGCCCCTCTTTTTTTTTTCTTATTTGTTGTCAAAGTGATGTACCCAGAGGTTACATTTCATACATTAGGCATTGGATACATTTCTTGTACTGTTTGTTACCTCCTCCCTCATTCCCCCTTCCCACTCCCCCTTTTCCTCTCCCCCCATGAGTTGTTCAGTTGGTTTATACCAAACAGTTTTGCAAGTATTGTTTTTGTAGTTGTTTGTCTTTTTATAATATCTATGCCCCTATGAATGCATAAGATAATGCTAAGTGAAATGAACTCCATGTTATGGAAACGAGTGCTATATCACTGTTGTAATTACTTTCAACATGCCATGTGAAACCGTAGCTTCTATTGTTGATGATCCTCTTGTATCCCCTTCCTGTGGTTGTACCTGCACTATCACTGTATCTTATCTGAGTACACTGGAAACTGTATATACTGGTATTAGAACTAGGAAAGTGAAAAGGGATACCAAAATTGAGAGACACTGGCTCCTCTCTTGATCTTCAATGAAAATTAATAACATCCATAAAGAACAGTTCCTAACAGTTTCTAACGCTTTTAGATTTATGGTGCAGATTCTAAGAAGAAGCTAGGTTCTGTTGTGAGGCCCTGCAGCTCAATACTTAATTTAGTCCTGTCAAATCAAATGCTGAGTCTAAGTTGAGTCAGGGTAGTTGTTCCACAGCGTGAGAAAGGATAGCTTTGGTACTGTGTGTGACTACCTGTTTAATCTCTCTCTCTCTCTCTCTCTCCCTCTGTCTCTCTCTCCCTCTCTCTCTCTCTCTCTCTCTCCAGTCCTGGGGGCTTGAACTCAGGGCCTGAACACTGTCCCTGGATTCTGGGGTGTGTGTGTGTGTGTGTGTGTGTGTGTGTGTGTGTGTGTGTGTGTGTGTGTGTGTGTGTGTGTGTGTGTGTTTTTCTCAAGGCTAGCACTCTACCTCTCTCTTTTCTCTCTCTCTCTCTCTCTCTCTCTCTCCCTCTCTCTGTCTCTCTCTCCAGTGCTGGGGACTCTACCACAGCACCCCTTCTGCCTTTTTCTATATATTTGGTGCTGGAGAATTGAACCCAGGGCTTCATGTATATGAAGCAAGTACTTCTACCACCAGCCCTAGTGTCTGTCTCTATGTACTGCAACAAATAGAAATCCCACCTGGGAGCTTGTGGTTTATGCCTTTAACCATAGGTACTCAGGAAGCTGAGATCTGTGGATCAGGGTTCAAAGCCACCCAGGGCAGAAAAGTCCATGAGACTCTTATTTTCAGTAAACTACTCAGAAGAACCTGGAAGTAGCACTGTGGCTCAAGTGGTAGAGCACTAACCTTGAGCAAAAGAAGCTCAGGGACAGCGTCCAGGCACAGAGTTTAAGCCCCAGCACTGGCAACAACAACAACAAAAACCCCAGAAATTCTATCAAGACAGGAACTCTGTGCTTGTCCAAATTAAATGCCTGGCATAAATTAAGTGCTTAATAGGGATTTCTTCCTTGAATGCATTGCTTATGACCTAGACACTCCAAACTGTACTGAACTGATGTTATTTGCTGACCCCTTCAAATGGAATCTCATTTATATGGCCATCAATCTTGATCTATGAAGATTGGAAATGCCCCCCTTTTATCATACCTTTGGACTTCCTTTTCTTTCAGGTTGATCATTCAGCCTGTGATCCTGGTCAGTTTAAGTGGCCGAAGCTTGGCCTTTTCACTCCTGACTCCTTTCACTCCAAAGGGAATTCCTAGCAAACTCACATCAACAAAAAGTGCTCAGTGCTGTTCCTGGATAACCAACGAAAATAAACAACACATCTCTCTGAAAGGATAAACCATGATAACAGTTTTACTGATCATAGAAGAGTGACTGGAGGGACGTGCAAAATAACTATATACAAATATCCTATAATGGGCCATTCTGCAATATGGCTTTAATACTAATAGTTTTGAGTACATAAATCTTAAGTTGGAGAACCTAAAATTGGCATGTTTAGTTGTTTTAAAAACAGCAATCACCAATTCCAGTTTGCTCAATTAGGCCAAAAGAATGCCATGTTCTTGTCTGTTCTTAATAACAAACAAGAAAAGCAAGTAAGCAAGGAGTTCATTAGAAAAGCATTTGTGGAACATTAATACATTTAATAACCTCCATGATTAAGAAAAACAGTCTCACTTTAAAACAGAACATGGGGAGTAATGCAATTGTGGGAATGGAACACTTATTTTAAAAGTTATAAATTATGGGCCAATATGCATATGTATTGAGTTAAATTGAATCACATGAAGAATTAAGCATAAAAACCTTTTAAATTTAAATCTTAATGGTTGAGAACCTGTATGAGAGATGAGTAGAAATTTAGAAAAATAGAAAAAAGTATTACCATGTTAAAGTTTTTTTTAAAAAACAAATATGCTGTCTCTTCCACTCTAATGACATTTAAAAGATTGGAATGAATAACTAAGTACTTCCTAACAGTTATATAACAAAAATAAGTAATCATTATCCTTCCCTCATAATTTTCTTCTGTAGGTATCAGACTATGTTTAGTCAAAGCAACAATCTTTAATAATCAGATATGCTGTGTACTACATATGTTAAACTATACAATATGCATATACCATAATTTCAGTGATGTGGAGATCTTCTCTACTGAACACAACTGAAACACAGAAGAGAATAAGAAAGTAGCCAAAATCAAATAAGCCACAAAATTTATATAGCAGAATGCATTCATTGGGATACTTTGATCTGATTTTAAACATAATTCTAAGATGCATTTGTTGGTTGCACACTGACATTTCCAACCATTTGAGAGATGGAAGCCAGGAGGATTGGGAGTTTAAGACCAGCCTAGGCAAATTTAGATTCTATAGCAAAAACAAAAAACAAATAGACAAACAAGGGATTAAGAGCATTATTTAAGTGGTGGAGCCTTGCTTAGTGCAAAGCCCTGTGTTCAGTATCTAATATTACCAAACAAAAAAAACCCATATATAACATTCTTAACCCAGAATTCTAAATTGTCATTTTGATTGCCTAATCCACTGTGACAATTCTTAGGGATCATTACCAATTATTTGTGGTTATCTCCTTTCAGAGCTCATGGTAGGAGTATACTTTCTCATTCCCTCAAAGTTGGATAGAACTCTATAACTTGTTCTGTCCAGTGTAAAGTGATTGAAAAACAGCTATTTCTTGCCTTTTACTAATGAGGATATTGAGCCTCAGGCTAAGTAATTAGGTCAAGATTACAGGTTTGTGAACTCAGACTTGTAAATTCAAGCAATCTGACCCCCAAGTCTCTGTGCTTAAACACTAAATAAATAAGATTGCTTTCCAACAGTGCAAAATAAGTGTTTTGAAGTAACTCTGCAATGTGTCTTTTTAGAAAGAGAAAGGGGAAAGGAAGGGAGGAAAGAAAGGGAGAAAAGGAAGGAAGGAGGAAAAGGGGGAAAGGAGGGAGGGAAGAAGGAAGGGAGGGAGGGAGGGAAGGAGGAAAGGAAGGAAGGAAGGAAGGAAGGAAGGAAGGAAGGAAGGAAGGAAGGAAGGAAGGAAGGAAACCATAACCATATTGTATTGAACTTAGGCATACTTGGCGTTTGTTTAATTGAGGAAGGTACTGAATCTTACATTTAATATGCTGATTACATAACAGAATAAAAATATGTAGGAATTTAAATACCAAACCAAGGTATAAACCTGCCAAGAATTTGCAGGCGTTTTGAAAATAGTCTTTGAATATAGTATTCTAAATTTTGAAATACATGGAAGGGTGAGCTGATGCCTGAACTTAGAACTCTGTGCCTAGGATAGCACCTTCCAGTTAAAGCTGGATCATATTTTAGTACCATATTGCATTTAATGCTATCCAAAGCTTTGTAGACTTGAAAAGGTAACTTTTATTTTGCTTATGACCTTATGAGTCAAGAATTCCATAAGAACTAGTATGGGGTTCATCTCAGATTCGCAGGCTTTTAGCTGGGGTACTTGAGGCTTTAGGATCCATTTCAAAATGGCGTTTTCATTTGAGTGATATCACAGTGCTCCTTGTCCTCTTTCTCTTTTCACTTAGCGTTTCACCCCTTCGGGCTCCTCCATGTGGCTACGGTTTCTCACAGAGTTAATGAACTTTATACAAATGATTCATTGCTAGAGGAAAAAAATAAAACATTTCAAAAGAGCCAGAAGATAGAAGCTTCCAGTCTCTTAAGTAATGGACGCAGCCTAGCTGGCAGAGCAATGTTGTTTAGTGAAGTCACCACAATCTCCACTCAGTGTAGAATGGGCATTGATTCTCCTCTTTATAAGGAAATTGTCCAAGAACATGAGGCCTTCTCATTTTCTTCTTCTCTTTTTTAAAATTTTTTTTGTCTTTAAGTACAAAGGGGTAGCTGACATGACTCAACATGTGAATTTGAGTACAATGAATCTTGATCAATGTGCCCCCTTTTATCTTTACCTCATCCCTCCCAACCCTAGGCAGCCCCTCAATTTTTCCTAGTTTTGTTTTCACATACATACATTGCACATTGTGACTACATTTTCCCTCTCTCTCTTCATTCTCCCTCTTCTTGAACCTCCCCTGATGACACCTCAAGTATCAGCTTCCTGATATTCATTTTGTTAGACTAAGTTAGTTGTTAAACTGAGTTATACCATCTCTCTTGTATAGACCATACTTTAGTTAATGCTTGTTTATTTGTGTGTGTGTGTGTGTGTGTGTGTGTGCATATTACTTTGTATATATTCCCATGTGTCCGTCTGAATCTGCTGCATAGGATAATTTGGATAAACTTGCAGAGTATTTAGTCCTCTGGCATACATACAATACAGATGTTGGTGTTTAGCAACTTAAGGGCAAAGGGTGAGGGAGAGTTTGGACATCTGCCAAATGAATGTCAGCATTATCAGTATGTACTAGTAGTAGAATTATGAAGCCACTGTAAAGAATTACATTGTAGTCACTGATAGTAAAATTTTAATTTGTGTGATGACAAATAATGCTTAAGTTAAATATTTTGTGATTCTAAGGATTTTGATTCAAGGACTTGCGCTTGCTAAGCATGGAGCCACACCCTCCACCTGCAGTCCTTTTGCTTTTTGTTTGTGTTTCAGCTTTGGTCTCAACTGGCTTCCAGGGAAGCTGGGATTCCATGTAGAAACCACAGGCTTGTTTTTTTCAGAGAGGGACCACTGTCTTTTGCCTGAGCTTCCCTTATACCAAGATCTACCTTTCTCTATCTCCCTAGTAGAGCACTGGAGGTATGAGGCACCATTCTTGGCTAAGTTAAATATTTTATTTGAGTAAATAAATGATGAATGAGCTCCTCATTCTATCAGATGACTGAAGAAATGCAAAAATGGCATGCTTGTTTTATGAAGAATACAGCAAAGATGGGGCAATCTCAAATTGAATCTCATGCAGGGATCTTGCTGTGGAGGAAGATTTTGTCCAAAGTTCTTTGCAAAGAAACTTTTTCTTATACCCTCTCAAGCACAATTTAAAAGATGCTTTTGATTTCTTCCCATTTCCATATAAACTGTGGCCTTGTTTTTTTCAAAACCAAAGCTGTTTTTTTCATTCACCAGTAAGATTGACCAAGTAAAGATCTGGTGTTTTCTTCTAATTGTAGTTTCTTGTACTCTCCTATTAGTAAAATGGAAAACTTATTTTCTCATACTTAAAAGGATCATTATTTCTTGGGAACAGAGGGCCAAAGACTGGCAGTAGACCAAGGAGGTTTATTGCCATACACATTTTGCCTAGCTTACAAAGTGAAATTAAAACCTGAGATTATGTCTATATTTCAGATACATCCTTAGTCATTTCAAATCACACATCTATGATTTTCTCAAAATATAACTTTACATCTCTTTCATGAGCAGGGTGCTGACAAGCAGTTCAGTGTGGTGGGTCATGTATTCTAGTCTTACATTCCAGAGATTGCAAATCCATAGCACACACGCCACCCTCTTCCCTCCCCATCGCTCATTCATTATACCACATCTTACCTTTGAGACTTTCCGTAGGCTTCAACAATCAGGTTCAACACAGTGCTTCCTACAACTACTGGCAGTTAAATAAAATTTAGGCCTAATGTGCAATGTATTTTCCAGGAAAGTTAAAAAAAAATGCTCTATCCCAAGGCTGGTACCAGAACTCCTCTTTGGGGCCCCTGAACAAATGGAGAGTCTTACTACACTTTCTACACTTTCAAATAAACCATTTACCTTAAAAAGTTTCTTGCCTTTAAAAAAAATCAGTGAATGGGTGGAGGGCTGGTGGCTCACATCTGTAATCCTAGCTACTCAGAAGGCTATGAGGATCACTGATCCAAGCCAGTCCAAGCAGAAAAGTTCAAGAGACTCTTATATCCAGCTAAGCATCAAAAAAGCTGGAAGTGGAGCTGTGGCTCAAGTGGTAGAGCCACTAGCATTGAAAAAGGAAACTCACAGACAATGCCCAAGGCCCTGAGTTCAAGCCCCAGAACTGGCAATAACTAATTAAATAAATAAATGCAGCTATAAATACAGTAATAAATAAATAAATAAATAAATACAGCTTATACATAATATACCCAAGAACACTTGTTGATATGAACTACAAGTGTAACCCTTTCTTTCTTATGTGCAGCAACTAAAATATGTCAATTTTTAAATCACAATGGATTCAATATTTTATTTCTTACCCCAGAATCTGTAAGTATTTGTTATTTTACTTTAGATTCGAGGAGTTTGAGTTCTTAGAATTTTTTTTCTTTTCCAGTCCTGGGCCTTGGACTCAGGGCCTGAGCACTGTCCCTGGCTTCTTTTTGCTCAAGTCTAGCACTCTACCACTTGAGCCACAGTTCCACTTCTGGCCATTTTCTATATACATGGTGCTGGGGAATCGAACCCAGGGCTTCATGTATATGAGGCAAGCACTCTTGCCACGTGGCCATATTCCCAGCCCGAGTTCTTAGAATTTTTAAAAAGCACATTTTATGACATATGCTGTAAATATGATGGTAACAGATCACAGCAGCATATTCAGTTAGCTGAAGTATCTCCTTGAACATACCATTCATTGGACAGCAGGAAGCTCCTTAAATATTTGACAATAGAAACTGATGATTTCCTCAATCTGGACACATCTGTTCTGTCACCATGTGTTGGAGTCCTGTCATGGACTGCTGAGAAATCTTGGAGTATGACTCTCTTACACAGCTAGATGACACTTGTCAGGTCATTCCAAATAAATTGGCTTTTCATCCCTTGGGGTTTGTCACCTTTCTTGAATAGTGGACAACTGCTGATAGCAAAGCTTCCTAATTTTTTTAGAGATCATAAATTATTAACAGTTTTAGTTCAAATGGCTGAAATTTGACATCAGTTTAGTTACCAAGTGCTACTTTACCACCAGAGCCATAAACATATCAGTAAATATTCATGTAATCCCTTTGTGTGTTCAGTGGCATTTTTTTTCCTTTGGCTCTATTAAGTGACTCTTTTTGTTTGTGCTTCTCTCATTCTGCTTCCACAATGGTCCATTTCTCATTTCACAAGCAAGTGGCTGCCCAGACCTATAATAAATTAACATTCGAAACAACTGGGGGGAGAGCTCTGTCCTCAACTACTGTGAGGGCAGTTGCTGGAATTACAAGAGGACATGAACCACGTGTGACAGAGGGCAAAGTGTGATATAGGGGTCCTATTTCATTGTTCTTAGCATTGTTTTTCTCTTGAAATACAGTTAATTGTCTTTTCCTGCTATGAATACTTGACAAAACATGACTCTTTGCTTCTGTCCTTAATGGATATACTAATTCGTTTATCTCTCTTGTTTGGTTTGTTTGTTTTGCTAGGAGCAAGTCCAGTCCAAAAGGTAACAGAAGTAGCAGGGTTTTGTAAATAGTGATTTATTTTAGAAACTATAAAGAATTCCTAAGTCAGATTTTACCAAGAGAACTGAGTTACTACTTTTATCTTTAAAATTTTTTCTAAAATTAATACCACAAAAGATAAATTTATTTGGGATAGAAATTTTCTTGTGAAGGTTTAATGTTTATTCAAGTGTCCAATTATCAGCTGTTTATATTATATGTAAACTTCATAAAAATTTTACTTATCTGCCAAAAAATAAGTATATGTGAGTTGGCTAAATTTGTATAACCTACCCACTTTTCTCATAAAGAGAATGCATTCACAATTATGTTTTGCAAATTACTCTTTCTTCAAAATAGTTATGATGCATTTAATTAAGATGTTTTTACTTGCTCTAAGATATTACTGTTCAAATGTGGTACTCCTAGACCCTTCTATGAAATGTAAAGTTTGGGGAATTCAAATAGCTTATAACATAGTCTGAAATTGTGGAAGGAACTTTTCATTTACAAAAGTTTTTAAAATAGAAGTTAAAAGCATATGATTCTTTACTTTATTATTAACTATAAAAGGTTTTCAGTCATTATCAGTGCCATATAATAATATTTATAAATAAAAGAATAATGACTTTCTTTTGATAACTGGCTAAAAGTAATTAGAAATTATTTTTGTTATTTCCTTCAGTTTTGTCACAGAATTTCCCTACATGGCTGTATTAGATTGTTAGGGCTTCCATAACATTTAACAGAATATCACAGACTGAGTGGTTTAGACACTAGAAATTTATTTTCTCATGGTTCTAGAAGCTAAGTGGAAGATCAAGGCATTTGCAGGTTTACTTCCTTCTGAGATTTCTCTCCTTGGCTTGCAAACAGCTATCTTTTTGCCATGTCCTTAAATGGTCATCCCTCAGTCCAGGTTGTCTGTGTCCTAGTAGCCTCTTCTTATAACCGCACCCATCATATTGGACTTGGACCCACCCATATGACCTCAGTTTACCTTAATTGCCACTTTAAAAAGTCTACTTCCAAATATAGTCACAGTGTAAGGATTAGGAATTCAGCAAGTAAATTTGGCAAGTTGAGGGTCACAATTCAACTCACAACAGTAGCAAAGCATTGCAGAAAGTATTTTATACTCAAGGCATTTAGTAAACTTGCCAAATTAAGCACAGTGGAGAAAGAGTCATGTGGAGATGTGAGGTGGGTTGTAAGGTTGTTAGAAAAAATACAAGAGGCCTACATAAAATTGAATTTCAGATAAATGACAAATCATTTTTAGTATAAGTATCTCATAAATGGTGAATGCAATATTTTGCTGATGAGAAGTTTGCATTCAGTGGGGTGTCCTGTATTTTTATCAATCTGGAATTTGTTCCTATACGGTTCAGTATATGTTCCTATGGAATGTGTATTATGGTTTCATAAAACAACTAAACCTACTAATAAAACAAAGAGGAATGTGAGAAATCAAGCTTATTTTCTTTTAGTTGATAATTGTATTCCTTGACTCATCAAATATATGGAGTACCAACTAAGTATCAGGCCACTTTTAAGGACAGGATACACTACGATTTGCTGGCCAAGTATGGGATTTTATCTGTCAGCTTCAAGAAAAACAAAAGAAGGAAGATTTATTTTGCCTCATGGCTTCAATCCATAGTCATTCGACTCCACAGTTTTGGGTCAGAGATGAGGCCAAAACACATAGTAGAACAAATTCACTCACTTTATATCATCTGGAAAGCATAAACAGAAATGAGAGGCTGGGGCAAAACAGCCCCTTCAGAGGCATGCTCTTGCCCTGACTAACTTACAAGCCTCATTTGCACCATTTCCTAGTAGTGCCATCAGCTGAGACCACAGTCTGCTATACATGAGATTTGGGAGACATTTCAGTTCCAAACCATGACAGTGAGCCTCACAGTCTAGTGGACAAGGCAGGCCAGGATCAAGCAGATAAACATCTGCAGTTGTAAGAAGTGAAGTGAAGGAAATAGACTGTCAACTCAACAGAACATGGCAGGAAAAAAGTTCCTCAAGATGGCTGGATAAGACCTCACTGAAGATTTGGGACAGTCATCCTAACTTCAGAAGGGCATGCCAAGCAGACAATGAGGTCAGAAGAGGCTCTGATACAGCAAAGTGCTTGGTTTATAGTAAGATTCAAAAGGAGGTGAATAGGACTGAAATAGGGAGAAGAGAGAATGGGAGACACTAAATGTACTTTGGGAAGTGGCCAATAGCCAGATCCTGTCTAGGATTTGGATTGGGCCTGGCCAACCTAAGTCCTGTAACCAAGCTGCAGTTGCACACCCAGTGAAGAGCAAGGTAGTTACAAGGTAAACTGAGAACATAATGCTATATCAGAAAAATAAAACACGAGCCAGGTGCTGGTGGCTCACACCTGTAATACTAACTACTTGGGAGATGTTAGGATCTCATTTTGAGGCCAGTCCAAAAAGGAAGTCCAACCAGACTCTTCTCTCCAATTAAGCAGAAAAAAAAAAAAAGCCAGAAGTAGAGATGTGTCTCAAGTGATAGAGTGCTATCCTTCAGTGAAAAATTTAAGGGACAGTGCCCAGGCCCTAAGTTCAAGCCCCATGACAGACAAAAAAAAAATGTTTTTCAGCGAGGTGGGGGGGGGAGGTTTGATATGATCAGATTAAGATCATTGTGGCTCTAATTTCCTCAAAGATGGAGGAGATCCCGGGAATAAATGGAGGAATTACTGTAGGAGCCCACTTGAGGCAATGATGGCAGACAGAGACAAAGTAGTGTCAATGGAGAGGAAAGAGTAAAAATATAGGAGTGGAAATGACATTAGTTTTTATGGATTTTGGTGTGATATAAAGAGGAAAAGAGAAAATTTTGATTTCTGTTTTAAACAATGGATTGGATGAAATGTCATGTATGTAACTGATGATAACCAAGGAAGACAATGTTTGCGTGTAAACTAACAAAAAGCAAACTAGCTTTCCTGTTGCTGCCTTAACAATCATCACAACCTTTGTAGACTAAAAGCCTGTAGAATATAGAATACCAATCTTGCCATACTAAAATGTGTTCACGAGCAAAGTTAATTTCATCTACAGCCTTCATTCTTCTTTTATTATCTAACATCACATATTTTCAGATTTTGAGATGAAACATATTGAGCATGAAGATCTTATGAGGTGGGCTGGGAGAGCATTATTCTGTCTACCACATGTGGGAAAATCAACATATATGATGGCTTTGAGCTGCTAAAGAATCCACTAAGTGGGAATTCAAAAGGTTAGAACTGAATTTGGAAGCTGTCAACACACTAAGGGTATAGAAAGCTATGATGACAGGATGTGACATCTTTGGAGGAGAGACCCAGCCTGGCAAAAGGGAGTCTGGAGTGGTTCACATTTGGAGTGAAGGCAGAACTGGCAAAGAAAGCAGGAGTGGAGTGTGGAGGAAAGGTAGGATGAAAACCAAAATAGTACAGTGTCATGAAGGCCCAGAGAGAAGACTTTTCAAAAAAGAAAAAAAAAAAAGGAATAATACTCCAGCTTCAAAACTCCTGCAGAAGGACCCTGAGGATGTGTATGTGTGGCTGGCAGCAAAAACCTTCTGCTTCAATTCAAGCTGTCTCAGGGAAATGGTGATGGCCGAATCAAAACTGATGAAAAGAGGAAGAGTGAACCAGACATGGTGGGTGACTCCAGGCCTTTGTGGACCTCAGCAGCATCTGAAGATGCTTGTTAAAATAGTGAGGTGATCACATTCGACCACAGCCTTTTCAACACGAAGCTGAGCTAAGCATGACCACTGTTGTACCTTTATATGTTGGCAGAGTTGTGTGAGGCTATGTGATATGTGAAGGATACAGATGTGGTGAGGTCCTCATTGCTGCACCCCATGTAAAGCAAAAACAGATTGTCAACTGGAGCAATGAAGTCTCTCCGTCTTCCCGAATGCAGCTCAGGGAATCCTATACAACCAAAAAGGAGGAACTGCTTGTGTAGGAAAAACTGGAATGTTCCTTAGCAAGACTCAAAGCTAATTTGTCTTAAACAATTTGCTCCTTTAGCTGGGCACCAGTGGCTCACACCTGTAATCCTAACTACTCAGAAGGCTGAGATCTGAGGATTGCAGTTCAAAAGCAGCTTGGGCAGAAAAGTCCGTGAGACTCTTATTTCCAAAAAACCACTCAGGTGGCTGGGAATATAGCCTAGTGGCAAGAGTGCTTGCCTCATATACATGAAGCCCTGGGTTCAATTCCCCAGAACCACATATATAGAAAATGGCCAGAAGTGGCTCTGTGGCTCAAGTGGCAGAGTGCTAGCCTTGAGCAAAAAGGAGATAGTGCTCAAGCCCTGAGTCCAAGGCCCAGGACTGGCAAAAAACAAACAAACAAACAAACAAACAAAAAACCAAAAAAACACACTCACAAAACCATAAGTGGGACTGGGAATGTGGCTTAGCAGTAGAGTGGTTGCCTAGCATGCACAAAGCCCTGTGTTTGATTCCTCAGCACCACATAAACAGAAAAAAACCTGGAAGTGGTGTGAGCATAAAGAAGCCAGGGACAGTGCTCAGGCCCTGAGTCCAAGCTCCAAGACTGGCAAAACAACAACAACAAAAAAACCTGAGTAAACCTAAGTGGCTCTGTGGCTCAACTGGTAGAGCACTAGCTTTGACCTGAAGAGCTCAGAGCGCCCAGGCCGAGTTCAAGCCCCATGATCCGCTAGACAAAAAAAGAATTTGCATGCTTTTAGGAGGAGATAGCTGAAATTTTTTTTTGTTTTAGCCAAACCTCTCCTCCACTCTTCTTACTGGCTCTGAGTCATATCAAAGGACACAGGAACTCTCATAACAAAAGTGTTCAAAACGAAAGCTTCCTTCTAACTACCTTTGTCAAATTAGATAGAGAAAATATGGGAGATTTAAGAAAAGGGAAAGTAATTGAAGAATGTTTTTTATCTTAATCTAATCTTGTATGATGCATAAATTTAATTTCATGTGTATTATAGATATAATTATAAAAGACAAGCTAAGATGTATCTCAAAATGCATACTATAAGAAATGTGCAAGGTAGGCGAAATGTTCTCTAAAATGACACATAAAACAATAACCATGAAATAAATCAACATACTCACAAAATTAGAATGTAAACGTTTTGTTCATTAAAAGGCACATAAATGTAATCCCAGCTACTCACAAGACTGAGATTGTTTGCGCCTAAGTGTTTGAGGGGAGATTGGGCAATTTAGAGACTTACTCTCAAAAACAAAATTAAAAAAGAAAAGAAAAAAAGAATCTTGTAGATATATCACAGACTGGGAATTAATGTTTATGTTTATGTATTTGACAGAGCATTTAAATCCAAAATACACAGAGCATACCTATGCCTCAGTAACAAGTGAACCAAACAGAACTTATCTTATGTGAGCAGAAGAAGTAATCTGTAATAATTGTTTGCTTTGATGACCCAAATAGTTTCAATTAAGTAAAATTAGTAACTTTGTGAATAATAAAAGAGTGGGACAAGTTGACTTAAAGGAATGGAGAGTAGCAAGCTTTAAATGCTATAAGCCTAGCTAAGCACCATCTGGTGGATGAGATTTTCAACTGCACCTTTTTGTGCTGTAATTTTTAGGGCAAATAAATACGTTAAATATGGAATCTGCAACATTTCACACTTGTAAACACTAAGAAACTCTTAAAAATACCACTTATAACAAAATTTAATTAAAACAACATCTATTTACTTATTTTGTATTTAAAATAGCATTAATTGCAATTAATGAAGAAAATATGATACAAATATATAGGGTAGCATTTTAAATAATATAATATAATAAATGTCATTTGATAGTTTTATATTGATTTAACATGTGTTATTGCATTTAATCTTCTTTTTTTTGCCAGTCTAGGGGCTTGGACTCAAGGTCTGAGCACTGTCCCTGGCTTCTTTTTGCTCAAGGTTAGCACTCTACCACTTGAGCCACAGTGCCACTTCTAGCCATTTTCTGCATACGTGGTGCTGGGGAATTGAGCCTAGGGCTTCATGTATATGAGGCAAGCACTCTTGCCACTAGACTATATCCCCAGCCCTGCATTTAATCTTCTTAAGAACTCAAATACAAATCTACTCCGCAGACTTTTGCTATGGTTAACATTTTCCTGGCAGAAGGGCACTTGGTTGTTAATAAGCAAACCTCATGGAATGTATTGATCTCTAATAAATACACCTTTGTGAGTTTTTTACAAAGGCAGAAGGGAATTGAAAAACAACCATAGAAAAATAAGTAGTGAGAAAAGAATTTATAATAAGAAAGAAGATATTCAATTCCAGGAGACTTTAAAAAGTGGCATTCAGAGCAACTTAAAATCTAATATAATTCTTAAGTTATATATATATATATGTACATACATAAATACATATATGTATATATGTGTATATATACATGTATATATAAATGTTACTGTTTTTAAAAAATTGTTATACATTTTACAATGCCTTGTAGTACTTCCAATTAGAAGCAAAGGAAAATAACCCTCATTAATATTTTCAGGTGGAACTTCTAATCTTGAAGAATAGATTGCTGATAGCCAGGTGTGGTGATGCAGTTCTGTAATTCCAGCACTTGAGAGGCTGAGACAGAGGATCACAAGGTTGAGGCCTACCTAGGCTATGTAATAAGACCCTGTCTCAAAAAACCAACACAAATGACCCACATTAATGATTTAAGAAGAGAATGATCCTTTTGTAGCACTATTATGCCATTTTACAAGAGACCCAAAGAAATTGCCTTAACTCACAATGTTGGGAATTAATGCACCCTGGCAATGCTGCTGAAAAGGCAGGATTCTAACCACTGTGGACACTGCCTCCACTGCTGCCCATTGTTGAGTGTGCCCATCTACATAGGTGCACACCACCACAGTTCTTGGTTACTAGGTTACAAGGTTGGCATGTTACTATGTTTCTTTATCACTTAAAATGAAGTCCTGCTGGGTGCAGCTGGCTCCCACCTGAAATCCTACCTACTCAGGAGACTGAGATCTGAGGATCACAGTTTGAAGTCAGCTTGGGGAGGAGAGTCCATAAGACTCTTCAATTAATCACCCAAAAAAGAACAGAAGTGGAGCTATGGCTCAAGTAGTACAGCACTAGCCTTCAGGTAAAAGCTCGGGACAGCACCCAGGCCCTGAGTTCAAGCCCCAGGACACACATACACACACACAATGGAGTCCTATGATTGATTGGATTGAGAAATCCTGAGTTACTTTTCAGAGCCAAATTAATCCTCTGAACTTGGTAGATACAGAAAGACTCAACATTTCTCACATTTATTTGTAATTTATGTAGATTAAGAAACACACCCATTATATTTATTAACTATATAATATGTATATTCTACATGACTGCCTTATAACATACCAATACTGGTGCGAGCACATGAGTGTTTGTTTCATTAAAAAAAGGAAGCAGCAGCACGAACAGGGCAGCCTAAGGCAGTCTTGTGTATGTGTGTGTGCACGCACATGCATGTGCACACACGCGCATAAGCTTGTCTTGGGGCTTGAACTCAGGGCCTGGACACTGTCACTTGGCTTTTTCACTCAAGGTGCTCTACCATTTGAGCTGCAGCTCCACTTTTATCAACCTCCTTTCTATTTCCATTCCTGTCCACCTGTCCATAACAAGCTGACATTGACATATGGCTGTTAACTCATAGACAACAGATTTTAAAGATAGAATACAGGGAAGAAAAGAAAGGAAAAGAATGCTTCTACTAACATTTCACTGAGCAGAGCAGTGTCATCTGACCACCCCAAGCTTACGGAGCCTGTGACTGGCCCTCCATTTAGATCTCTGTATCTGAGTTATATATGATATGGTGATTTCCAGCCCACATGACATGGTGACAGGTTCACCTGCTTTTGATCTGTGTCACACATGATTCATGAAAATCTTTTGCCACACATTAAAATCTACTGTTATGTCGAAACAATCGCAGGAGCAAAGTTGTTTGTTTGTTCTTTAAGACAAAAGAATTTTAGAAAATGCTGTTCTGTTTTTAATTATTGAAGTTCTTCTTTCTTCCCTTTTGAATTAGGTGCTATCATACCACGCCACATGTTCAAAAGCAGAAGTTGACAAGTTCAAGGTAAGGAAAAAAAGGGTGATTATACTATTTTATAAAATTTAACCTCATCTGGTATCCGAATCCTTTGTCCTTTGTCTCTATAGAACTAATCCTGGCTGGGCACTGGTGGCTCTCACCTGTAATCCTAGCTCTTAGGAGATTAAGATCTGAGGATTGCAGTTCTGAGCCAGCCCAGGCAGGAAAGTCTGTGAGACTCTTATCTCCAATTAACCACCAGAAAACTGGAAGTGGCACTGTGGCTCAAGTGGTAGAGCATTAGCCTTGAGCTGAAGAGCTCAGGGACAGCTCTCAGGCCTAGAGTTCAAGCCACATGACTGACAAAAACAAACAAAAGAAAGCACTACTCCTGCTGCAGGGATTAAGGGAACAGAGCTAAGCAGATATCCATATATTTGCATTTTAGAAAGGAAAGAGGAAATCAACAAATAATTGAGTAGTTCCTTCATAATTATTTAACTTATTCTGAATCTCCTCCTATTTGTTAAATAAGCAGAATAATCTGTGTAATGTGGTGAGAGTCAAAATCTCTAGGATTTTTGTTAGTTTTTGTAGTTGCTGAAGTTTGAACTCAGGGACCTACCACTTGAGCCATACTTCCAGCCCTAGGACTCCTGATTTTGATGTGATTTTGCTATTAACTTTCTGTTCACTTAAAATTTTAGTGTGTTACCATGTATAAAAGTATGTGAAGAAATAGAGATAATAACATTTACTAGATGCATACTGTTTATGTGTGCCAAGCACAATGCAAGCATTATACCTGAATTCATTCATTTCATCCTCATAATCCTGTGAAGTGCTACACATATTATTTTTTAGGTTAAAAAACTGAGGTATGGAGTGCTGAGTTAGCCAGGCCAACGTCAAATGACTGTAACAGATACTCTAATCTGGCTCCAGAACAGGAGCACCTAACCATCATGCTCCACTACTGCTCAGGGCAACCCTCCAATATTTGATGAGTCTATGAATGAGTCTTGGATATTCCTTTTTATCTTAGTTACCCCTCTTCCTTTAAACACAGTCCAGAATTTGCAGGCAGTTTTAGAAATGATTAAAACATATGGAGCTAAGACAATATTTTCCTCCCTTTTAAAAGGTTTGGTGAGCCTGATGCCATTGGTTCACACCTATATTCCTAGCTACTAAGGAAGTTGAGATCTAGAGGATCACAGTTCAAATCCAGCCTAGGCAGAAAAGCCTATGGGACTCCATCTCTAATCAACAACCATAAAGCTAAACTTTATGCTGGCTACTCTTCTCATTTGTAGATAGATACATTCACCCTCTGAGGGGGAAAAAATGGCACAGAAACCTTTGGGCCTAATAATAGGATCCGATTATTAGAACTGAGTCCCATGAACAATAAAATGGAGCAAAGACCTTAAACATCATTGCAAGTAGAGTGTAAGTGACAGCAAGCTTGCTGTGAGATGCTTGGTCCCTATCTAGAAGTTTGGTTTATTATTAGGCAAATATGTAGGAAAGAGACCAACAATGACACCTCAGATCAAAAGGAAATATGGAACTAGGCAGAGATAATAGCTGACAAGGGAGACAAAGCAATCAAAACCACAGCATCCAGACCCATTTGTACAAAACCCAACATCCTGCATATTATCTTCTCTTATTGGAACAAAGTACACAAACCTAAGTAATTTATAAGGAGTTGAGGATTGTTTAGCCTAGGGCTCTAGAAGGTGAGAAATCTAAGAACTTGGTATTGGCATCTTCAGCATATACTGCCTGATAGGTGATCTCCTTTACAGCAGGACTTTCTATGCATTACTCACTGTTCTATTCTACTGTTTTGTAAGTTTCTTGGAACATGGTAACAATAATAGCTAAACAGATGAATGAGTGGATGAATGGCTATGTAATCAAAGAACATCACTATTCTAGAACTAAAACCAATTATTCATTAAAAGACGGGTAAAGTCATGTTAATATTTAACTATCCTATATGCCTTATAAAAATTTCAGTATATTTAAACCATCAAAAATATTTAATGCATGTGTGTGTGTGTGTGTGTGAGAGAGAGAGAGAGAGAGAGAGAGAGAGAGAGAGAGAGAGAGAGGAAAGAGAAAGAGTATGTCCTAGGGCTTGAGCTCAGGCACTGTTATTGATCTTTTTTGCTCAAAGCTAGTGCTCTACCACTTGAGTCACAACTCCACCTTCCACCTCTGGAATTTGGGGTAGTTAGTTGGAGATAAGAGTCTCATGGACTTTCCTGCCTAGAATAGTTTTGATCCATGATTCTCAGATTTCAGCCTCCTGAGAGCTAGTATTATAAGCATGAGCCATTGGTGCCTGGCTAATTTTTTGTTTTACCTCATAAAGTTTAGTAGACATGCATCATGAATCATCACATGGTATTGCTGTAAGTATGGATAAGTGTTATGTTTTTATATATCAGCTTACAAGAATTTTTAAAGTAAAAAAAAAAACATAAAAAATGTTGAGTTACCTAAAAATCTTACTTATGGAAATCTCTAATTTCTGATTAAACGTCCTGATCTTTAATTTCTGATTAAAATGTTCTGTTACGTATTTTGTATTTACCATCATTGCTAAGAGAGGAGTTTGATAGACAGGTAGAAACATAGAAAAGCTCACAATGAGCTAAATGTGACTGAAAGAGTGATTTAATGGGACCTGCCCTGAGCAATAGCAAGCCAAAAATCCATAGCTGTCTACTTTCTAAAGGTTATTGACCTACATTCAGGCTTAATTCTTTGCTTAGAACTAGGAAAAACCCATTGTCTAGACTTTGCCATACTTTTCTATTCTTGGCTCACAAACATGCTGGAAATATGAAGTATTTAAATTTGAGAACATAGGGTTATTTCATCTTAAAATTACCAAGATTATTAACAACTGAGTTCCTCTAGATTTTCTCAACAGATATTAGCTAATATCTTATTACAAAGTAATTGAGATATAGTTGATAATTTTAACCAAATGGTTTTTTTCTTGATATATAAAGTAAATAAAACATTCCAGTAATTGGTAGGTGGTGTCTATTGTAACAGCAGCAATAACATTAAAATGTAGGAGGCTTAAAATAATCTTGCATATTGAGAGTGAAAACGTGTTTCCAGAAATTCCAGGCTGGAATATAACACAGTGACATTTTTCTAACACTGTATGTAGCTAACAGAATCTCAGGAAAGAAAGTCTTTGTTTTGGTCAATATTGATAGATAAGCATGTTTATATTTGGATATATTTTAACCTTGCTTCTTGTGATGCCTTTCAAAATAGGGATAGTTGAAAAAGGAAAAAGGTGTGGTTATTTGAAATCTGGAGTCAGAGTTACCCATGAGATTTCATGCATTAAGAGACAGTTGAACCCCAGTGTGATGGGTTGTACCCTACTGGGCCCAGTACAGTATTCAAGAAGAAAGGATTCCAACATCTGGTGCTAAGAGAAATGTTGCTGTCAAAGACACACAAACATAGGACAAACCTCAGCAGAAGGCCTGACTGCACCAAACCTGGGGTGCAGGAATAGATGAGAGCTCAGGAAGAGATATTATTGTTCACCTAAGAAACCAAGATCCCTCTATATCAAAAATTCTTCCTGGGCTGGGAGCATGACTCAGGTGGTGGAGTGCCTCCCTAGCAAATATGAAGCCCTGAGTTCAAACTCCTGTAATAAAAAAAGAGAAAGAATTCTTCCTAATGAAGGTGAAAATCACATAAGCCTCACTGTTTAGATGACTCCAAGTTCAGCATAAGATATATCTATGCCTTATCTCAGCTGCCTTTGGATTCATGTTCTTAGCTAAGAATATGAGTGAACATAAAAGACTTAACTGTGGTTCAAGCAACATTACATCCATGCCCCCGCACCAAAACTCAGCCCTTAGACTATCAGCAGCACAGACCAGAAGGCAGCACCTCAGTGGCAGGGATATCATTAGAGATTGGAGTCAGAGCCCCTTCCATTCAGTATGATCAGCAGAGAATGATCAGACCGGTGCAGGTTGAATGAATGGTCACATTGTCAGGACAGATTAGGTAGACTCCCAGAAAGAAGGAGAAATGGAGAGCCTCTAATGTCAGAGATTGTGACGTGCAGCATTAATTTCTCTTAATTTCCCTTCACTTGTACTCATGGATGGTGTGACTAAAGGAAGACAGATTGTATATGAGTTACATTGTAAATAAGATGTAGTAAATTTCAACTAATCATATTGCTGCTGGACTGATGCGACCTATCCTTCCTTATATCTGGTCTTTTTTTCTCATATGTCTTCATTTTCTAGGGTTTCTTTCCCTGTTGTATAATGACAGGGTAGATTTGTTTTCTCTTTGCTTTGTTTGAATAACTTTATTTCTCCCATTGGCAAAAATATCATTGAGGGATATTAGGTAGTGGATAGATTACATGTGATTAGAGTTGAAAACATTGCTACAAGTATCTCAAGATTTTCCAACCACAGTTCCGCCTTTGTCAGAACCTAGACTTAATTTTCCTGATCCTGATATGTCATTTATATCTCAGGAAATAGACACAAAGATCACAGAGACTCCTGCAACTAATGAACTATCTTTAAAAGTCTGATTCAATTTGTAATGTTAATAAATTATCCTTTATGGGTTGGTTGCCTTATGCATCTAATGAGGAAACCAGAATACACAAAATGGTGTGTGTCCTCATTAAGATTTACTGGTCTTTCATGAACTTGAAATAAGAAAGTTGTATATAGAAAATTTGTGTAGATTTTAGTGCCTGTTTATATCTATTCAGCTCTGTGCTAACCAGATTAATGTATAAAGACCATATTGACAATTAGATCTCTTTGGAGATGGCTGTTTAAAGGCTTTTAATAACCTGGAGATGCCAGCTGTGATAACATAAGAAAATGAGTTTAGTACACCAATTATATGCTCCTGTGATTTTTATGTACTTGCCTTGGTTTCCAGTGCTATGGACAGACCAAATGGTTATTTCTATACTCTGCCAATTTACCAATTAAAACCAACTGGTGGATGTCCTCATGTTATATTGCCAATTCAATCACTCCTTCCTCCAATTCAGAACTGCATGTGTTACAGCTGCAGCCGGAGAGAAACTCATTTACGTCACTGTAACGTTCTCAGTAATTAAATGCCAGTAACTTAAATTGGCGGTTTGGATTTGGACTACTTCTTGCAAGTTTTCAATGCTAATGCCTCAGCCCACGAATTAATATCTTGGTAATGTAAGTAAAAGAAAGTACCAAGAACAGAAACCCTCCCTGTGGCATTTCTATGCTAAGAATGGCCACAGCCCAAACAGGATCATACAGTCTCCTTTGCAGACTAAACCACAGATGTGATTTTTCAAGGCTTTTTATTCAAATTGGAGAAGCACTTTGATTCATGAAATAGTCTCAAAGGGCTTGCAACTGTCCTGTGCCCTCACAAGATCCTGGGGTAACAGGCAGGAGGGATGGCTATTCCATGCATGAGGCTGCCCGTGGCTGGAGATGCCTTTTAGTAAGTGACCCTCCAGAGAGTGTCCTGTCCCTATTTGGCACAGAGGCTCCACACACAGCAGCCACTGCCCACTGCCATGGCCACCATTTCCTAAGTGTGGAAGGGCCCCCCCACCCTGCCATACACTCTTATAAAAAATACATTCTGCAGAGAGCAAGTCACATCAGGTCCTCTACCCAGAACAAAGTGAAGCAGGAATGAAGAAGAGCGGCACTCCTGGAAGGTTGCCAGATGACAGAGACAGGATAGCTCATGTTGCCACCTTGTAGGGTAGAAGCACCTCCAGCTCCATGCCCCTAGGACAGCTGCTCCTTCAGAGGCTCTTCCATGGGCTGGGATAGGTGAGGACTTCAATGCCAGAAAGCATCCCACAATGTGGCTTCTTTCTCTATAGTTACTTCTTAGTTCTCTCTTTCAGAAATGCTGCTTTGAGAAAGCTCAGCACAGCTTTCCAGTTCACTTCAATTATTTCCAAGGGATTTAAATAAGAATATCACAGGGGAATTTGAGTATCACCTGATAGCTCACCTCTTCTGACTCCTTCTTCATCCCTATATCTTTAATTTAGGGGGTTGTTTTGACTTTAAATGGCGTTTGTGTTTAGCTTAATGTCTGAGTTTTGGGTGTTTTTTGTTTGTGTTTTTGTCTTGTTTTCTCCATCAGGTAGAGTTATGGTACTGCCAGAGGGAAATTGACTGTGGAGGGAGCAGCCAGCTCAGTACAGTGCCTTTAAAGGGCATCTTCTGCTCCCACGCCAATAGCCAGCACGGCTGGGGCCTTGTCCATAAATATGTGGCACGCCTGGACTAAAGCACTCAGTGATCTTTATGAATTGTGTCTTAATCAAATGCCACATCAGAAAAAGAATGGTGGTACTTTGTCACTCCTGAGTATTGAAATTGCTGGGGAGGGAGTGGTTTGTGGAGACTGGGTCTGTAAGGCCAGCCTGGCCTTCCCTCTTGCTGAGCTCAGCAGGCTGTGGATTGAGGGCCCTTCAAGGACCTGCCTGACCCAAATACATCCTGTGATGACCCTGACCTCACCTCAGATCAACTCACACAGCCACTATTTGTCACTTCTTTCCCTTTGAAAACAAAGCAGCAACAATGTCTCCAGAAGGTCACTGGAAACTGGGAAGAAGAATGGACTCTGAAGGCTTTCTCACACCTTCTTCTGCCCCCTGCTTATCAGGGCTGAATTCACCTCACTCCTTGCAGGTCAAACTCAGAGGCCTGAGCAGTCAGGACCCAAGGCTGTAAAATAAAGGGCAATTCAGTTTGGTTTGTGGTTTTCCTTTCCTGTGTAGCCCACTAAGAGCCCTGACCTCTGACCTGTGAAGGGAATTGGAGTGGCCAAAAGCATCAAAACATTCCAAAACGCAAGGCCATCTGACACTGCATCACTACCTTCTTCCTAGTTCCCCTCTATTTCAAGCCTTCTGAAAGGATATATGTGGAGCCAGAAAATGACTGAACTTACTTCACTCCCTCCAGGGACAGCTTAGCTTAGCACTCACTGTGGCTGACTTCCCCTCACTGATCAATCATTCAGCATCCACAGAAACCTCCTCCCCCCAAGGCACCCTGAACCCTGCTGCCAGATATATGGTCATGTTCTGTAGGTGCCAGGTGCTACTCATGAAGCTTAGCATCCTCTATGAGATTCTTTTTTTCCCCAAATTTTTATTATCAAACTGATGTACAGAGAGGTTACAGTTTCATACATTAGGCATTGGATACATTTCTTGTACTGTTTGTTACCTTGTCCCTCATACCCCCCTTGATTCTGTCTGTTTCAATCCTCTTATTTGACATTAAGAGTACTCTAAACTCTAGCTCACTTTTCCAGCCTGTTTCCTGTGGTCTCACCAATGTCCTTCATTGGTTGTAGTAAATGTTTCTTATTTCTGTTCTTTCTTATCCTTGCCTCCTTCCCGTTTCTGAACATTTAGGGGCCTAACAATCCATTGGATTGACCTCAATATTCCTCTCTCCCTGGAGTTTTTCTAGCTGTCCTTCAGGCAAAATGGCTTTCCTTGGCCTTCCTTTCCTCATACTTACTGCTTCTTTTCTTGCCTTACAAGCATTCATTGCCTCTGTCCAATCAAATGGTTGTACTAGAAGCACATTTTGGAGAGAATCCTTGGCTTATTCATTTTTATAACACTTGTATCCCCTCCAGTCATGCTTTGTAGTTTAATGCTGAAGAAACTCATACCTTGTGAACAGATTCATTAAACTATCAGTCATTTTTAAGGCAGGAGGCATACATTTTGAAGTGGAAACCTATGACAATACGAATGTCTGAACATTTTTGTATTAGCTCTTCCTTTCTCTTGCTTAAAACCCCTTGCTTTAATAAATGTTCTTGGTTGTTCATTTCCTGGTTTCCCTGTGCAACCTAATCTATATGAAAATAAACGGATTTGTTTTCTTTGTGTAAGAGAAGTTCTGGCCATACTCTCTTTGGAGTTCTCTGTGATGGGCTCGTTTCTCTTCTCAGCTGGGAGAAGAGGCCTTTTTCCACTTCTTTACAGTTGGTTCAGCAATTTCCTCCATAAATAAAATTCTTCACCAGTATCCTGATATTACCATCCTCCTGACTAAATTGTCTTAAAGCCTTATTATTTTCTCGGCCCTCAAAATAGTTTTCGTGTGTGTGTGTGTGTGTGTGTGTGTGTGTGTGTGTATGTAATTTTGTTTAGTTCTTGGTCTGTACTTTGTTTCTTCTACTTGTTTTTTAAATCATTTAATGATTTGGTAGTTCTTCATAGCTTGGTTTTTTCTTTTTGTTTTTGCTTTTTTTTCTCTATTGGAAATGGAATATGAAATCTTAAAACTATATTTTACTTATGATTGTGTTGGTCCCAAAGCATCATATGAAATACAAAGTGAGTGGAGAATGTCTGATCTAAGAAGGCTCTGCTGTTGCAGGAGCTAGAGCAGCTGCCCCTTTGTACATTTGTTTTAAGACCAGAAACAGCAGAACAAGAGCAAAAAAAAAAATAGTAAACAAAGAAACTACCAAACCTCCTACTTTAGTTAAAAATTCTGAGCTTCAAATTTTCTTACGTGCAAAATAAGCCATTTCTAGCTATAAAATGCTATAATTTTAAGGACCTACGAAATTTATCTCTAAAAGAAAGGGGAAATAAAACATAAAACAATGTAAATATTGACAAAATATCTTGTGGTATTCTTTGAAAATAATTTTTCAATACTTAAAGAGTTGAATTGAATCTCTACTTAATAATGTAGGGGTTTGGTAGAAAATTTGGCTTAGCTTGGTTTCACTATATTTTTTGTATAACTTTTCAAAGTCTGTCCTGATGACTGTATTTGAGAGGTAATAAAATGCAGTAATAGTCAGGAGGAGAAAAGTAATTATTTTAGGTAAAACAAGAGTTCCAGTCTCATCAATATTCATGTTGTACACTAGTGTTTCCTACAAATAAACTTTTACTAAAAATGTTTTAAATACAGAGAATCAGCAGTAGACATAAAAACATCTCATATCATTATCTCACATGAGTTTCTCAACTGTGTGATGGGTATTTGTATTTCACATATGAACCAACTAAAAGTCAAGAAACAAAAAGGAAAGTGTGATGTGTAGTATATACCTGTAATTCCAGCACTTGGGTGCCTGAGGCAGAGGATCATGAGTTTGAGTCCAGCCTGATTCCATAATGAGTTTGAGATCACTATGAACTACAGAGCAAGTCTTTCTCAAAATCAAAACCAAGCATGAAAGAAGTATGAATAAAAATGGACCAATGTGCTTTGACTGTTTCCCTCTCCAAAGTTCTGTTTTGGCCCTAAAAACAATCTTTACTCTTCAAGTGGCTGAATAAGAAAATGGAAACAGCACTGTGGAATTTTATCCAGACATCATTTTTTAATAATTAATTTACTTTATTTCTATTATTATTATTATAAAGGTGATATACAGAAGGATTACATGAGTCAGTTAATGAATACATTTCCTTTTATATAGTATCCAGAAGTCATTTCTTTTGATTCAGCTATTATTATTATTACTATTAAATATTGGAACCTTGGTGCCATTTTGATCATTTTGGAGGATATTAAGCATGAATGAAGTCTAAGAGAATTTTCAGCTTAAGTATTTTAAAAGATTATTTGTGTTACTCTTTGGGCAATTAATATGCAACACTGTTTTATTAGTAAGTATCCTTTGGAACATTATCCATGTGGATTCTTGCCCTATGGTTTTGGACTGCTTAGAAATCTAGGGAAATTACAGGTGGTAAGCATTATGGACACATTGCATCATTCTTAGCAAGAGGGTATATGATCCATTATTCTGACATCTCACCTATCTGGCTATCTAGCTCTATAGAAATCTCCTGACATCTGGAAAGCTCAAAAGAAGAAGAACAGCCCTACTTTATTATCCTGTGCTCCACAGGCCTGCCAAGTACCTCGTAAGAAAGATAACAAGGATATGAGATTATGAACATCAGTTTAATGTAAAGCACTTGTCGGGAGATAAAGTCTTATGTTTAAGGCATGAGAACTTAGGCACTAGAGATTCAAGGAAGCTAGGAAGTGTGGAGTGTGAGACTGGGTTTATATTGATATGATAGTGCCCATAGTGATGGTTGATCTTAAGGACATCATGAATGGTACTCTGCTTATCTGAGGTGTGATGATTCTAATACAAGTTGCTTTAAAAATTTTGAAGACCATTTTGACCATTTTTTAAATTAACTCCTAATAATGCCTCAATTTGGATATGTGTCTGTGTGTGCACATGCACAATCACAGTTGCTTCAACTTGAGAATATAATGCAGAGATTTAGAATTTCAACTCTTGCTTCAGGAAAAGATATCTTGACAATGCATTGTCCCCAAGAAGATAAGCAAATGAAGATCTATAAGAAAACAGGTTCTGAGATGAAACACTTTGGCCACTGGGTGCCATCCTTGCTCCACGTAAGAATTTCCTGAGCCATGTTTTTAGAGAAATGGTTAAAACCCAAAAGATAGTAACTTAAAAGTAATTTTGAGATACAATAATGTTTATGTTTGTGTATGACCTGGAATATGTTAGTAATATAAGGAGTTGATTTATTTGCCCATGCAGAAGATAGTGAGTCAGGGAGAACTCTCTCCTTTGGTTCAGCCTTTTGAACAAAGCCAGGAAAAGGCTTCTGCACTCACTCCCTGTAGCCTAGCCAGGCAGACTGCAGCAACAGGGGAGTCATCAAGGAGGGAATGGGAATTGTCCAGGTTGTGTGCTAGGTATCTGAAGGTCAATGGGTCAGATGCTCCATTAATTATTTTTATTGTTGTGTGTAATTGCAGCATGCCTGAAGCATAGGGCTTGAACCTGGCTATCTCTGTGGCTGTCCCTTAACCCTTCAAATTCATTCCTTTCATGACCAGAGCTGGTGGACTGATTTAGTACCTGTTTCCTCCCTTGCCAGAGTGTTCCATGTGGCGGCACTGTTTAGAATGGTTTTTGCTGCCCTAGAAACAGTTCATGGAGTATACATTGACAGCACCTTATCTAGACATCAGAAAACCTAGAGTCAAAGACACAATATCTTTGTAGGATTTTTCTGTCTTTGAATTTAGGTAAAACCAAAGAATTAAGGCACTGCTTTATGAGCAAGAATAGTCAGAGAGGGCTGGGGATATGGCCTAGTGGCAAGAGTGCTTGCCTCGTATACATGAGGCCCTGGGTTCAATTCCCCAGCACCACATATACAGAAAATGGCCAGAAGTGGCGCTGTGGCTCAAGTGGCAGAGTGCTATCCTTGAGCAAAAAGAAGCCAGGGACAGTGCTCAGGCCCTGAGTTCAAGCCCAGGACTGGCCAAAAAAAAAAGAATAGTCAGAGAGAACATTAAAAAACTGTCATGCAATCCAGGCTGATGTTTTCATCCATAAGCTCAAAAATTTAGTTGGAATTAAAGAGAAGAGTGTTTCTAATAGAAAGATTAGAGAATTTTAATTAAAATGTAAAATGTGTAAAAATAAATTTATACTGTAACAGTTAATTCTAAGCCTAGAATTCATGGATCCTGCCTGTAATCCACAGAGGAGCTAAGATCTGAGAATCGAGATTCACAATCTGCCTGGCCAAAATCTCCATGAAACCAATTAACCAATGAATTGTCAGGAGTGAAGATGTGCCTCAAGTGATATAGTGCCAGTACTGAGTGAAAAGGGCAAATGAGAGCACAAGGCCCTGAATTCAAGTCCTATAATTGACTCAAAAACAAAAGCAGTACATTCTAGAAGTTTTCTTACAAGGCTAAATTGTAGAGGGGATCTAGGCTCATAATACATTTTGCCTTATAAACTGGGGGAGGGACACAGCAGCTAGCCTCCTAATTGACCCTAGAAGTAATCACAGTTTGTTGCCAAGACTTGACCAAACAAAACCAAGCCCCTTCTCTCCCTCCCTCCCCCGTCCCCGCAACACACATGTGGGTACAGACAGCATAAAAAGAGCTAGTGAGATTTAGAGTCAGGCTTTTCTCAACCTATCCAGGGATACAAGGCTTAAATACTGTTCTAAGGTTCAGCCTTTACAGGTGGATGGACTTTAAAATGCATTTGCTGGGCTTACTGAAGGATAACATGGTCCCAACCATCACATACTTTCAAATATTTCTTTTCCTGAAGAGTATGCTATGATAGCCATGGCATTCTTGCCTACAAGCATTCTTGCCTGTCCAGAATGCCGTACGTTGCTCTCATTTAGCTGAACATTAACAGCAAGCTGCTTCAGGAGACTCTGGAAGCAGAATCTGGCTTAGATAGCAGACATCTAAGGGTGGCTCTTTGCCTGAATTCTCCTCCTCAGTATAAGTTCAGTCCAAAGAGTGTAACAATTACCTGGAATAACAAACCATTTAATGTACATGTCATTGCCTGCCAGACCTGTTTAACACACCTAAGAATTAACTCATTTAATCTTCACCAAACCCTTCTATCATTTTTCTTACTTCTGTGGCAGAGAGAAATGTTTAGTTAATTCCAATGCCCAAAGTTAAAATTTGGAATGCGGATGAACCCACTGAGTTTGTGATGTTCTCTTTGGAAATGGCAGTGAGATTCTTTCTGTTGGGCCTTTACTGGGCCTTCTCTTTCCAGTCTAATTTGAAGCCTGGTGTAATCTTGATTCTGTTCCTTCGGAGGTGAGTTCAGATTTGCATACTGCAGAGTACATATGTGTGTGTTGCTTCTGAGGCTCCATTGTTGACAAGACCCTCTGCTTCAGCAGTGCGCTTTTCCAGCCACTAGCACTCTGCAATATCATCTTCCAGGGATAAGAACAATGGGTTTTTTTTTTCTTCTAAAGCACACAATTCAAACAATTCTTGTGCCAACTGATCCCAGCCTTCTTGCTACTGGGTGCATTTCCTCACATACATCATAATTCACCTCTGACCTTTCCAGAGACAGAAAGGAACTCTGTAGAAAGAAACTGTGATTTCTGCAAGAGCAGGTGGCTGTCCTCACTGCTATGCTCAGGTTTGTCAAACAACTCCATCACACACAAATCCAGCTTCTGAAGAGCACTTTGTTCTCTTCCCTTCACCTCTAATATAGGACTCCAAATCCAGAAGGGAAGGGAAAAGCAGGGCTGAGGAAAGTTTTGTTTGTTTGCATTGCTCCAACATGAAAAAATCAAAGGAATTGCTCCCTCTTGAAAACCATGGAGAAATTTATGTTTCTGCCTGAGATATCTTTCAAACCATCTGTAATCCCCTTGAAAACAGCTTTACTGTTTTCTGATTCTCTGAGGAGCTGTGTTCAAGAGAAAAGCTTCGTGTTTGAACAAGTAAGGGTCTGTGCAGCCTAGTGCTAGAAATGTCTCTGTCTGTTCTCCACTCTAATTGATCATCTCTCTCCCCCTAAGCTCATTTTCTCATTGTATGCTTTGTTCCAAGAGGAGTAAACAGGGCCTCTGTCACAGCCTAGGTTTTGATTTCATCACAACTCTGTAGAAAGGAATGATTCCCTGTTTCAATTTAGACAATCTTCTAGGCTTGGTTTGCTTGTCTATTCCTGGAACAATCAACTCTGAGGAGGGGTTTGCTCAGAGAAAAACGCCAGCAAACAAGTGAAAGTAGATGGGTAGATTGAAAGAAGGACCAATTCTTCTAGAAAGAAGAGAGTAACAGGCAGAGAATATCACTGCTGCCCTTCCCAGATGGGTTATAGATGTATATAACTTTCATAGTGATTTTCAGGGCCCATGCTCGCTTTTATGATGGAAGACATTTCCTGGGGCACCGGTGAGATGATCATAATGACTTTCTCCTATTGTGTAGTATAGGGGTGACACCTCCAAGTGATCTGTAGTTTCACAAACTATATTGGCTAGATCATAGTTTTAAGCAGAATATTCTATCATTAAGGCATTTCTATTTCTACACATAATCCCACTGACAGTCTTTCTCCTATGACTCTCATTCAAATATGTGAAGGCAGATAAATATAACTTCCACAAACATTCCAATTAAATTGCCTAGGAACGCCTCATTAATGATTATCTCATTAGGTCGTTCCAGACTAGCGGCTTTCTATTGTACTTGATTGCTGGAATCTCTGCTACATAACTGTAAAAAAAAAAATTCCCCTTCAGCCACATCAACCAACAACCTACAAAGCCCTTCTGGTTATTTCTTCATGAATTAATTATGACCTAGTAGAGAACTTGAACAGATAAAATAGGCCCCAAATCCCTACATCCAATGTTTGAAAATAATAGTAAAATAGCTCAATTTCTAATCTACTTCCTGGCCTCATTAGAATTCAATTAACAGAGGGACATTCTTTCCTAGAGGCTCTTTGGCAGATTTGTGTGTGAACCATTAACCTGGTGTTAGCAAAGGCAGTTACTTGTGTCCAAACAGTTCTCTGTGACTGCAAAGATGAATCCCAAAGATGTTTAGACAGGATTGTGCTTATCCTCCCCCTAGCAAGCAAATATTTTAAGTGGACAGATGAGATAAACTTCAGCCAGTGCTGCCCATGACACTGACCACATCCTGTGACTCCAGACTTGAAGGTCAGAGGAAAAGGGTGAAGAAGGGGATACTGGAAATAAAGAAATGAAGAAAAAATTGAAAACCCTTCTTGGCACCTTTGAAACTTATTTCCTGAAAAAGGTTTGAACTGTAAAGTGTATAAACATAGTTACTTGAGAATGGGAGGATTGAAGGTCAAGGACAGCCTATAGAAAAGTTTAAAAATCCCCTTCCCAACCCACAGTGACACAAACTTGTCATTTTAGCTTCATGAGAAGCTGAAATTGGGAAGTTGATGTTCCAAGCCATCACAGGCAGAAAAATCCATGAGACTCCATCTCAATATCCCAACAAAAGAAGGTGAGCATAGTGCACATAATGGTGTATGCATGTCATCTCAACATAAAATAGATAAATCAGGTCCAAGCACACTCCACAATGGGAAAGATACCCTATCTCTGAACTAACCAAAACAAATAAGGGCTGGAGGCATAGTTTTTAAAGGGCTAGAGCTCCTGCCTAGTAAGTATGAGGTTTATTTTGAACCTGAATATGAAAGAAAGAAAGAAAGAAAGAAAGAGAGAGAGAGAAAAAGTGAGACAGAAAGAGAGAAGGAAAGAGAGAAGGAAGGAAGGAAGGAAAGGAAGGAAGGAAGGAAGGAAGGAAGGAAGGAAGGAAGGAAGGAAGAAAGAAAGAAAGAAAGAAAGAAAGAAAGAAAGAAAGAAAGAAAGAAAGAAAGAAAGAAAGAAAGAAAGGAATGTAAACTGGTTCAGCCACTCTGGCAAGCAGTATGGAGATTCCTCAGAAGGCTCAATATAGAACTCCCCTATGACCCAGCAGCCCCACTGTTGGGTATCTATCCAAAAGCCCACAAACAAAATCACAGTAATGCCACCAGCACAACAATGTTCATCGCAGCACAATTTGTCATAGTGAGAATCTGGAACCAACCCAGATGCCCCTCCATAGATGAATGGATCAGGAAAATGTGGTACATATACACAATGGAATTTTATGCCTCTATCAGAAAGAATGACATTGTTCCATTTGTAAGGAAATGGAAGGACTTGGAAAAAGTTATACTAAGTGAAGTGAGCCAGACCCAAAGAAACATGGACTCTATGGCCTCCCTTATTGGGAATAATTAGTACAGGTTTAGGCAAGCCATAGCAGAGCATCACAAGGCCCAATAGCTATACCCTTAGGAACACATAAGATGATGCTAAGTGAAATGAACTCCATGTTATGGAAACAAGTGTTATATCACAGTTGTAACTACTTTCAACGTCCTATGTGTATGTGTAGTTTCTATTATTGATGATGTTCTTGTATCACCTTCCTATGGTTGTACCTACACTATCTCTGTAATCTTATCTGAGTATATTGGAAACCGTGTTTACTGGTATTGGAAGTAGGAAATTCAAAGGGAATACCAAATTTGAGAGACACAGGGTAAAAAAAGAGAAATAACTACAAAAGCAATACTTGCAAAACTGTTTGGTGTAAGTGAACTGAACACCTGGGAGGGGGGGAGGGAAAGGGGGGGAGGGAGGGGGGCATGAGGGACAAGGCAACAAACAGTACAAGAAATGTATCCAATGCCCAACGTATGATACTGTAACCTCTCTGTACATCAGTTTGATAATAAAAATTTGAGAAAAAAAAGAAAGAAAGAAAGAAAGAAAGAAAGAAAGAAAGAAAGAAAGAAAGAAAGAAAGAAAGAGGGGGTAAGGGGGGAGGGAGGGAGGGAGGGAGGGAGGGAGGGAGGGAGGGAGGGAGGGAAGGAAAGAATGAAAGAAGGAAAGCACCAATAAGCATTCTACAAAAGATGTGTAGAAATACCCACATATTTCTTGAATAGGGAGAACTATTCATCAGACCATGAAAAGCAGGGTATTTGAGGGTAAGACAATCTTGTGGTTATTTGTGGGTCTTCTTCCCCCCTCCTCTTTTCTCTGCAGTATTCCCTTAACTATTCTTCAGATTCCTGAATGTAGAGATTTATTTTTCTTCTAACAGGGTATGTTATAGTTGTCACTCAGCCTTGAAATAGTTTTCCTCTCCAGCGGAACATCAGCCAGTAATATATTTGCCTAGCTATTCCCACCTGTCACTTCTCTGCCAGCCTCAATGCGTCAGCATTGCACAGAAAGCCCAACCAGCCAATGGCAGAGCATTCAGCTGCTGTATTTATAGGACTTGTTTTCAAAATACTCCCAGTCACCCAGCAACAGGAAAAAGTATTTCATTGGCTGTCTGGCTGTCAGCTGGCAAAGATGATTCAGGTGGGCCTCAGATGTAAGGATTGAGATAAAGCATGGGGCGAGGTTGGGGGCAGATGTTTGGACACAGGTAGGAGCTTCTCTCTGAAAAATGAAGAGTTTTGTAAATATTGGATGAAGAATTATGTAAATCATTCCCTACCCTCGATCTAGTGTAAAAGAAGGATACTGTATCACAGCAGCCAGTTTTAATGTGCAGGATGGTAGGGTGCGTAGAAAATAGGTGCTAGTCCCCAGTCTTAGCTCCCTGATGAAAGGAAGCCCTGGTGAACATGGGATCCCAGAAGAAGCAAACTGGGGCTTCTCTCTACTAGAGGTGAGCGCCATGGACAGTGGAACTTATAAATGCCAATAAGTCCCATGGTTACTTTATTAATACTTGTTTTTGTGAGTTATCTTTCCCTTAAAAAGCTTTTCATACTGTTTAGCTCTAAGGCTAATCTTTTTCACCAGAGAAAAATCAGAAGAAAGAGCCAAGGAACAAGTCTGTTACCTGGACTTTGATTGGCAGGTGTTAGGGCCACCCACATGAGCTACTTGAACTTCTCTTTCATGTGGAGAAAAATAAAGTTTTCTTTTTGCTTTTGTTGTTGTTAATAATAACCCAGCCAATTAATATTGACCGCATGCACAGGCAAATCAAATTAACTAGGGTATTCTCCAAAAGGAAAAAAAATATTGAAAAAGAAGAAAACACCTTAGTTCTCAACTTGTTAAAGCCAATCCCTACTGGAACCCAGGCTCCTGTCACTTCAAACTACATGATGGGTAAGCATTCTCTCTCAATAACAAAACTTGCTAATTCCAAGTCTTTAGTGACCCATACAAATCTTGCCACAGATTAAGGACTTGAGTCTAATACAGAGTGAACAGTTGAATAATAAGAGCTCACTCAGGGGTAGCTCTTATTGTTGATTGACCTGGGCATCTGCTGTTTGCTGACTTACAGCAGCAAAATGGAGAGATGTTGCTGTTTGCTTTTCCAGAGAACTGGTTAGACTGGAAATTAACCATATTTAATAGTGATTAACAGTGGGCAAATACTAATTGTAGATCTAATATAATTGTAGATTCAATTAACATTCACATTAATTCTGTAGATTCACTTTAACTAATTAGGATGCAAGTTTCATTTCTTTGTACTTAGAATAAGTATAAATAATAATATGTGGCTGGAAGATGATACTGCATTTCTATAAAACACGCTACAGGGGAGACAGAGGCATATTGAGGTTAATATGGGCAAAAAATTAGTGAGGCTCCTTTATTAGCCAACAATGTAGGCATCGTGGCACACATCTGTGATTCCAACTTCACAGAATGTATAGATAGGAAGACCACTCTACTAAGAAACCTCAAAACACTATCTGAAAAATATCTCAAGCAAAAACAAAGACTAAGAGTATAATTCAAGTGATAGAGTGCCTGCCTAGCAAGCACAAACCCTGACTTTAAAACTCAGTATCGCCAAAAATAAAATAGAATAGAGATCCAGCCAAATTTACCTTGGCTAGATTCTAAGTTACTTCCAAACTGCTTTGTCTCCAATATTTAACACAAAATGCCATACCTGAAACATAATAGGTGCTCAGAAGAGATTTGTTGAATACATAAAATCATAAGTTGATGATTGAATGAACCACCAAATGACAGGAAAATTAAATCTGTTTGTGTGTTACAGATGACAAGCCTTGGAAAGTTGGAATGCATTTCAAGTTTCTTGTATGCATTTGTGTGTTTCTACTAGAAACTCAATTCAGGAGACATGAGCTATAAACCTGGCTCATCTGCAACTTATAATTTGTTTAGTTTATAGATGAGGAAATAGAGGCTGGAAGAGGTCACTGAAGGTCACTGAGTTAGTAGGTCACAGTCAAAGCTAAGACCCAGGTCTAATCCACAGGTTGTGTAGTTTCCCTTTAAGAGTGGTCTCTCACTCTTGTGTGTTTAAATACTACAGTGTGAACCCCCAAAGTAGAACATACTGCTCCACCCAAAGCACTAATCATTCTGTTTCGAAGCCCAGAGCAGGACACAGAGGGGAAATTCAGATGTAACTTCCTTATGAAATTTACATGTTATTTTGGACATGATTCAAAGTAAACTGAGAGCCAAGATTCAGGTGAGATGAAAACCTGCAGTTTCTCATCTGTAAGCATGTTCGTGAGTTCATGTTGGAGGCCAATCCCCTGCTCTTGTGGTAGGATGTGCAGAAGTAGAGATCAGCTCATCCATCCAGTTGACCATCACATTAGCCAGATGTGGATTCATAGCCCAGCTTGGCCTCTCTCATACCTTTAGTCACTTAGTTCCTACAAGTGGCACAAGATAAATCACTGCAAGTAGTTTTGTGAGGTCTAAATGAGATGACAATATGGGAAAACTCTGATGTTATCCTAACATATTGTAAATAATAAATATTAAAATACCTTTCCCTCATACACTCCTAAGTAAAAAAAGATGAAGATTGTTGTTTGTTTAACAGGATATGAAATGATCCTTCTACAAAAATATCCTGTTTTTCTTGCTGGACTTGCTTAATAAGTGTTGGTTCCCCACTTAATGAGGAAGAAGAATGTGTTTTCTATTTTAGTAAACTCTAAGAAAGCTCAGACACAGGGGACAAATTCAGAGCTAAAATTTTACATCAAGGCTTTCTGAGGTTCCACTTGCCAGGTTTCTGCCTTGTTTTTGTTTCCAAGGAAATGACACAAATGATGAACATCTCATCAGCTTCTAGTACCTGCTAGCTTAATAAGAGATAGGCTGTCATAAATGGCAGCGAGGGCTTAGTATGTTGATCTACAGTAAGGGTCCTTGCCATTTTTTGAGAGGCAAACCTATTCTTCACTTGCATAAAAACAGTATGCCAACAGATGCAGGTCTTCTTCAGGTCAAGTTCTGGGTAGAGCAAGCAGTCTGCCCCCTCCCTACTAAAAGTGTTCACAGTCAAGGAGACAGAAGCACAGATTGATTGGATCCATGCAAACAACAAATCGATACATCGCCTAGAACATCAGAACTTCTTTCTCTAACATATTAGAAACTCAGAAAGTTTGTTTCCTCTTATTTATTTTGGCTTCATGTGCTAGAAAGTGAGTAAGTTGGATGGATGATAGGTATAGGTCAGGGACCCAATGTCTCAGCTCTGGCTGGGCATTAGACTCACCTAGGGAAGGTAGCCTTCAAAGCAAGCTCAATGTGTGGCTATTACTCCAGGTCAGTTAAAAAGTGGTAGGGCAGACCACTGGCAATGGTCTATTTCTGAAAGCTCTCAAGGGATTTATTATGAACCTGAGAATAATATTAGCAAATAGCTAATATTACCCAAACTGGCATCTCATAGAACACTGCTCTATAGAATGTTATATGGAAATATGACATGCCCTCCAAAAGTATTCTGCCCCTAGATTAAATGGAAAAAATTTACATAACACAAATCAAGTATCTTTTGTAATAAGTTATTACTAGCATACATCAATTATGCAAAACAATTAGTTTTATTATAACGTTTTATGCATGTATAAAACATATCTTGATTATTTTCACCCCCATTACCCTTTATTATCCTCACTCCTTCCTTCCTCTAGTCTTCTTTCTCTTCCTAAGTAGTTCCTTTTTTTTTTTTTTTTGGCCAGTCCTGGGCCTTGGACTCAGGGCCTGAGCACTGTCCCTGGCTTCTTTTTGCTCAAGGCTAGCACTCTGCCACTTGAGCCACAGCACCACTTCTGGCCGTTTTTTTTCTGTATATGTGGTGCTGGGGAATCGAACCTAGGGCCTCGTGTATCCGAGGCAGGCACTCTTGCCACTAGGCTATATCCCCAGCCCTAAGTAGTTCCTTTTTGTTTTCACTTTTTTTTTTGTCTTTTTTGCACAGTTTATTCTCTTATGAGCATTGCATTTCAAACAAAGAGTACCAACTTTTCCAGCGAAGAGGCTTTGGGACACTGAGGATCTAACCTCATCAATAGATTAATTGAATCACTAGTGAATTCATAATGGAGTGGACTATGGGGAGGAGGTAGAGACTGTAGAAGACAGGATCTAGTTGAAGAAAGTAGGTCCCTTAGGGTGTACCTTTGTTTTGTCCTAGCCACTTGTGTGCTCTCTGGTTGCGATTCATTATCTATCTATCTATCTATCTATCTATCTATCTATCTATCTATCTATCTATCTATCTATCTATCTGTCTGTCTGTCTGTCTATCATCTATCTCCCTCTCTTCCTCTCTCACTGTCTTTCATCACTACCACTCTTAGGTGAGCATCTTGTTCCACTACCAACTCAAAACCATAAGGCCAATCAAACATGAAACCTCTGAAACCATGAGCCAAAATAAATCTCTCCTCCCTTACATTGACTTTCTAACATATGTTTTAGTGATGGAAAGTGACTAGCTTACTCAGCCATTTTTTTTGCCATTCCATCAAGACCCATCTGCTAAGAGCTTCCACAACTGTGCCAGGAAATGCCTCTCTGAGCATCTGCTGGCCTGAGGCACCATCCACAGGTGGTCAAGAGAAAGGCAGAGAGTCCTGACGAAAGCCATTTGGCAGTGGCCACATTCTTTCAGCAGAAATGCCATAGGAAATCCACATGTGGGCATAGATACTATTTTCAGGAAGGGCCTTTAATTATGATGCTCATCATTGAATAATAGTCACAATAAAAATTCATATCTGAAATTTCCAAAGAGCAAATCACTTTAATTACAGTAATGCATATTTCAGAGCAGCTTCATTTTTATTGTTGATATTTCTGCTCTGAAAAGAAAATGTGTTGCTGTTTTGAGTTGTAAATTGTCTCAAAAAGGAAGAGCTCCTAAAGATTTATACTGTCTAAGAATACCCGGAGCCACTCTGAGAACAGGTCTTTACCTCCAACTAGGGAGCTCAGAAAGGAGGTGGAAATAAAACTGAACTGACAGTGATACTGAGCTTGAGGATGTGCAGGAATTAATGATGTACTAACTATCTAACTGCCTAAAATAAAATCGGGTAGTCAGTGATTTGTATTTTACCGAGCAAAGGTGGCAAGGTTTCTTATGTGCAGCTGAAATTATGTACTGTTGTAAATGAAACTGAAGCTGAGATGGAAGCTCTGAGCCAGCATCTCCCCCTCTGCCTCAGACATTCCCCAACCATCTCTCACTTGTCCCCTTTCCCAGTGACTTCATTTGTCCATTCATTAGTCCATTTGATATTCATGAATAGCATCTAAACCACAGCAAATGAGTGCTCATGTTCCCTGATAATAGCCAAGGGCCACAAAAAGGATTCAAGTTAGTTAAATTCCAATATTAATAGTAATAACTATAATCGCTACCATACCTTGAGTGCCTACTATAAGCCTCATACCTCACGTGTCATCTTAATTTAACCATCAAAACAATTCTGAGATAAGTGATTCTGGCTTGATGGGGAGCTTCATACAGCACAGTGGGCTGAAGTAACATGCTCAAGTAAGCATCAAAGCTGTGATTAAAATTGTTGTCTATAAATGCTCTTGGTAATATGGAACTGCTGTTAAGCATGTGGTCCCACTTGTTCCACCAATAAGGGGATGTAAAAATAAAATTGGGGGACAGAACAATAGAGAGAACATGTTTATAATTTCATATGTGAGCTATCTCGATGTATTTTAGCTTCCATCTGTAAAATATAAATATTTACAGAGCTGTTCAGATCTTAAAGGATATTTTGCATTGCATAATTGTGATTCATATTTGTAAAAGTTACTTATGGGGCTTAAAAGGGAATGTGTAACCCTTTTTTTCTGTTTTTAAAGATAGAGATGCACATGTGTTAGTTTCTGTGTTGCATTTCTGACATCTTTATCATGGGGAGTGACTCTAGATCCATCCCTGTGACACATAAACTCCCACTTATTTAGGGAACTGGGAGGTAGGATTTTTCTGTTCTGGCCATGTTCCTATTAATCAGTCTGTTTATGACACATTTATTGATGGGACAGTTGGCAAAAGTAAGGACCACTGTCTGTTGCCATGTAAATGACAATGCTAACTAGCTTCTTAATTCCACAGCCACCACCCAGAAAGGAAAGAATCATTTTCTGAGAAATGTCATCCAACTGAAATATGAATTTAATGTTTCATGACTTCTGGAATGGAAGTATAAAAAGAACAATAACCAAAAACAAAGGAAAAGAAAGGCAGTTAAAAATGAATTGCCACATCCCCAGTAAGAATGATGGTAGATAAATGGTAAAATAAAAGGTGTCTGATGGGAAAAAATGGTCCGCACTGGCTGGTTATGCCAGAGCATATGTTGTGTTTGACTCAAAGAAATGACAATGAGCATTTATCTACATTATTTTCCACTACCTAAGTTTGAAGCAGAAAATTTCTGGTTCTGCCAAAAAACCATTTTGATATTTTATTTTTATTTCCCAGAAAACAGTTTCAAATGCTGAAGAATAATTTTATCAATATAAATAATCTACCTGCAAGTGTTTTATGTCATTTTCAATGACAAACTATGAACTGTAACATTCTTGCTTTGACAGCCCATGAAATTCATCATCTCTTTTCATAGATCTTTCATTCAGAAAAAGATTTTATTTCTCAGAATTTATGCTCTGATCGGAAATATTTGAATTAAAGATTTGCAGTTTGTAAAATCAATATGAGGATTTATTGGTAAAAACCTAGAGTCAGTAGGTGAAATGTTATTGTAATCATTTATCCTTTGTGACCTTAAAAATATTTAAAAAGAACTGCTGTCTTATGCTTGTAGTTTATATCCTGCAACACTAGATAAGAGCCAAAAGCTTTTTACATTCACCCTGCAGTTCATGACTCTTCTAAGAATTGTCCATATACTGTTGCCAGGAGCAGAGGTGCTATATAATCTCAGTATTTAATAAGAGGAGACTAGATAAAGCAGAAAAAGAGCTTTACTTACCTGGTGTGTCTTTACAAGAGTAACCGGAGTGATGAAAAAATATGATTGATTCATTTCTAGAATGTAAATTTATAATCTGTTTATTCTTCTTTTTCATATAGGTAAGTGCACAGTTTTCCTATGTGAGCCAATCAATTGGACTTGATCTAAATTTTCCATTAAAGGAGGGGAATTAAGAAAGAGTAATATAGAGGGGGTGAATTTGATCAAATTATATTATATACATGTATGCAACTATCACAGTAAAATCCCTTCGTACAACTAATTAGTGCTAATAATTAAAGAAAAGAAAAGAAAAAATACTAGAAACAAGTTTAGATGCTCATTGGAACAATCCAGTTTAGAGGAAAGGCAACACAGAGAAGAAAGAAAATCACAAGAAATGAAAGTCATGAGCAGAAATACAAAGAGACTCAATATAGAACTCCCCTATGACCCAGCAGCCCCACTGTTGGGTATCTACCCAAAAGCCCACAAACAAAATCACAGTAATGCCACCAGCACAACAATGTTCATCGCAGCACAATTTGTCATAGCGAGAAGCTGGAACCAACCCAGATGCCCCTCCATAGATGAATGGATCAGGAAAATGTGGTACATTTACACAATGGAATTTTATGCCTCTATCAGAAAGAATGATATTGTTCCATTTGTAAGGAAATGGAAGGACTTGGAAAAAGTTATACTAAGTGAAGTGAGCCAGACCCAAAGAAACATGGACTCTATGGCCTCCCTTATTGGGAATAATTAGTACAGGTTTAGGCAAGCCATAGCAGAGCATCACAAGGCCCAATAGCTATACACTTAGAAACAAATAAGAGGATGCTAAGTGAAATGAACTCCATGTTATGGAAACAAGTGATATATCACAGTTGTAACTACTTTCAACGTCCTATGTGTATGTGTAGTTTCTATTATTGATGATGTTTTGTATCACCTTCCTATGTTTGTACCTACACTATCTCTGTAATCTTATCTGAGTATATTGGAAACCGTGTTTACTGGTATTGGAAGTAGGAAATTCAAAGGGAATACCAAATTCGAGAGACACAGGGTAAAAAAAGAGAAATAACTACAAAAGCAATACTTGCAAAACTGTTTGGTGTAAGTGAACTGAACACCTGGCGGGGGTAGGGAAAGGGGGGGAGGGAAGGGGGCATGAGGGACAAGGCAACAAACTACAAGAAATGTATCCAATGCCCAACGTATGATACTGTAACCTCTCTGTACGTCAGTTTGATAATAAAAATTTGAGAAAAAAAAAAAAGAAATACAAAGAGATAGGGAGGTGGAAGTGTAGTTCTCAGCTCTCTTAAGAAAGCACAAGAAGGGGCTGCAAGAGTGCTTGCCTCATATGCATGAGGCCCTGGGTTCGATTCCTCAGCACCACATATACAGAAAATGGCCAGAAGTGGCGCTGTGGCTCAAGTGGCAGAGTGCTAGCCTTGAGCAAAAAAGAAGCCAGGGACAGTGCTCAGGCCCTGAGTTCACGGCCCAGGACTGGCCAAAAAAAAAAAGAAAGAAAAGAAAGAAAGAAAGAAAGAAAGCACAAGAAGAGTTCTTCCACTGAGAGTGACCCAGGAAGACAGAGTATAGGAGATCTGGATTTCCAATAGGTAGTCTTTCTGGCGAGGACCCAAAAAACAAAGCACAGAGTTTGTTCTCTGTCCTGCCCTAGAGGACATCCTTGCCTAACGGATATAAAAATGCCTATGCAGAACTTGGTACCAGTACCATTGCTGACACCTCAGAAGTTATCATTGTTTGTTGAATGGACGAGCAGGGGAGTGATAGCATAGGAATGTTAGTAGAGAGCAGACCATCGGGAATAACACAAAAGCAAAGAGCCAAATACACTGTGAAAATTGACATGAGAGACTTTACACAGGTCTGAGACAGCCAGAGAGTAGGCAGGGGCAGAGTTGCATGCTAAAGGATTCTGCTTAGCCAGGTAGCTAGGGCTTTCTGAAAAAGAGAAATCTGGGGACCTTTCTCAACAAGAGCACCCTACTGTTATTCTCCACAGGAAGATCCCCTTGCCTAGGCAGCCTAACATCATATTTACAAGTCTGCACCCGACCCCCAATTCTTGCCTTTGGAAGTATTGAAGATAGTGAATTATTTCCCCCTTTCTTCCATCTTGGATACTCAGTACAGAATATATTGCTTTCCCGGAGTAACTACAGTACACTTTTCTGTTACACCCTTCTAGAAGAAGAGTTAGAACTGTAACTAGGAGACTGTCTAAGAGGCTACTTTTATTAGGCTTGACATGAAATGTTTACTTTGAATGCCTGAATTTGGGGTATTTAGTTCATTTATAATAGTAACCAGATATCATGGGTTCAATTGTATCTCACAATTTATGTGTGGAAGCCTTAGTGGTTACTACATTAGAATGCCTGGGTTTGAAAGCAGGGCCTTTTAAAAAGTAATTAAGGCCAAAGGAAGTCACATGAGTGGGCTCTAGTCCAATTCAATTGATGTCCTTCTAACAGGAAAAGATGACACAGATGTTCATAAACAAAAGGCCACATGAGGGCACAGGGAGAAAACTATCATCTACAAGCCAAAGAGGGTTAGCCCTAGGAGAAGAAAAACTTACCAACTCCTCATCTTAGACTTCTAGTGTCCATACTTCTGAGAAAATACATTGCAGTAGTATTTTGTCCAAGCAGTCTTAGCAAATTAACATAGGACCCTGACTGAAGGCCTAGTATAAGCCTAGCAATGTGCTAGACTTTGACCTCAGCCTTGCTAATTACCACAAGGCAAAAGTGACTGTTACTTTCCTTTTTCAGAAGAGAAAATGGAAGCCCAAGTTCACAGCTTTAGCAAGTAGAAAACTCAAGATCCAAATGGGCATCTGCTTGGCCCTGGAGGTTATGCAGTTGGCCTACCACCAACCACATTTATTCCACACTAGTCATGAGAGAAGTACTGGCTACAATATGGCTGTCATTTAAGAATGGAACTTACAAGTGATGACAGACTCACAAGGAAAGAAAGAGAGAGAGAGAGAGAGAAAGAGAGAGAGAGAGAGGAAGGGGGGAGGGAGAGAGGGAGAGGAAGAAAGAAGATGAAGAAAGAAAGAGAAGAAAAATAAAGAAAGGAGAGACAAAGGAAGAGAGGATGGGAGGAGAAGAAAAATAAAAGGAAGGAAGGAAATCTTTTAAAGCTGCGTAGAAGAGCATACATATTGACTCACACCTGCAAATCCTGACTCCTGAAGTTGGGAGGATTGCATTTCCAGGACATCACAGGAAAGATAGGTAACAACACTCTACTGAAAAAGCTGAGTGTGATGGCACCTGTCTGTCATACAGTTATAGAATAAAATAAGAGGATCACGGTCCAGGTGAGGCCCTATCTCAAAATAACCAATGCAAACAGGCCTAGTAAGTACAAGGCCCCAAGTTCAAACCCAGAACTTCTACTTGAAAAAAAAAAAGCTACATAGAAAAGAATTTGTATAAGCAATAATACCATGGTAACACCACACTGAACCTAACCTAAGACATCAAGGGTTTGTGTGAACAATGTAGGGTAATTACCAACACAGACAACAGATTAATTAGGTGTGAATTCTAGTCCCAGCATTTTTCAGTTCTATGACCTTTGCCAAGTTATTTATTTTCTGAACCAGTTTCTTCATCTATGGACCTAAATTGGGACTAGCAGTAGAATTTTACTTATAAAGTTTTATCAGGATTTAATGAGTCACTATAAAGCACTTAACACAATGATTGATATATAATATAGCTCAGTAACTGCACCAAGGTGAGAAAAATATATTCCTTCTAATGTATATTCTGCTCAGGACTAACAAAAATACCCTACCTAAACAAGGTTAGGCTCTTAATTTTTTAACTTTGTTAATGTTAGGTTTATATTTTCACTGACCATCATATTTTAAAAACTATATAATTTCATTCCCAAGGCTTTTTTGCCCCCATTCACAATGTTCTGCTTAATTCAAAGGCCAACACGTATCAGCAACCATGTAGTTCATACAAAATTAAAACATTCTTCCATGTGGAAGGACAGTCTGACAAAAGTGCAAGGCAGAATGAGCTAATAAAATATGTTTATGATATTGTGTGCATGGATATACATTTGCGTATGTACGTGTTCAGGAACACCTCCGTCGAGCCAAGAATAAATCCAAGTACAATTCAAAGCGGAGAGTTGTCTCAAGAGTCAGGTTCCACACCCTGCTTTCCTCACTTGATGGATTGCTTCTTCACTGCAGGTGATTGCTTTATGAAGCCCTAAGAGTAGAGACCTCTTTTATAATGCTTCATGTGCTTTTATGGGACAAAGCAATATAAATATTTACTGGATCTATAAGTAAAAGTATATAAATTCTTATTTATCTTACTGTAAAGAAGACCTATGAAAAACATGTGGAAAGAAGAGTCTATTTTTCTAGAAGACATCCAACTGCATACTATGGCAGCAACAGGGAGACATTTAGCTTTAAAAGTGACAAAAAGATTCTAACATGCATTTTGGTGCAAAGGATGGAAAATTGATTGTGTTCAATGCGTAGATACTGAATTATTCCTTCTGTCAAGCTCATCAGGATTACATGACCAGCCTCCGATATCCTTGTTGATAGACTAGGCAAGTTCAAGTTAATAATATCAATACCTTTTACAGAAAATACTTAAAAGAACTTAAGTATTACTGTTTTTAGTAGCATGACTGAGCTGGTATCATCATTTGTCTGAAGTATATTCCTGCTCTCAGAAGACAAGTTATTTTCTCACCAGGGTCTCAGCCCCTTAAGAGTTGACTTTGTCTTAAGCTCTAACCAACACATAGTTTTAATAACCAGGATGTATTATAAAGTCAGCTGTGAGTGTAGAGATCTCCTCAAGTAGGCTCATATAAGTGAAAATCAAAACATTATACACCAGCATGCGTCCAGACCTGCTTATCATCAGATATGGACCAACTGGGCCAATCACCTATGCTGTGTTTAAATATCAAGTGCTACCCATGGATACACTCAGGTTAGTTTGGTGAGCACAGGAATCTGAAGCCCTTCACTTGGCATGGGTCAGTTTTCAGAAGTAGCACAGTGGTTGGGAGCCACACTCTAGAGTCAAATTCCTCAGATTCAAATCTGCTTCTGTGAATCACATCGAAAATCTGAACAGCTTGTTTACCATCTATTTCAGTTGCTTTATGGTAACATGGAATCTTAAAACATTCTGAACCTCTTAGGATCATTGTGAGGAGAAAATGAGCTAATATTCATAAAATACTAAAACAGTACCTGGCACATAAAATGTGCTATAAAAATGTCGACAAAGGGAAGAATTATGCTGTCCTTTCCACATCTGCATAGCTCAACCTCCTGTCCCCATCCGTCCCAGAATCCTAAGGCTCCTGATTCTGCTTTTTCTTAATTTATTTTTTTTTTTGGAGTGGTAAGTGGGTGAGGGGGCTAGAATGGATGGCAACAGGTCCATTTACCTACAAATTGCTTGGGCTGGTCTATCTCTACTTTGTTGTTTCTTCTCATTTTCTGAGCATCACAAAATGTAATATTCATGTGTCAAGGGATCCAAGATTGTATTTTCACATTTTACAGCCTCTTTGTAAAGCTACCTTTTCAATTTTAGTGGAGGCAGTTTTATGACTTCCTTTGATAACCACTTAACTATAAAGACCCAAACAAAGAAGAAGAATGGTCAGATGAGATCAGGTACTCCCAGCCAGCTAGAGTCTTACTTCTTCAACATTATTCAAATTATCTCCAGGACTCATAATTCTGTGTTTTCATTTATTGCTGTAGTAAAGTAAATGGTTCTTTTATCCAAATGTTATTTCCTGGCTATTAATTCAGTAGTTATTTTGGATTGTGACACTCCTCTTTGATTTAGGAATATAGCACCTTATAAATATTTAAATGTTGAAAGACTGACACTTTGAGAAATTGATTTTGATTTGTTTTGTTAATATCCTATGGCTAGAGTAATTATAAGATTGAAAGATGTAGTTCCGTTCTGTTTCTCAAGAGAAATGGAGAGCATGTGTCTCTAAAACAAAAAATTTAGTACTGGAAGAATGTCTCTAAATCGTTTGCAGACTAGACCTCAATACTCACCTCCGTAAGATGGACACAGTGTTTTAGTCTTCACACTCCAGATCCCAAGACCTAGAAATCTATGGGTGAAGACTACCCAGACATCTCAGAATAGCTTAAAACAGGCTTGGAGCTCTTTATGTATCTACAAGTGCCAATGAGGGTTTACGGCAGTGCTCAGGATGATCTATAGACTGGTATGATTTAACTGTGGATCAATCAACCTATTAGGGGAAAAAGACTAGGTCAATAAGGCTGGGTCTTGGTGAACCAGAGGTCATCCTACATTTTTCAACCTAATGTTCTTATTTCCTTTCCATTAACATTTCATAATGAAAAAATGCCTATATTCTTTATTTTTTAAGATAATTAAGTGAATTTAGTGCCTTTGAAAAGTAGAGGATTTATAATGGCATGAGGGAATGCACTATTAATAATCTACAAGACAGGGGCCTCCTGGAGAGCAGCAATTCTGTCCCCTTTACTATTTCTCCTCTTTGGTGATAAAGTATAAGGGAGGGGTTCATTTTCCTATGCCAATTCAGCACCAAACTTTCCTTCTGAGACCAGAAAGACTTGTGTTCTTTGGGATAGTAGCACTGTCTCCTAGAAAGTACTTTTCTGTTTGTGTTAGAAAATTGATTTGAACACATTGCAATGGGCACAGATACATTTGAGTACAAAAATGTGTGCAAATCTCTAAGCACAAATCCTTGAAAAACAGGAGAAGAGTTGGTCTGGAGCTTTCTTAAGGAAAAGAAATATGAAGCTTCCATGGTTGTGAGGGCATGGAAAGTGTGGTAATTTACCAGTGAGCATTCAGGACCATAAGACAAGAGGAGATCCACAGGATTGTAGCCAGGCTCATATACCTAGACAGGGACTAAATAATAAGGGCTAGCTTATTTCTAAGTTCTCCAAGTTGACCATTTAAAGCACTCAGTAAAAATACTTTCAAATAGTTTTGAAAAATAATAATAGGTTAAATCATGTTCATTTTCTTTTCTCCCTCAACAGGCCTTTCTAAAACAGCAACACAGGGCATGTTCTAAAGGTATAAACTCTCATAGCCAAAGAAATTGGGGCAGGACTTAATAATGACAACATTTTGAAGCTAGAAAACAAAAAACAAAAGATGAATGTTAAGTAATTTAGAAACTCAAGAAAGCCAAACTCATTTTCTCTAGCAATGGGGACAAAATTGAGAGATAATATCGATAATGCAGATTCCTTCCCATAAATATATCAGAAATTGCTGTGTCTTTGTAGGTGAGAGTAAAGGTGGGATTCTAGATAGAAAGAGATTCTAAGAAACAGTTTGATTTCAGATCCTTTGACCCATTCCTTACTCCCTAGAGAAGAGTGGCTTATCTTCTGGTAAGGCTGTAGCAACAGGTCTTTAGTGGATCATCAAAACAGATGAAGATAGTATTAAGAGTTGAAAACAGAACTGAATCAACATTTATAGACCAATTCCTAGTCTCCTCCAACTCTACTTCTCACCAGGCGTTAGCCAGAAGATTCTCCTCTAGGGCATCTGATTAGAAAAAGAGCAAAGAAACAAAGATGTTCACTTTCATGGTGTCCCCAAGCTGACAGTTTTGTCAGCTTCTCCTACAGAGAAGCCCAGAACCTCTCATAGAAGCTTTCAGAATCTCAGTTTTAACAAGAGCAGGAAACCAAATATGACCAGCTATCTGAGGAAAACCTTCAAGATATCCAAAGCTCTAGTATGTTAAAATACTTTGGTGACAGATAATTAAGAAAGAAATTCAGGACATTTATCCAGGCTAAATGGAAAGTGTGGTGCATGTATAGGCAATGGAATGTTATACAGCCTTAAAGAAGAAAAAAAAAGTATTATTACATGCTACAACAGATAAACTTTGAGGATATTATGCTGTCAAGCCAGTCAAATATAAATGAACACCATATGATTCTACTTCATGAGGTAGTTGAAGTAACAAATCCATGGCAACAGAAAGTAGAAAAGTGGTTGCCAGGATTTAGGAAAAGGGGTAAATTAGAAATTAATCAATAGATAAAGAGCTTTTGTCATGTGAGATGTCATTAGACAACGTGCATGTAGCTAACAATACCTAAACTTTGTGAAACTAAATATTTGTTGCTCACAACAAAAATAGAAACTATTGAAAATTAAGGGGAATGAAGTAAATTATGAAAAAAGAAAATTTTGAATAAGATTTGGCATTGTTGTTATTGGCCTTTTTACATATACATATATATATACACATATATTATTCGAATTCTTGGGAACTTATCTGTGTTATAAACTTTGGCGAAGTATCCCAATTTACTCTGTTGCATTGACATTGTAGAGAAATTAAGAGCCATATTGGTCTAAACATTAATTTTTTTCATTTGTACAGGGGTAAATGCATTGTCTTATCTACATGGGTTTGAATACAGATAATAATAAAGTGTTCTTTAAATAATGGAAAAATTAAGATTATTTGACATTATGACAATTCTGAGGGTAAGAGAAGATATTGAACTCATGAGACAAAATTTCATGCTACTAAAAGGAGTATCTGCACAATAAAAGTAGAGTTCTTAGAAATAGAAACTGTTATGTTAAAATTTGAAGAGTAAGAAGAAAAGTATTTTCTTTAAAAATAGAGCAAAACAGGAGAAATGAAAACTATGAAAAGAAAACAAGAGGAGAAGGAGGAAGTAGAGAAGAAGGAGAAAGAGAAAAATGAAAAATGGGGAGAGGGGGACAATGTGAGGACCAAATAAACATAATTCCAAGAAAATTTTACGACTGGAAGAAATCATCAAAGAAAAAATTAACTGTTATAGACACACATTGTGATATTTCAAAACTCTGGCAGCAAAAAGATTCTACAAAGACAGAGTAAGAAAGCAACTTATTTTCAAATTTAAGAGCCTTGAATCACTTCTGACTTCTCAAAAGCAAAATGTAAGCTCAAAGAACAATGGCCTTGACATTCTAATGGAATGATTTCCAACTTAGAAATCTGTGTTTAGACAAAATATCAATGAAATATGACATGAAACATTTTTAGATTATATATCTTTACAAATCTTTTCCTGGGAAGCTACTAGAGGATGTGTCTCACCAAAGTTAAGGGAGAAACCAAGAAAGAGAAAAGTATGGGAAACAGAAATGAAAGATAGAGGAAAGCACCCACAATGGATGGTATCTGCCTTAGTCTACCTTATGACTGCCTGTCCACTCTTCAGGAGTGCAGAAAGCCAGGAAGGGGTAGGTTCTTTGTGAAACTGATGGATGGTCTGAAGCATAAAACATTGTGAAAGGAGATTTAGACAACTGGTAAAGAGTTCAGGGCTGGAATTAATTACAAGCACACAGACAATAAGCACATATTGAAGAAAACAAAACTATAGAATTCAAAATGTAATCAAGGAAAGAAGAGTAGTCATGATAAAATGCACCATTCAGCTATGAATATCTTGCCCATTTACTGTTGTAAACATTGAATATTACCTGAACAAAGTACATATCTATAATAATATATATTTACATATGTATTTATATACATGTGTATATATGTACATGTTTATATAATATATATATATATTTGAAAGGCTTGTGCATGAGAACACCAAATGTCGTATATGTCACCTTAATTTTCATCTGCCATGATGGGAAGTTAATAAGTTTAAAACAGAAAATAATTTTTTAAAATAAAATTACAAGCACCTTACTTTTCAAAATTAAAAATTATCTTAATGATAGAAAGTGGTTGCCTCTAGGTGAGGGAAAATTTTGGTCCCAGAGAATACAAGAGTATGTGTGCATATGTGTGTAACTACCCTTGTAGGTTTTATTTATTCTTAAAACTACATGCACTTATAAGTCTGATTTTAAATTTTTTATAGGCCAGGCCTTGTGGCTCATGTCTGTAATTCCTGTTATCAGAGGTCAGCCTACAGATAAAAGCATGAGACATTACCTTAAAAGTAGCCAAAGCAGCTGGAATGCTGTGACTCATACCTGTAATCCTAGCTACTCAGAAGGCTGAGATTTGAAGATCATGGTTCAAAGCCAACCTGAACAAAAAAAGCCCTTGAGACTCTAATCTCTCATTAACCATTAAAAAGCCAAAAATGGAGATGTGACTCCAGTAATAGAGCTCTAGCCTTGAGCAAAAAAAGCTCAGGGACAACACCCAGGCCATGAGGTCAAGCCCCAAGATTGGAAAACATGCCCATAAAAAGTAGCTAAAGCAAAAGGACTAGAGATGTGACTTGTAGATAGAGGGCTTGCCTAGCTGACACAAGGCTTTGGATTCAAACACAGGAGCTCCCAGAAAGCACACAAAGAGGATTCTACCACCACCATATTTGAATCTCACAAGCCTTTCCTTATTAACTCCAAGAAGCTAGAATCTACAAATAAATTAGCATAGCAAAGTGATTTATTAAAGAATAATGAGCTATTATCTGTGTGTATGTGTGAATAATAGAGCTTGAACTCAGGACCTTACACTCTATCTCAGCTGGTACTCTACTACACTTGAGCCATGCCTCCAGTCTGGCATTTGCTCTGAAGCTAGTAAATGGGGATCCCAGGGTAGCTAGGATTACAGGCATGCGCCACTGACACCCAGCTAAGAAGATAAATTTTTTTTTTTTTTTTTTTTTTTTTTTTGGCCAGTCCTGGGCCTTGGACTCAGGGCCTGTGCACTGTCCCTGGCTTCTTCCCGCTCAAGGCTAGCACTCTGCCACTTGAGCCACAGCGCCACTTCTGGCCGTTTTTTTTTCTGTATATGTGGTGCTGGGGAATCGAACCTAGGGCCTCGTGTATCCGAGGCAGGCACTCTTGCCACTAGGCTATATCCCCAGCCCCAAGAAGATAAATTTTTAATAAACGTAAACTGTCTTCAAAATAGGAAATTAATTGCTCTGATGTTTCAATTTGTTATTCTGTATTATGGGTAATAACCAGCCAGTACCTGAATTTTAGCTCAGACGTGCAAATGTCTATGCAGAAGCATAGTGCTGGGAAAGAAGTATCAATTACATGCCTTCTGGAATGCTTACTGTGGCCCAGCTTGGATTTAATTGTTCAGCCAAAGTAAGTCTAGGACATAAATTACTCCTAGGGTAATTTACTCCCAGTGAATAGACTAAGAATACAAATACAAGGTGGTTTCTTAGTCTGAAAAACACAAAAGTGACCCTTTCCCTAGGAAATCCCAAAGGATGTGACCAACCCAATAAAATTAGCATAAAAATAATTTCCAAAGTTGTTTTCCTCCTTTTCAGGTTTACCAAGGGCAGTCCATTGACAGCTGCCTAACATGGGTGTTTTGAAAACCTTGAATATGTATGAGCACCAGTATTCTAATTATGAAGTTTATGTAGAATGGAGCTAAGAAAGATAACAAAATTTATCCCTTTCATAAGTCATGTTTTTGCCAACCCTCCAAGTATCTCTATTTTACGAAGACAAGAGTTTGTGTCCTAGATATGCTGACTGTTCCTTCTGTTTGTCTGAATATACAGATCACTATGCAGCAAGGAGCACATGCAAGCATAGAATTTAAGGATTCAAGAAACAAGGCATAGTGCTGTACTGTCTCCTTCTCTGACTAGCATCAATTAAAATTCACAGCTTCTGGCTGCCCAGATGTTTCTTGCATTTACTGCTCTGTAATATGCATCAGAATATATGGTGGGACCACAGTTGCAATAAACTACACAGTTCTATATTCCAAATTCTACAGACTAGATTCAGTGTTTATATTTTATCTTCTGATTAGCTTTCTTCCCCTCCTCCTTCATTTGCTTGAGGCCTTTGCAGTTCAGAAACAAAAGACATTTACAGCCCAGAGTTGAGCTGTATTGGGGTGTAAGTGCAGGTCAAGCCTGATTTATGTGGCACTTCTGATAAGCAGGGAAGGAGAGCAGGACATGAGGTTTGGGGAAGCTTGTGAACTTGGCTTGACTTATGCCTTTTGCTTTGCAGGCAGCCAATATCCCTCTGGTGTCGGAGCTGGCCATCGATGACATCCATTTTGATGACTTTTCCTTAGATGTTGATGCCATGATCACAGCTGCTCTCCGGATGTTCATGGAGCTGGGGATGGTACAGAAATTTAAAATCGACTATGAGGTAAAGTCTGTCTTATGTTGACAGATCCAGAGTACAGTTGGAACAGTGAGCTCCCCACTTTGAACTGTAGGCTTCCCCCAAACAAAATGAGGGTGAGGATTCCTGATCTGCACCCCTCCTGGGAATAATGTAAGACTCAGATGGGTGTTTATAGAAGTCATTGATGGGGGTGAGGCTTGGTTTTGACAGAACCTCTGGTGACACATACAACTATCTGATACAACTTCTTTCTCTTACTGCAGACACTATGTAGGTGGCTTTTGACAGTGAGGAAAAACTACCGGATGGTTCTGTACCACAACTGGAGACATGCCTTCAATGTGTGCCAACTGATGTTTGCCATGCTAACCGTAAGTGTGCACAGTGGTGGTGGAAGGTCACCTTTCACAGCATGTGGAACCATAGCCGTCTCTTTTTATTTCTCAGAAAAATTGCCATGTGATTACTTTATAGCAGACTTTACCCTCTCTGGTTATGGGAGTAGATATTTGACCACAATTACCAATTCTGAGCTCCAAACGTATACAATTATTGATATTTTGAAGCAGATATATTTAGCCTTGGACTGAGGACTCAGCCTCTTCTCCATGTTCTTTCTTGGTAAACTGAGCCTTTTACAAAAGAAATGGCTAGATTTTCAAAGTAATATCTTGATAGAGGAAATAGAGACCAGTAACACGACAAAGAAATGCCTGGATAAGACTCTGGGCTGTAGGAAAGCCACAGTAGGGAGGTAGGAGCGTAGCCCAAAGGAACATGAAAATCCTAAGAGAATCCTTTCAGAGCCCACACAAGGAAAATAGGACTAGATGAATGGCTCATAGATCATTAAGCCTAAACCGTCTGTCTTTTGGTTTCCAACCCAGTCTGCTTTATGGAGATAGCCAAAGCAGTGGGCCAGAGGCAAGCCTTGGAACAAACTACAAATTTTTGTGGCAAAGGGTGAAACAAATTCTTCTACTCATCCCCACTTGCTGGCCATAATAAAAACAACATAAGAAAGAAGGAAAGAGAGAGAGAGAGAGAGAGAGAGAGAGAGAGAGGGAGGGAGAGAGAGAGAAGAAAGAAAGAAAGAAAGAAAGAAAGAAAGAAAGAAAGAAAGAAAGAAAGAAAGAAAGAAAGAAAGAAAGAAAGAAAGAAAAGTTAGTTTTGGCTTTATGTCTACTTATATTTTCATTAAGCTATCATCAAGAAAAATGTTTTCTGGCTTAAATATGGTTTTGTTGGCCTCATAGTAACATATACATATATAGATAAAGGAGTGTAAACATATTTACCACATGAAAGAGAGACTGTGAGTCTTCAACTCTTACAATAGAAATAAAAATGCCATGTCTTTGCACTCACATTAAAATTTAGGTAAAACCAGGACTTCAGGTAAAATACATTTTCTTTTTATGAAAATGAATAAAGATTATTTTGCTGCTTCTTCATGAACTGCTCCAGCCTAAGTCTCTAGGTTTTGCTCATTCTTTAAAGCATTGATCAGATATTCTACAGTTTTTCCCTTTGTTCCAAAACATCCAGAATCATTTCTTTCTCCACAATGAATCTATTACAACACAGGGACCTATCTACTTGGTGTTTTAAATTACCATTCTCTTTTTCTACAATAGCATAAACTGATGGGACAGAAACCATTTCTTACTCTTTCAGCAACTCTCACTTATATACTGAACATCTATTTCCTTCTTTCCTTCCTCTCTTCCTCTCTTCCTTCCTCATCTCTCCCTGTCTTCCTTCCTTCCTTCCTTCCTTCCTTCCTTCCTTCCTTCCTTCCTTTCTTTCTTTCTTTCTTTCTTTCTTTCTTTCTTTCTTTCTTTCTTTCTTTCTTTCTTTCTTTCTTTCTTTCTTTCTTTCTGTCTCTCTCTCTCTCTTCCTTCCTTCCTCTTTCTTTCTGTCTTTCTGTGATGATACTGGGGCTCAAACTCAGAGCCTGGATATTGTCCCTTAGCTTTTTCAATCAAGGCTAATGCTTGACTACTTGAGCCATAGCTCTAATCCTGGTTTTTTGGTGGTTAGTTGGAAACAAAAGCCTCACAAACTTTGCTGCCTGAGCTAGCTTCAAGTTGCAATCCTCAGATCTCAGCTCTTGAGTAGCTAAGGTTACAGCATGAACCACTAGTGCCCACCTCAACATAAAAATATCAAAAAAATATATATTTATTATTTTAAGAGGTTGTGCAAAGATTTTACAACTCAACATGTCAACTTATGAGTAGAAACATCTTGATCAATATCATCCCTTTCATTGTCCTCACCCATTCCTCCCAACCCCACCCATTCCTACAATTTCCCCATCTATTCCTACAATTTCACCATCTATTCCCACAATTCTCTTTTCCTCCCTCCTTTCCTCTCTTCACCTATTTCTTGAGGGCCCCTGTTAGTACCTTGCACTTGATCATAAAGTTGGTATGTTTTCAACACATATACAATGGTTTGGAGTCAAGAGTACAATGAGATAAAAATTATTAGCGCAGGTTTAGGCTAGTCACAGCAGAGGATCACAAGAGCCCAATAGCTATGCCCTTATGAACACATAAGATGATGCTAAGTGAAATGAACTCCATGTTATGGAAATGGGTGATATATCACTGTTGTAACTGATATATCACTGTTGTACTTTCAACATGCCACGTGAAAATGTAGCTTCTTTTGTTGATGATCTTCTTGCATCTCCTTCCTGTGGTTGTCCCTGTACTATCACTTATCTCCTCTGAGTACCCTGGATACTGTATATAGTGGTATTAGAACTAGGGAAGTGAAAGGGAATATCAAAATCGAGAGACAATGGATAAAAAGACAAACGACTCCAAAAGCAATACTTGCAAAACCATTCGGTGTAAACCAAATGAACAACTCATGGGGGGAGAGGGAAAAGGGGGGAGGGGGAGGATAGAGGAGGAAGAGAGAATGAGGGAGGAGGTAACAAACAGTACATGAAATGTACCCATGGCCTAACATATGTAACTGTAACCCCTCTGTACATCACTTTGACAATACATTAGTAATTATTTTTTTAAAAGATGGGAACAAAATATCTTCATTTTTCTTAGAGGTCTTGTAATTTCTTTCTTCTTTCTGCTGAAGGAACAGTCAGACTGGCCAGAAAAACTGAACTGTCCTGGCCCTGAATACCATCAGAGTAGCAGCCAATCAGTTGGGGAGGGAGTATGATTTGAACTATGAGGCTTAATTGTTTAAGTGCCCATGTTGCTTGAAAACAAAAATGCTTCCATTTTGCATTTTTCTTTACCAGATCTTAACAGACAGAAACAATTTGTATGTGCAGAGTTCATGAGTCTGGCTTACAGACAGCATTAATTTATTAACTTGATTGCTTTGGGGAATCTGCAGGTTTATGTTCTTGGAAAAATAAGTAAGCAAAAGCCTTGTTAAACAACAGAGGAGGAAAGGCCACAGTTCTATGAGGCAGAGATAGTTTTATAATGGGACTCTAACAGCTGAAGTGCAGGGATTTGGCAAGAGTGGTAGGTTCATGATTAACCCTTTGGGACAAAAGAAAACAAGTACTCAGTTTTCCTCTTTGAATATTTTTGTGGTATAGATACTTTTCAAGAAACTGAAGAAAGAAAGCAGAACTTTTTTTAGCTTGTTTTTTCTTAATTTTTATTGTCAAACTGATATACAGAGCGGTTACAGTTTCATATGTTAGGCATTGGATACATTTCTTGTACTGTTTGTTACCTCATCCCTCATTCCCCCCTTCCTCCTCCCCCTTTTCCTTCCCCCCCCCCCCCATGAGTTGTTCAGTAGATTTACACTAAACAATTTTGCTAGTATTGCTTTTTTAATCATTTGTCTTTTTTACCCTGTGTCTCTCGATTTTGGTATTCCCTTTCAGTTTCCTAGTTCTAATACCTGTATACACGGTTTCCAATGTACTCAGATAAGACACAGAGATAGTTCAGGTACAACCACAGGAAGGGAGATACAAGAGGATCATCAGTAATAGAAGCTACGGTTTCACATTGCATGTTGAAAGTAAGAAAGCAGAACTTTGAGCCTGTGCCAGAACATGGGAATATTTAAACCATCAGAATACTTCAAGGGTGGTGTTATTTTTGTGTCTGCTCAGCAAATTTAAGTGTCATTATTAGGATTTGAATGGATGGCAAAGGACATAGCAAGCAAGATAAATAGAAAGCCCACAGATTGGGAGAAGATCTTCACTAGTTATTTAACAGACAAGGCCTCATATCAAAACTATACCTAAAACTCAAAATATAAAACCCCTTAAAAACAAATCCTCAAAGAAACAACCACCTCATTAATAAGTTGGCCAAAGAATTAATGAGAATATCCAATAGACACATGAAGAAATAAGCAACATCTCTGGCCATAAAATAAATGCAAATCAAAGCTATATTGAGATTTCACCTCATCCCGGTTAGAATGACCATTATCAAGGAAACAAATAATAACATGCTGGTGGGGATGTGGCAAAAAGGGAACACTACTACTTGTTGGTGGGAATGTAAACTGGTTAAACCACTCTGGAAAGCAGTATGGCGATTCCTCAAAAAACTAAACATAAACTTTCCTATGACCCAGCAATCCCACTCCTGGGCATTTACCCAAATAACCACAAACAAGACCATACTCAAACTACAAGCACAACCATGCTCGTTGCAATATTGTTTACTATAGTTAAGATATGGAACCAACCCAAATGCCCATCAGTAGATGAGTGGATCAAGAAAATGTGATATGTATATATATATATATATATATATATATATATATCACATATATATCACATATATATATATACACACACAATGGAATTCTATGCTTCCATCAGAAAGAATGATATTGCCTCATCATAAGGACATAGAAAGATTTTGGAAAAAATCATGTTAAGTGATAAACCAGACCTAAAGAAACACAGGCTCCATGGTATTCTTCATAGGTAATAATTAGTATATGTCTAGAATAGTCTTAGCAGAGGATCACAATAGTTCAATAGCTATGTACATATGACCATATAAATAATCGAAATGAACTCCAAGATAGGGAAACAAGAGGATTTTTTTTACATTTCTTTTATTTAAAGTTACTACATATATTTCACAGTTCATGTTTTAATCTTCACAATGATGAAAATTATCATTCTACTCTACAAAGCTTACAAGGTCTATGAACTTCAACAATAAAACCATTTTTTCCATCTCAGGTGATATGTACATTACTTTCCTTTTGTTTAGTAACATCTGTTCCCTCTTTCTCATTCCCTTCTTACCATCCCTGCCCATGAGCTGCTTAGTTTGCTTTCATCAATGTCCAATGTAGCTGATGGCAAGAGGATTGTTGTTTTGTTTTTAATGTACTGTGAGTAGTTGTTTCTTTTTTCTTCCATTTTTTTCCTTAGGTTTATCCCCTGTTGTCGCTGCTTTTTATTTTGGTATCCTATGTCTTGTATATATGTTTATCTTATTTGGGAAAGGGAAGGGGACTCACAGAAATAGTGAGAAAAATGATACTCACTAGGCACTATTTTAGAAATGAGCTTTACAACTTGTGGGGGGAGGGAGTGAGGGTGAAGCAGGAGAAACTGAGGCAGGAGGTGACACTGTTTGAAGAGAAATGTACTCATTAGCTTGCTTATGTAACTGTAACCCCTCTGTACATCTTCTTTACAATAAAATTTTAACAACGAAAGGGTTTGAATTTTTATTGCATTTATGCTATTGTAAAAAAAAGTATGCTTTGTTGTTCAGTTCTCTAAATGAAGTATGAGGAGGGCAATATGAAAAACAAACAAACATCAAAAAATACTACATGCTGGTAGCTCATTTCTGTAATTGTAGCTACTCAGGAGGCTGAGATCTGAGGATCACAGTTTCAAACCAGCCCAGGCAGAAAAGTCTGTGGGACTCTTACCAATTAACCAGCAAAAAGCCAGAAGTAGAAGTAAGGCTCAAGTGAAGGTAAAAGCTAAGCAAAGTATGAGGTCGAGTTCCAGCCCCAGTGTCAGCAATGGGGATCCCCTCCCCATTCACACAAAATGACATTAAAAAGAATGTTAGTAAATATTATTTGTTCCTTCACACATTGAGTTGTATATCTATATTTGGAAAAGTTACTGTTTTCTTCTCTCTACATTTTGTTGAGCTTGTTATAATTACAATAGCTTCAAAGTCTCAACTTTTGTTTATATTTACCACAAGAATTTTCTACAGGTTGACCATGGGAAATCTGGTTAACCAACTTTCTTAATGAAGAAATAACTACAGAAATAAGTAACTTACTTGATCAAGGTAGACAAAAATAAATTTAATTCAGTAATTGATTCTGATCTCTGAAATATGACTTCAGCTGTGGCCAAATGGTTGTTTCCATGGATTGGCACTGAAGCTTCAGACAATCCTGACATCTACGTAGGGTGTGTGTGTGTATGTGTGTGTGTGTGTGTGTGTGTGTGTGGTGGTGGTGGTGGTGGTGGTGGTGTTTTGCCTGCTGGTTGTAGGGTGTGTGTATGTGTTGTTGTTGTTTTGCCTGCTGGTCCTGGGACTTGAACTCAGGGCCTGGCCATGGTCCCTTAGGTTTTTAATCCCAGGCCAGTGCTCTACCACTTGAGCCATAGCTCTCTTTCCAGCTTATTGGTGATTAATTGGAGATAAGAGTCTCATGGACTTTCCTGACCAAGATTACTTGGAATCATGATCCTTAGATTTCAGCCTCCTAAATAACTAGGATTATAGGCATGAGCTACTGGCCCCTGGCAATTACTTGTGTTTTGATCTCAATGATTCCATTTTTACTGAAGGGTTCCCATATTCTGTTTCTGAGTTAGAACCAAAATTAACCTGGAAAAAATATGTATCATTCACTACAGGAGTCAGGCTGAGTCACAAAGACAAAAGAAAAAGAAAGAAAAAAAGGAGAAAGGGAGGGAGGGAGGGAGGGAGGGAGGGAGGGAGGGAGGGAGGGAGGGAGGGAGGGAGCAAAGAAAGGAAAGAAAGAAAAAGGAAAGAAAATGCTGCATATAAACAAAGTATTCCTCTAGATGGCACTCCAAGGCAAAGTTTCCCAGCCAGTTGCTGGAATGGGATTTAAAAAAAAAATCTTTTGTCAGGGAGATACTGAGGCACACGCCTCACTATCAAAATAAATGTTCTTCTTGGAAGACACACCAACAATGCCAGTCTGTCTAAAAAGAGCCTCTCATATTGAGATGGGTCTGTTTATGACTGCCTCCTGACTGATCATGCCCTTAGCATAAAAAAATATACAATGTTCTCTGTGTGACCTCAAATGTGTGACTGTATTTTCCTATAGCCATTGTTTCTAGGAATTGGAAGTGCATAGTTACATATAAGCAAATTTTGTGCCATGAAAGACAGGCTAAGCAAATTATAAATATTTAATAACTTTTAACCATAAGATAATTTCACACTGAGAAAATTTTAGTGATTCAGAATTGTTTTTTACAAAGGTAATCGGGCTCATGTCTAAGATACCAAGCCATTTTATCTCATCAGAAGTTAAACTAAAATGAATTACTTTTTGTAGGACAGGCAATTGAAGACTTTGATAGACATTTGGTTTACTGGAAACCCCATTGATAATTTAAATAATTTGTTCCATGCATTTGGCCTGAATCTTCAGATGTATAATGAAAACTTCAGTGCTATCCTTTGCTTTTAAAGAGCTGCTTAGCTAAAATTTGCCAAATTTTGAATTCCTCCCATACATTTAGCAGATAGAACCACTTTTTTTGTGGTTAAAATGAAGACTAAAAGCCTACAGATCATTGGTAGATACACAAATTGTCTTCTTTTATGGAAGCCTGTAGAAAAAAAATCCTATCAGACACATATGCATCATGAAAGATAAAGGTAAAATACAGGGAAAGGCTGGTATATATACATATATATTTCCTATGTATTATATATTATTCTTTTTTTAATTTTTATTATCAAACTGATGTACAGAGAGGTTACAGTTTCACTATTATTCTTATATATTATATATTACATATATATTATTCTTAAATTAAAAGGCATATAGTAGTGCTCGAGATGCAGAGATATTTTTTGGTTTTATAAATGATATATGAGCTCTGACAGACTTTCCAAGGCAGCAAGGAGAGAAAGGTTTCCTCAAGAGTCAGTATTCTTTACTATCCCATAAATGTACTCATTATCATTTTGGGCCATGCTCTGCATCCTGTAGGGACTCGATAAAGATTAATTGAATGAGTGAATTTGCTTTAAGGTAATATTATTCAAGGAACCATGTCTCCCAGTGTCCAGTTTTAAAAAAAAAACAAACTATAAAATGACGAACAACTAACAGTGCTAGAAATCTTGTTCTTTCCTCATATCACACTAAGGTTCAGCCAGGGTTCATAGAGAATATTATGATCTTGCAGAATTCACTGGATATGAAAAAAGAAAAGCACGTGATCACATTAAAATTTATGGTGGTGCTGGCAGCACGATACTGGTGGGGAATTGCAGTTAAGCACTAATAACCAAATATCACAGCACACACACTGATACCCCTGGACGTTTAATGGGGGGTTTCTTAAATCTTAAATGTGAAGGTGGCATGTGTAGGTCCATATTTGTGTTGTCAACAAGGTGATTTTCAGAGATAAGCTAAGCTGTTTTATTGAGAATTCAAACTAGAGAGCAGAAGGGATGTTTAGAGCAAATTCCATCCTGCTCCCAAGCCTGGGGGATGAGATGCTGCATGCTCTCTGTAGTTGTCAGAAAAGACCTTGAGTTTCAAGGTAGAAATGTTCGCCTGGAAGATCACAGAAGCACAACTGCAACTCGTTTCTTTCCCACCAAGAAGGACGGATGACCTAAATTTTATTTGTCTATTTAAAAATGTTTACATTGTTATTATACAGGTAATGTACAGAGGGGTTACAGTTATGTAAGTCAGGTAAAGAGTACATTTCCTTTTGAACAATGCCAACTGCATTTGTAAAGAAAACATTTTCACTGAATAACCAGAATCTTAATCTCAAACAAAGTCAAATTCCTTTACTATTGTTGAAAGGCACAAACAGATCTAGATGTTTCATTCTATAACTGACTGCAATAAAATGAACAATACTCATACTGTATAAAATAAGCATCAGACATAATTTTTAAATGTTATTTCCATATCAATGGAAGTAGTGAGCAGTTATATTTACTTTAAATGACATCCTTATAATAGTAATAATACAAAGAAATTAGAAAAAAGCAGTTACTTAATCTTCATTTAGGTATAACTTTAAAATGGCAAATATTTAATTTAGGAAAGGAATGATTTTCAATGTTTTGCATAATAGCAGCAGGGGGCATCATAAATTAACAACGGAGCTAATCAACTTGAATACTATGTTTAAATCGCATTTAGGGCTCCTATCTTTTAATCATGTAAGAAGGCTTGTTTTTACTCTCTGCTATATTTCAGAGACCCAATTAGGTGCCTCATGCTTCTAGCAGGCATTGCCCTTTATCCACGTTTATTTTATGAAAGAAAAAGGCAAAACGCACATAATTAAGAACCTGGTGTGCTAAGAACCAAACATACAATTGGGCAGAAGGATAATCCAATCCATTTCCTCTCACAGGAGAGTAACTGCCATAACTCACTTTAAGCGCTGCCATTCATGAGTTATGGGTCATTCCCTCTCTAGTGAAAATAAATTCTCCCGCACCATCAGCTCAAGCTGGGTATTTTTCTTAGGACATGTAAATTGCAAAAGTGTATGAATATAACTGTGTCTGGCATTACAGGGAAACTATAAGCTCTTGCTCATGGACACAGTCTTGTAAGGAAATGTATGTGGTTTTAGGATTGGGATGCCTTAGTTACAATACAGGGCTTTTCAATTAAAGTGAATTTATTCTTGAGATTTTTATAGTGTTGGTAAACTGCTTAATCTGTCTCTTTGTGTTTTATGACGCCAGCTGAATCCCCCAGTTCAGAGAGACCAAGCCACAGAGCCAGGGCTATTTATCACAGTCTCCATTTTCCAGTTTTAGGACTTCCTGGTGGTACTTTTTGGGGACTGAAACCTGGCATGGAAGGGTGGCAAGTTGGGAGCTTTAAAGAGTATACATTTTTCCTGAATCTCATGCTTAATCTTGGCCAGTGAAAATTGTGGTATATTTTCAAGAGCTCTCAGATTCTTGAAATTTGCCAAGTTGGTCTCTCGTGGCACTCTGAGAGATCTCTTTCTACACAACTAATGTTCACCAAGACATCTTCATTTTCTGTGCTTATAAACCACATGTTATATTTCATTTACTAATAATTTGTCATAAATGGGATATAAATTATTTCTACATATGAACAAAGCATGCTGCTCTTAATCCTACAAAAAATAATAAAACATACATATTTTAAGGTCTTAAGAATCTAATAATCTTCCTTTTCTTCTTTGTAGATGTCCATATGTACTACATAAGACTATTTTATTATATTGTCTAAATTGAAAGAGAAACCTCAATTTTCTCAAGTTCTTTTTTAAAGATTTTAAAAACACACTTAGGCTGAGACTTTCCTCTTAACTTTTGTTTATTTTTTGTACATTTATCAAATATGAGAACAGAGGTGTATTGACTGATTTTTTTTAATTTGACCACATCAAAACTTTTTGTCTCTGAGACAAATACTCAACACATAATTGTGCCAGACAGAGGACTGAGTTTTGCTGACTCACCTTTCTGATCACATAGATAAGCATTTGCAATATTATTTGAGGTTAAGAATCATATATACTTCAAACATGTCAAGTTGTAGAATTTGAAAGTAAGTGCCTTCAGAAGCTTCTAGTTGTAAAAGAAAGTCATTTAGATGGTGATATAACGTTTTCTCACCTCTAAGCTTGGTAAGGAAGGATCACTGTAGACTTAAATCAATATTTAATTAATTCCAAATCACTATTTGGTTCCATTCATTTTGAGAAGAAAAAGAATCAAATTCAATCAAAAAGATCCCACTCCCACAGACAATTAAACGAAGTACAACTGATTAGTATTTATGTTTTATGCCCTGGTGAAAGAGATATGCAACAGGTTGGTGCTGGATGGTGATTTCCTAGCTGAAAAGTTTGTGGCCTTTGGACCACAATAGAAGGCTGAAGTGTCTCCTTTGCAGTTCAGCAGCTCCAAATGTCCTCAGGCTAACATCACTAGAAACAAAGGGGTCCAACCACAGATTGGTGATGGTGTAGTTCATTTTATAGGATTTCCACCCCATAAGGAATTATTCTTGGTGCATTGTATTAACGTTAATATCTTTGTACAACTACTTAAAGATAATCAAAAGACAGGGCTGGGAATATGGTTTAGTGGGAGAGTACATGCCTAGCATATATGAAGCCCTGGCTTCAATTCTTCAGTAGCACAGAAAGAGAAAAGGCCAGAAGTGGTGCTGTGGCTCAAGTGGTATACTAGCCTTGAACAAAAAAAGCTCAGGGACAGTGCCTAGGCCCTGAGTTCAAGCCTCAAGTCTGACAAAAAAAAATCAAAAGCTAATTAAAAAAATAAATGCAATAATTAAACAACAAGTTAAAGTATCAATTTCCCTTTCAGCACTGTTGTTTCCACCCTAAAACCAACCATCAGCACTGTAATTTAGGGCATTTATTTGAAGACATGAACTCCTTGCCCATAATAAAACAAAATCCTCAAAGATTACTTTTAGGCCATAGTTAATTTGATTTTGATAATGTACCAAAAAAAAAAAAGCTCTAGATAGTAAACCCACAACATTTTGTGTGCTAGAAACTAGACCACAAGTTAGATTCTTCTGATGTGAATGGTCTTTCTCTGTCTCTCTCTGCCCACAGTTCACAAGACCTCCCAGTTGAAGAGGTCTTTTAGAACATGATGGCATAGAACAATCACAAAGTTTCTCTGAAGTACCAGTCTTGGGAATGAGGTCTACATGCCTTGACTTCCTCTTAGGCAAATTAAGTCATTGCTTAAATTTTTGATACATACTCTGAGGAAATATAGATGAAAAGATATATTACCATAAAGATCAATAAACTCATATATTTATTGGGTGAAGAGCAAAAAGTTGTATTTTACTTAAAAATAAAATAAGCATTAGAGTCAGGAGTAAGATACATGCATTGAAATACACTTCCTCCTGCCTCTCTATTTCCTTCTGAAGGTATATTATCAGCACCAGGCAGCTCAGTTTTTCTGCTCAGCATGGATAAATTTAGGTCTGTGCGGACAGGGCCAGAAGGAAGATGGATGAGAGTGGGGGAGGGGCAAATGGACACTTAGTGGCAGGTGGACACTTTTCAGGCCTGATGAGTCTCAGAAACCATTTACGAGGCAGCTTTAAATCACAGTCAAGAGATAGGTGCTGCTTCAGTAACTCAGGTATCACAGTCAAGAGAGGTAAATACGTTTTGTGCAACTGTATGTATGCTGTATTTCAGGAATTCTTTCTTCTGAAAATTCAGAGATAGGCTAGGTTCCATGGTCTTTGAATGCTACAAAATTATAGAACATTTTCTAGAAAGTCCATAGCTCTCATCAAATTCTCCAAAGAAACCATGATACAAATCATTTTAGAGCCAGTTGCTAGATTTCAGGAGAACAAAAGGTAACTGTAGAAATTTTTCAGCAAAATACAATTCATCCTATTATATAATGGGTGCTAACTTATAGTTTACATGATTTGGTATATGGGTCTTGAATCTATTAGGAGACGTTTGATTTTAACTTATTCCTAAATTTCTAGCCAAATACTGTTCCTTAGTATCTCTATTCCTACAGTTCTGATTCATCAGCTACTCCTAGTCGATAGCATTTTCACAGGCAAAAAAAAATCTCTATATTTTTAGTACAATTTCATTGTTTAAAACATTGATTTTTATAGCATGGCAGTAATTATTGCTTACTTAATGGACTTTTCAAGATTTACTTTGCTTTAGCAAGACCAAAAACCACCCCCTTCCACAAAGCTAACTTACAGTTTTAAGATGACAGTTATACCCTCCTTTCCCTTCAAAAATCACCAAATAACAGGAAGCAAAGAAATGGATATAAACTCTCCTTTTTCATGGATCCATAACCTACAAAGGCAGAAAATGGAGGGAAGAATGGCTCCTAACATAGTAGAGAAGAACAAGTGCCTCAATCCTCAAGGCTGAGCACACATGAGAAGAGTACCCTGCCAAGGAGCAGGCGACACCATGAAAGTGGGATGCAGTGGCAGATAAATTGGCAATTGACTATAAGAAAGAATAAAGATTTTCTTCAGTCATGTAAAGCTCCCAAAACAATGAGCTCATCCAGGGTTAAAAATTAATAAAAAATTAATATTTTTGTTAATGTTCTTGCAAAATGAGGGAGAAATTGAATAAAGAGAAAGACTTGGGCTGCAGAATATGATATCAAGCACAGGAAAGAGCAATCCCTAATATAATGGTGAAGGAAAGCTGCATCCCCACACCACAAAGGGTCAAATAAAAGCCGTGGCACTTTGGATTCCCACAATTGTTTAGCACTTCTTTAATAACGTGATGCAGGGTGTAAAAGGCTTAGATATTTCAAAGAAATTCTAACTTCAGGAAGTGCCAATCTTTACATAAAATAGGAAACAATCACTGGATACAAATTAGTTCAGCAGTGAGTAATATTTATATTATCAAGCAATTCTGGATATGGATTACACTGGGAGTATAAGAACAGGTATAGAGAGGCATTGTCTCTCACCTACCTCATCACTATCTCTCATCACTGTTTTAGAATAGATTCTGGAAGAGATACACTGGAAGTGTCCTTTCCTGGACCCTTTACTAGCTATGTTCTCTGGGTAACAGAATATAGCCTCTCTGTGACTCAGTTTCCTGACATATAAGGAGGTAGTGTAATGGTAGCACTTAACCACATAGGACTGTTAAAAGAATTAAGTTAAACTAGAAAGCTCAAAGGGCAAGGTATGGTACACAGTAAAGACCAAGTATCTGGTGAATAGCTAGTGCTAATAAATTGTGCATACATACTATAAAGAAATGTTGTAGAAACCTCATGAATTTCATTTATTTTTTTAAAGAGGCTGCCTTTAGTGAATCAGCAAGAGGAAAGGATGAAGGAATAGTGGCGTTTGGCTCTAAGTCTCTTAGCATGATTGGATATTTTTTAATATTGCAAATAATACTTTAAGTAAAATGAACAAAACAGAAATAGCAGCAGTGAATATTAAACTTATATTAAAGATACATATGGACTTTAATATGGGCCATTTCACCCTCCAGACAATTGGTTAACATTTTCATTTGTTACATAAATGAAGTCAGATGAATTTCAAAATCTACCAGAGAAGGTAACTCAGTTTTTTAAAAAAAATCATCAACACAGTACTCTGCTACTCAATTGCTTCTGCAATGGAAACAGCACTAATGATGAAACAAAGTTTTCATTACTGAACAAGAAGTGTCTTATGATAACTATCCAAAGATCATAGATTTTTTTTGGGGGGGAAGCACAAAAGAAAGCTAAAGGAATTAAAATCCTCATTCCTCTTCTCTTGTCCTCTGAAAAAGATTTTAATAAGTAATGAAATGGGAGACTTTCACAGTAAAAGGAGAAGGGGAAGATAAAAGCCTTGGATCAAGAAAATTCATAGACTAGCTCTCCCAGAGGTGCACTCCCTCTTCTAAACTAATGAAAGGATCAGCAGGAACCCAGAATCATTGCTTCTCCTGGTCCTATAATTATATCAGAGTATTTTCAGAAGAAATTACATCACAGCTATGTATTTCACAAACAACCAGTCAGAAAAAAATTAATTCCTGTCAATGGATACTTCTATCACTCCTCAATCTGTATTGCCTTATCCTCTGCTAAATTCTAGTTTCCAAGTCTTGCATCACCTTACTACCTGTGTGAATTTAATCAGCCCACAGTGTAATATGAATGAACTTGCTTACAAGATCACATCTAGAATGATATCATGAACCCAATTGAGTATTTCTAAGTTGTTTCTTTTAGTGTAATGCCACTCATTTGAGTGGCATCTGATGCGTGCAGTGTCACTGAAATTTGCCATTTATTCCCCTACCACCAAACCAGAAGCTTACCATCAAAATGTACAATAGATGGGGCTGGGAATATGGCCTAGTGGCAAAAGTGCTTGCCTCGTATACATGAAGCCCTGGGTTCAATTCCCCAGCACCACATATATGGAAAATGGCCAGAAGTGGCACTGTGGCTCAAGTGGCAGAGTGCTAGCCTTGAGCAAAAAGAAGCCAAGGACAGTGCTCGGGCCCTGAATCCAAGGCCCAGGACTGGCAAAAAAAAAAAAAGTACAATAGAAAAACATACTTTGCTCTGGGGCTTTGTGGAGCTATCTCTGCTATGTGGATAGTAAAGATAGTAAAGTCCCTTCCCCAAGGAGGGAACTTCATGCTGGTGTGGTATGGGCCATTGTGACAGCAAACTAATTCTTCACTGTTGGGACCTGAGTCTGACTGACCACTGGACTTGCTGTTATCTAAAATGGTGGCAGTTAATCATTTCCTTAAATGATGTGGGTATGAAAACAGCACAGCCACTAACCTTATCCATCCTCCCTCCTCCCAGTAGTGACTGTTGCCTTTCCCCTCTTCTTCCCAGACGGCTGGGTTTCAAGAGATCCTGACTGAAGTGGAAATTCTAGCTGTGATTGTGGGATGCCTGTGTCATGACCTTGACCACAGGGGAACAAACAATGCCTTCCAAGCTAAGTAAGTTTTCTATTTGTTGTTATTTTAATGCATTTGCCTTTCTGTTCAGAGCCAAAGGTGATGATTGCTAAAGAGTAAAGCATTAATTTCTGGCATTTGAGGCCAAGGCCACACAGACTTGGGAGTGCACGTCATGGGGCCCATCCATCTTTATAATTCCCCATTCTTCTTTTAATTGCAAATTTGCCCTTCATGTCATGCTTGTTGATTTGGTCTGTCTCTGTTGACCTCAGTCAGTTAAGAAAGGTCTGTTTTTAAAGGGCTTACGTTTTTCCCTCTCAGTGTATTTGCCTACATGGTGTGTGACAAGCTACATAGACCTGCTACTCCAAAATCTGGTTCTGAGACTATTAAATAAAAAAGAGTCTTAGGAAATTTTATGAAGCAAAATATCCCTTTATTTCCAATAGAATTGCTCCAAGGATTTCTTTGATGGTGGTTATTGTATAAACTGCAGTAAAGCCACATATAACAGTGTAGTCTTTGCTCCTCTCATACCTACTCACATGGAGACAAAGGCACTGCATAAATACAGACATGTGAAGGCAACTATTGCCCTGAATAGGATAGAATAACCTGCTTGGTCACCTACACAATGACCAAGGCTACAGAACTTAGAGGTGATAGAACTCTGACCACGACCTAGGTCTCTGAACTTTTACATTGGGGACCCAGCTTCAAATATTATTTGTACTATTTATCTGCAAATAAATTGATACAGGAGATCAGAGGACTGAGAGAAACATTCTGGGGTGAAGAGGGGCTAGGGGATGCATCTCTGGGGAGGTAAGAATAACTTTCATATGACTGATATCAGAACCCTCAGGTCACCAACCTATGTTAACTGAAACTCTAGTAGTCTGCTTATCATTTCTTTCATTCCTTAAGCCTCACCAGTGAGGCCTTGGAATCCTAGACTCTTGCATTTGCTTCTGATCTACCAAGAGCAAATTAATTTTGAGTTCTTTATACCCTAACAATCTGTGGCCCATGACTTCCACTTTCTCCTCTACAATTTCTTGACTCTTTCATTTTTATGACATCCATTCCGTAAAACTCAGCTCTAGCTCAGTCTGACATTTCAACTTCTACTCTGCTTAGACTTAGAAATATTTGGGAGAAAATGTGACAGTTGTGAGAGTTTGAGACATTTCAGATACGTACTATCCCATCCTGGCTGACCTCCCTACCAATCTTCCTGTGTCCCTTGCCAGCTCTGTCCCCCTTGCTATTAGCAGTTATATACAGCAAACATTCTCTTTTCAATCCACTTCCTGCTCTATCACCTCCCCCCACAGCACTCAGCAGATCACTTGCACTCCTACTTCACAGAGAAAACAGAGGCTATCAATAGAGAACGCCCTCAATTTCCTCCCCTGCTACCTACAAACTTATCCATCCGTCCCCATCCTTGCTTGCCTCCTATCTTAGGGAGGCCAATCCCTTACTTCTGCTTGGGATCCATTCCTTCTCTCTCATCTGGAACCCTCCATCATCAATCTCTTTCTGCTGTCTTTGTATCTACCAGCCATTTTCTCCTGCATCCTATTAATATGAACAGTTCTCCCTTGTCCCCATCAAAACCCACTTTAACCATTACTTCCCTCTTTAGCTACTGCTCTTCTTTCCTTCTCAGTTAGACTTATTGGAAAGATGTCTGTGTTGTCTTCGCTGACTCCAATCCTACTCTTGTCTCAGGGCTTCCAGTTCCATCTTACCAGGGAAATCAGTGATCCCCTTTGCCCAAAGCTGTCCTTTCTTGACAATTTGTGCCTGCTTCCTGAAACTTTTTCTCACACACAAAAATTTTCATCTGCCCTTAGATTATTCCTCCTGGTGTTCTCCATGGCTTCTTCTTCTTTCACTGGTGGATGCTTCCTCTCATTTCTCGTCTGTTTTCCTGTGCCTTTGGCATTTGTGTGGGCCTCTGTCCATCTGCTGATGTTTCTCAAGCCCATAATTGAACCATCATTCATAGCTTGTTTCCAGACATTCCTTTCAGCTGCTTGAGGGGTACCTCTTATCTTGAAGTCCCATAGTCATCTCAATCTCAATCTTCCTACCATGCATGATCCCCTTTCTTTTGTTCAATGAATGGCCTTACCAGAAATCTACAAGTCACAAATCACCCAAGCCTCCCTCTTAAAACTCATCAGCGTCTCCCTCCTTTTCCCTCTTGCAGAAATGGCTGTTTCTTTTGCAGCTATCTTAGATTGCTGTCAAAAACAGCTTGACTTTCTTCTGATTGGCTTTGAACTCTAAGACATTCTGGTGCACAGAGGTGATCAGGTCACTCCTCTTATTAAAAGCCATCCATGAGCCTTCTGTGACTTTCAGGATAGTGTTCACACTCCTTAGTTTGTCCCTTTAAGGCCCCCTTTCCTGGGGTTCTTGTCCACTTCTCTGACCCAGCACCCACTCAGCCCCCAGCCCACTCCATCCATCCATCCATCCATTTCCCAGAAACAAGGCATCTGAAATTATCAATGGGGGTCCTGCTAGCTGACATCTATTTGACACCCAATATGCCATTTCTTCTGCCTTCAATGCTATCCTTTACTTTGGGTCTTCCAAAAGTATCAATTTGGGGTTTAAATCCCTGAGGGTCTCTCTTCATTAACTTTCATGCCCACATAAAGTTCTAGTATACTGCCTTTTCAAAAGCGTGCATTTCGGGCTGGGGATTTGGCCTAGTGGCAAGAGTGCCTGCCTCATATACATGAGGCCCTGGGTTCAATTCCCCAGCACCACATATACAGAAAATGGCCAGAAGTGGCGCTGTGGCTCAAGTGGCAGAGTGCTAGCCTTGAGCAAAAAGAAGCCAGGGACAGTGCTCAGGCCCTGAGTCCAAGCCCCAGGACTGGCCAAAAAAAAAAGTGTGCATTTCATTCCATCTTAGTGACTGATTCACAAGTGTATCTCCTCTTCTTCTTTAATAACACAAATAAACAGTACCAGGAACATAATTATCACACAATTAATGTTTGCTGAATGGTGAATGCATAAGATTTTTTATTATTCAAATATAACTTTCAATAGAGCTTATTGCTTTACTAAATGCATATGCTCTTTCATAGACTATTATAAAACATAGCATTGCTAAACACAGGTTTGATACTATAGGTATCAAACACCTGGAACTCACCAAAGTAAACCACTCACGCTTTCATTCAAGGATTTGACAGTTCCTTGTTTTAAGTTATGTGTTTCACTATTGTTTAAACGATTCTTCTCTCTCCCAGTTAAAGAATTCTTCTCTCTTACTGGTATCCCAGTGAGTGGCCCCACCAGAAATCTAGTAGTAGTGTATCTCCTTCTTATACCCTCTTCTTATGCCCTTACTTTTCTATCACTTATACATAAAGAAGAGATAAATGTGTTCAATTCTGCCTGCAAACCAAGACTGAGAACCTTGAGGGTTCTTTGAAATTCACAGAAATTGTACTCTGATACCCATGACTACTCCCTAGGAAGAAATCCGGTGCAACACACTGAACATGGCAGTTCTTCTTGCTAGCTAAGCTCTCAGTTGTTTGGATCAAGAATATACACCTAAACAAGGTTAATCCAATCAGATTTTAACTTCCAGAATTTTGAAGTTGGTTACCACGATACTGAATAGAAATCCAAGCTACAGGTCTACATAGACTTGAAAGCTGAGACTACCATTTGGGGGAAAACTATGATAACTATATAAGGGGGTTGAAGAAATAAGAAGGTCACTCTGCAAAGAGGAGATAAGAAGGAAGCTGTTTTTCAGAGAGTAGCCAAAAGGCTACTCAACCTAAAAGGCTGTTCAACCTAAAAGAGACACAGGAAAAAAAGTAGACTAAGCCCCTGTCTTTCTCTATTACTGTTCCTATTTCTAGGAGACTTGGTCAAACTTAGTACACTAGAGTTTCCTCAAGGTATCTGGAATCATTTAATCAAAAGGTTTTTTTTCATTAATCTTGTACTTTATTTTTGCTTTATGCAACTAGAAGGCCACAAATAACAAGAACTATAATTTCTTTGTTTTTTACTATGTCTCAAGCCCTTCCCAATATGTCTGTAGATATTTTGCTCTCCATTTTACAGAAAGAACCAAGCCTCAAGAAGGTAACATGCCCAAATTCATCCACTCAGAATGTTGCAGAGCAGATTGGGACCTGGACTATTCTAAAAGCCATTCTTAAACCACTCTATCATTTTCTTCCATGACTTTGTGACATTTATTTTGGACCTTTGATCTTACAGCTTACTGAATGTCTTCCCAAACTTGTGAGCTCTAGAGAACTAAGATATATTTTGACATTCAGAAACTCAAGGCAAAATGATAGAACTGAGCAAAACCTTCCTTGTCATATTTTAAAATGCCTTAATTTTACAAACCTGGAAACTGTGACTCCAAAATGAATGATACACATACAAATTAGCTATTAAATCACAAATACTAGAATTCTTTTTTCCTTGGCATGTCATATGAACAAATCTACTTATTCCAAGACTGTAGGGTATGTTTCAAGATGCCTAACTTGCATGCAATTTAACGACTATTGGGCTCTCTATCAACTCTGTCCATCAGCCAAACCTAATGGAATCATTTCTGATCATCCAATCTCACTTAACATTTCCTTTAACAGTCAATGTTGAAAGATACTTTTTTTACATCCTGGTGCAGGAACGTATAAGATATATGCATTGTGTTTACTAGCGCTTAAATCATCCCTAGGAAGAAAGCTATATGCTTGTATCCCTTCTTATTCCCAACCATTTCTATGTCCCATCCTTGTATTAAGCATTGTGGGAGAAATAAGAAAATACAGTGATCAGAGTCTAACTCTCTTCTCTTGAACTGTTCACAGCCTTTCCAGTGATTTGGAAATGGAATTTAAATGCTCCAATTATTATGTACCAAAGCATATGCTACCTTTTTTTTCATATATAAGGCTATTAAAAAACAGGAGACATTTAGCAAGGAACAAATTGCTATATAAAATGCAAAATGCCTCTATAATAAAAAAGTATGACTTTAGTTAGAGCACAATTTGATTTATACTCTTAGCCTTTCTGATAAGTGAACCTTTGCATTTTCATATTTTATTCCTAATTTTTAAGTAGTTGAGTGCGTGCAATGAATGATCAATAGGTGGAGAAGGCAGCAGTACCACCACACTCTGAAATTGCTGTCCACACCTCTCCCCTGTTTTCTCTGGGGACAGAATTCCCCACTCATCCCCTTCTCTATTACAGCTGCCCCTGATGATTAAATATCAGTACCGAGCAGCTCTGTAGTATATTCTCCTAGGAGACTACTTCTATTCATTTCTAGCATAATCTCTTATACTCATTTCTTGGGAATGAAAACCCATCTTGTCGCTTTCGGCCAGGTCCCAGAAGTGAAATACTGGGGCACATTAATCTGCCATGACAGCCTAATCCCATTCTTCACAACCTCCCCACAATTCTCAATTTCCTAATTACTTTTCATAGTTTTCCTTTTCAAAGTTTCCATAATCCATGCCTGCACACTGCCACTAAGTATTTTTCTCAAAGAATATACATGTATACATATAGGGAAGTTGTGGAGGGATATTTTGATTTGCCCTCTGGTGATTAGAGTTTGTCCAAAGCAGGGGATACCTGTAGAGAAATTTTTTTTACTCACTTTTCTTTTTAACAAGCTTCCCCTCAGTATGCTGTCTCTTGACTCCTAAGATGCCCAACTAGTATTCCAAAATTACAGTTGTAAAAATTGATGTTTTTGTTGATTTTACTGATGTTGTTGTTGGATAGGTTGTTCTATATAAATGAAATTTACACATAATGCAAAGTAATCCCTTCAAGTATTAAAACGTTATTGATTTGCAATGGAAATATCCATATATGAGTAATGTATATATATATATTTATTTATTTATAATTAAAATTGACTAAATTCTACTCCATGTAGGGTACTGTGAAAAAACACTTTCAAATATTTTATTATAGTCTCATGAACAACAAATGAATAGACAATAGGATAATAATTTTAGAGGTGAAGAAACTGAGCCTTAAATAAGACAAATAAATGTCCAGAGCTACCAGCAATAGAGGAATGGCAAGTATGACTCCAAATCTAAGGAACTCTCACAGTGATATCTCAGAGATATCAGAGACCACGGAACGTGGTCAGCCTCACTTGTTGACACTGTAGAACATTCCCAAGCTCTTTTCCTATGGACAATCAAGCACATTTGATATAGAAGAGTTACTGGAGGTACTCAAAAGTTACACATTTTAGTTCCTGAAGCCTACACTGTTCTCAGAGCTAGATGTTGTGTCTCCTCAGAGCACCTAAGTTAGACCCAGAGCACTATTCCATAACACATTTGTATTTGTGTTGTTGCATGCACTATGCTTTCTTCTGATCATATCTCTCTTGCTAGTTTTATAAAATTCAGAGAGGCAGTGACTGTGTCTTATTAATCATACATCATCCACAGCATCCAGCCCAACACATAGCAAGTTTCTGAAATGCTTGCTTGTGGGATGAATGAACAACACAAGCAGTTACCTGAGAATGTACTTGCTGTGGTGCTCTCCAAAGGTAGTTTAATCCAAAGAGCAGGTGGGTGATGGTCACCTCATTTCTGTCCTCTTCCAGGAGCGGCTCTGCACTGGCCCAGCTCTATGGGACATCAGCTACCTTAGAGCATCACCATTTCAACCATGCTGTGATGATTCTTCAAAGTGAGGTATGACCTGCTGCACTTCTCCAAGTAACAGAAGACCAGACTTAGGGTTCTTACCTCTGTTTCTTCGTAGTTTCCACAGAGTCATGGGAAACAAGTGTTTGAGTCAATCTTTTGGACATTGGTGACTCACTTGATTCTTTTTCTTGCCTGATTAAGTATCTTGTCCAAGTTCTTCCTGGGATGATTCCTTTAGTTTCACCTGGAAGCTATACAGAGTCACTTACAGGTAACAGGTATAGGCTGCCTAACTGCAAAGCACCTTCTTGCCTTCCTTAGGGGATGTAGAAGCCCACTAAGGGAGTGAGTTGATCCAAGTACTGAGTGGTCTAACAATTCCATTTCGTAAAACCCAAAGCCATTTAAAAGATTGTAGAGGAAGAGCTAGATGCTAGTGGCTCACACCTGTAATCCTAGCTACTCAGGAAGATGAGATCTGAGAATCACAGCTGGAAGCTAGACCAGACAGAAAAATTCATGAGACTCTTACTTCCAATTAGCTATGCAAAAAAAAAACAACAACAGAAGTAGAGCACCAGCCTTGAGCAAAAAGGCTCAAGGACAACACTGAGGCCCAAGTTCAAGCCCCAGCAACAGAACACACACACACACACACACACACACACACACACTATAAGCAAAAACAGGGCAAAGTAGCATGTTAATAGCACAGTCAAGAAACCTATAAAAGATAAAGGAAATTAAAATTGCTGGTGAAACCAGTTTAAAAGTGGGAATTGCAACTAAACCCAAGGCCCAGGGCTAATGCCATATGCCTTATTTTGCCTCCTGTGGAAAGGCAGGAGTTAGAAGTAGTAGGAATTTTTATACATTGTGCTTTCTATAGAGAAAAACAGAAACCACGAGCTGACTCCGGCTGGGGCATCTGAGTTTTAACTTGCCAGGAAAAGATCTGTTTAATTTTCTGCAGGCGTACAGACTCATTTTTGTGAGGCCAAGAAGGGATCATCTGTTCCCCATTATTTGTCAGTTCTCTAGCTGTGCCATTAATTATTATTATTATCATCATTAAGGTCCTGCTTCGCTGGAATAGCATCATTAAATATGGAGGGTTTTTTTTTTCCTACAGCCTATCTTGAAAAGGCATGTCTTGTGCACTATCACAAAAGCCTTCAACCCCATAAAGGAGAGTCACTGCTCTCCTGAATGCAGACTGGGGCAGGGCACACGTGCCCATGCCAGGGTGATATATTCTCCACTGGGAACGAAGCACCAGGGAGAGGTGCTCAGGAACTGGCATAGGCTAGCATCCCTGCATCTGTGATGCTGTAATTTTCCTATGAATACCATATTGTAGCAGAATGCTGTGCAAGAGGGAGGTAGTGATAGGAGGCATTTTTGTTGAGATGACTTTCCACTCTGACCTCAGAAAGCTCCACCTTTATAATAACAGGGATGGTAAACAGGATGCCAAGTCTCCTGGAGAAAACAATCTCTACTCCCACAGAATTTGTGCTCATATAAACAGAACACCTTAGCTGCCCTTCACACAGGGTTCTTCTGAGAAACAGAGACAGTAATAATGGAACCAGGCACTGTTCATATGTCACGTTCAGCACTCTGTGGGCACTTCCCTCTGATACCTACTGACCTGTCCATCAGAAAGGCAGAAAGGCAGGTGTTATCTCCCATTCCCCTTTCAAATGACTCACAGATGAGAGGAGGGGGATGGCTAGAGGGAGAGGTCAATGTAGACCTTTCTCTCTCTGCATTCTCTTTTTTTCATCAACTCTACTTATACCATATCCCTGAACAAAAGGTAAAAGCAGAATTTCCAAACATCCAACTCTAGTTCCGTTACTAAACCCTGAGAAATTATATAAAGCTAATTTGAACATAAATTATGCACTGATGTAAATTAACTCTTTGAAAAAGTAGAGCAGATCTAGTGAGCTTTGTTATTGTGTTATCTGGAAATGGCTTCAGTTGCTTTATGTCCTATCAAAGTAGCAAAATGCACTGCAGGGATCCAGTACCTCACACCTGTAATCCTGGCTACTTGTGAAGCTGAGATCTGAAGAACCCCAGTTCAAAGACAACAGGACAAAAAAGTCCAATTAACCAGCAAACGGTTAGACTGGAGGTGTGGCTCAATTGGTAGAGCATCAGCCAAAAGCAAGCAAACTGAATGAGAGTATGAGATCCTGAGTTAAAGCCCCAGTACCAGCACACACACACAGACACACAGACACACACACACACACACACACACACACACACACACACACTTCACATCTTTGCAAAATAATCAGAATCCTCAAGTTCACATCAGTTTCTCCCTTGTCCAAATGCTTTTAACTTACACCTCAATGCTATATTTCTGTCAATGGGTGATACTGGCTGTGTGGTTGGTTCGGGTGACTATTTCTCCATACCCTGTAGACACTTTTCCCAGGCTCTGGAATATCTGCTTGTGGCTGATGCATGGAACGATGCTCACCCAGGCAGAAAGAACCTGGACAGAATTATGGCACAACATTCCTTTAGTTATTTGTCTTCCTCTTAATAGCTGAATAAAGGGTCTAGAAGAGTTCATTTGAAAATTATTATTAATATTGGATCTGATCCCAGGTAAAACCAATATACTCTAGTCTTTAAGGAGTGGTGAGTTCACCCAATAAGATAAATTAACTCAAAGAAGCAGATTACCATCTGATACCTAGTAAAAAATAATTTCCTAATTGATAGTCTTGTTCCCTGAAAGGATTAATTTACCTCTCATTGGAGAATAGTTTATCCTCAGTCATTTGCCCTTTCTCTACCATCTTCTGGCTCTCAATACTGGGTTAAAATTGGTCCAGTTCCCAGACCACAAGCTTATAAGTTCATATTTCATGCTAAGAAAAACATGAAAAGTTTCTCAGTTAAAGACACAGAGTGGGCTGGGAATGTGGCTTAGTGGTAGAGTGCTCACCTAGCATGCGTGAAGCTCGGGGTTCAATTCCTCAGTACCACACAACAAGAAAAAGCCAGAAGTGGAGCTGTGGCTCAAGTGGTAGAGCGCTAGCCTTGAGCAAAAAGAAGCCAGGAACAGTGCTCAAGCCCTTAGTTCAAGCCCCAGGACTGGCAAACAAACAAACAAACAAACAAAAAACCCACGAAGCATGATGAGTACTGGTTTTCTCAGAATTAAGTGACTTTATGGTCACATTACAAAAGGAGTTTTCATTTGACTGGAGTATAGCTTTAACAAACCTTGATGAAAACAAGAAAGCTTTTCCAAAGTATGGTGGTAAAGCTGTATGTAATTGCGTGAAGATCAAAGCTGTTCAGTATTCATTCACTTGTACTGAATTTAATCCAGCACACCCTTCCTAAAGGTGCATTTTAATAGTATATGCAGGCTTTCATTCCTTCAGCAGTTCTGACATGGTAGGCCAAGTAGATATTTGTTGTGCAGAGTTTCATGGGCATTGTAGAATCCCTGAGGATCCCTAGGCTCTCATTAAATGCCAGTAGGTCACGACATATCATGATTATCAAAAAAATATCTGTAGCTGGGCACTCATGGCTCATGTCTGTAATCCTAGTTACTCAGAAAGCTGAGATCTGAGGATATTGGTTCAAAGCCAGCCCGGCAGGAAATTATGTGAAATTCGTATCTCCAATTAACCACCAGAAAGCCAGAAGTGGTGTTGTGGCTTAAAGTGGTAGAGCACTATCTTTGAGCTGAAGACCTCAGGGGCAGCATCCAGGCCCAGAGTTCAAGCCCCATTACCACCCCCCCCCCCAAAGACAGATGGCATAGATGGTAGATAGATAGATAGATAGATAGATAGATAGATAGATAGATAGATAGATAATACCAAAACCCTTCATAATCACTAAGAACCATTGGCCTTTTCTCCTCATCAGTTTTATTCATAACAAACATGTCCAGAATGTCAGCTAACCTTTTACTAGTGGAACTAGTATGCATGGTAGAGTCAAACAGTTCTCAAATGTTTTGCCTACATCTCTTTCATGTACTTCCATAGGAAATTAGCAGTCAAGTGGAGTTATTGGCATAAACATATGCCTAGTGACAAGTTCAAACGTTTCCAAAGGTTTTCCCTTCCACGCTGAACAAATGATCAAGGGTGCCTTCATGGTTCTTCTCAAAAATAATTTACTTCCTAGTTTTGCAATACTTACCAGGGAATGTTTGTATTTTAAATTTTTATTAAGCTTTAAAAATGATTTTATTATGTTCTCAGATCTTTTCTAATATAGGAAAAACATGTAAACAAAACCCACAGATTTAATGATGTTTGGTGACTTTTTACTTTCTCATTACAGGGTCATAACATCTTTGCTAATTTGTCCTCCAAGGAATACAGTGACCTTATGCAGCTTTTGAAGCAGTCAATATTAGCAACAGACCTCACGCTGTACTTTGAGTAGGTATTGGCATTTGATCTATTTGACAAATGGATATCTGAAGTTTCAGTTTATAATTAATTTTCAGATCCATGTTGTGGTTTGCCTGTTCTTTTGTCATTGATACCAATGTGTAAACACTTTTAGTGTTTCTCCTCTAACTAAATAAAGTTCATAAAATTAGTGTGAATAAGGGAAAAGATCTATGGCCACCATGGCAAGATTTCTTATCTTTTTTTTAAGGAGCCTTGTGTGGAACTCTTGAGTCAGAAATGAAGGAATGACAATTTTATTTTGAATACTGCCTAAGATTGCGATTTTAGACTCCTATTTCTGAACCAGTGTATCAGAACATTGATGATAATGATGGTGGTGACCATGATTATAAAACATATGAATTGTTGGAAGGCTGACAAGAAAGCCAAGTCTTCATTTCCTGGTTTCTCCTTTTTTTTTTTCTTTCTTAGAAGAACTGTCTCCACTTTTCCCACAGCTCAGGCTTCTCTATGAGCAGAAAATCACACCCTTCCCTTCCCTGTGAGGACTGATTCCATCAGATAACTCCTCTTTAGGCAGCCTAGAGTCTTCTTCATCCAGTGATATACGTCATTCTCTCTTACCTTAAAGATCGAATTTTGAATGATCTCACTTGAGCCAAAGCAGATTGTTATTTCTCAATTTACTACTTTTTAAAATAAAGTGTACATTATATAGTGTACATTTATTTTGTGACATTCAAAGAGTATATCTTCACATTCTATTAAAGTTATACTGTCAATGATCACAAGTGACCTGATATTTTTCTATCTTCATTTGATTATAGACTTTTCATGGTCACCTTTTATTTTCTTTGCTTCCCCAACATTCCTTTGTTCTTCTCTGTCATCCTTCCCTGTGAGTTTTGAGTCCAATTCCTTCTCACTCTATTTTTGTATCTCATAACTCACTTCTATATTATTTTCACCTGGATTGTAATTAGCTGGATATAGAAAATACTCCCAAATGCTTCACTTCAAGCCCCTGTCATTGTAGACTTGCATCTCTTATTTACATCTCTTATTTCCTCCATTGCCTCCCAAGAAAGCTTTAAATTTTGTTTGATTTTCAGTCATCCACAATCTACTCGCATGTATTCATATATTTTCATTCTTATATTTCTTTTTTCCCTTATAGGCTTTATCTACTTCAACCAGGTTTGTCTACAAAAGCAATAATAGAATACCTTAAAAATAAACCTAGGGAAGTGGTAGAGTGGCTGCTTAGCAAGTATGAGTACACATCACTTAATAATAAGAGAAATAATCACAATTAGAAACACAATTAAAACACAAAATGAGAGCATTGGGAAATGCAAAGAACAAAAAACAGAAAGGTGGAAAACTGCTATATTTCATTATATGTCTTTTCAGTGCTGTTGTTAGGTTTGTTAACACATCCATGTAGTAGTATGATAAATATAAATTTTAATTAACATAAACATACGTCCTTAAAAAGATAAGAATCCCAGCTCTACCGTTAACTAGCTATATGTCATCAAATTACTTCCCTTCTGAGCCTCTTTTCTCCATGTGTAGAATGGAGATAAAACTTATCTCAAATATCTTATAAGGGGTGACATCAACACTCTCATTTGCTTTATAGACATGTTTATTTTGCATGTTTTGTGGCTCTCATGTCCCATTACCTATTATGACCTTCCCTTTTTTCTGGACTGATCCTCCATGCTCTGGGATTTTGGAAAGCCTGTATTTTTCAATGTTTTTATTACATGTCCACGACACTGGTGGATTTTGTGTTTGTTTTTTTTCTAAGTAGAAGCATTTTTCCAAACCAAGTTTCCAAGCACCCCTTAAAGGGAGAAAAAAAACAATCTCAGCCCTTGGAGTTCATTTATCAAGTGAGCCTTGTTAGGGATGAGTGACCGCTGGGATGCAGACAAGGAAGTTGGTTTCGAGTCGTTTTCTCATTACTCTGTTCTTATCTTAATGCTGCAGCCCTTGCTAATGTTTGCTGACTCTCATAGAAGCTGGCTTGTTCTCTTTCTGTCAGCAGGATTATTTTTTGAGGTTCGGAATAGCTATTCATTCTCTAATCTAGACCTTCAGGGGACTGATTCACTCGCCTGTCTAAAGTTGCATTAAAGTATTGCCATATTTTTAGCCAAAACAATCCCTCAAGTTAATGAAGGGGAAAGTAACTATATACACTGCCACCCAGATGCTTTTATTTCACATACAATCACAGAACTGGAAGGAATCTTAGAAACGATGCCATCTAATTCATCTCCTTTATTTTGAAAAATAAGGTACTGAGTTTCCATTGGTTAAATAGTGTAGCTTTGGTTCACATAACTAATTACTGGCAAAACTGAAATCACATCCTTTGGGTGGGGAGGGCCTTTCCTACAATTGACATTCTAAGGGAAAAATCAAGAATGTTTGCAATATTGTCCTTCCCAGGTATACTTTAATCAGCTTAAAATTAAAACTAACCTGGATTTGATGTGTTCTTGTCTAAATCACAATTGGAGATTGTGGTATACATATAGTTCATTTAGTTTGGGAAGTAACAGCTAGAATGCCCAAGAAACAGGAGCAAAGACTGGAACAGTGAAATGGAAAGTGAAGAGGAAAGCCACTGGAAGGATACATCCCTTGTTGTTCACCATCATGGTTAGTCAGGTCAACCAATGGTGATGGGTACTGTAGGGACCATCTGAGAAAGTCCACTAGCATCCTTCCTTGTCAGCCAGTTTACTCTAAGGGGTGTTGACTTCCATGTACTTGTGTGCTCAAGGCTATAGATTTCTATAGTTCTCCCCAGTCCCTGGTACCAGGACTGGCACCAGGCTTGGGTCTATGGTAAGCTCTGGAGAAAATGGGGTCTAGAGCATGTAAGCTGCTCCCTACATCTGGCTCTGAAGTCTCATTACCTACTGGGTCTTCTGCTTCTACTACTCAAATCAAATGTTACAACAGAGTTGGGGAAATGTCCAGAGTGGGCAGGGAGTGGATCTCTTCCTTTTAGAGAGGCATTTGTGGCTCATTACTAGGGGCAGGGATTCCTACAATGCTCGAGGAGAAAAAACAAACAAACATAAAATGCATGGAAATGTGGAGATGGTTTAAAAACAACCTTGAAACTAACTTTTAATTTCTAGATTCAAGTGTCTTTGGGATTCTCTGCCACTCACAGTGTATAAAAGCAGGATTTACAAGATTGAAAGGCAAAATCAACAAATAAATCCTTGATATGAATGTCTAGGTTTCATACCCCAAATCTGGAGGGTTAATTATTCAGTCTGGTTTTCCAACTCACTGAAAACTCAGTTACTGTTGAATGATTTTCTGAAATTGATCTCCTGTGCCTATTTCTTAGTCCCTGTAGTCTCTGATAATTGAAGAATAATTTTATCACCTCAAGCAGGAATCAGACATACCCTGTCAGTGATTAGCTACGTGTCTAAGTCTTCCACTTAATCTCTCTCTGCCTTGGTTTCCTTGTCAGAAATATGAGGATAGGCATTTCACCCTTCCCATCTGCTAAGGTCCTTGTGGAAGTCAAAAAAGATTACCTATAAGGAAGAGCTTTGATAATTTAAAATACCTTATAAAAAAAGAAATTGTTCAGCCAGAAACCTAATAAAATATGCTTCATAAAAGATGACACTTGGAATGGGCAGAGAGATACATCTAAAATCACAAACATTACAACTTCAAAGAGATGTCACAAAGATTTGGTACTATTTGTCTGCATGTAAGTTAAGAAAGATGGCCTAATCAACTGCCACAATTAGCTGAGATTTCCTGAATGTTTACTTACTATAATTGCATATATGTGATCCCATTTTATTTGGCCTTTAATCGGTTAAATATTTTGGTAGTTTTCTAACACATTTTTTTCTTTGTTCTGCTTCTAAGGCTTGAACTCAGGCCTGAGCTTGAGCACTGACCCTTAGCTTTTTTTCACTCAAGGCTAGTACTCTATCACTTGAGCCACATCTCCACTTCTGTCTTTTTGCTGGTTAATTGGAGATAAGAGTCTGATTGGACTTCCTGCGTGGACTGGCATCAAAATGATATCCTTAGATCTCAGCTTCCTGAGTAGCTAGGATTACAAGCATGAACCACTGGTGCTTGGCTAACACACACATTTTTAAATTCATCCATGTGATATTACAACTAAATAGAAAATGAGAGATTCATTATACATAGGACTACAGGCACTTAGATCCCACTGGGGAAGAGAGAAAGCAGTAATACTACCATATGCCATGTTCAACATTTAGAATAATTTAAGCTTTTCTATTTTCTTCATTTTACCAGTTTTATTTGTTTATACTATCAAGAAAAGCAAAGCATGGAAGAGGTCACTTCACTCATGGTCTTAGCTAGCCCTTCAATGATCAATGCTAGTCTAGAACAAGGAGAACATTTACTGGGAAATTAACTTCATGCCGTGTGTGCTATAATCCGACCCCTTGAGAGGCAGAGGTAGGAGGATCACCAATTTGAGGCTAGCCTGAACTATACAGGAAGACCCTACTTTAAAAAAAAAAAATCACTGGAGCTCACATCTGCATAGTACTTTATTCCTCACTCCAAAGCATTTGTGCCCAAAGTCCAGAACTCTTTCCAGAATATGCCCTTAGCAACACTAACTAGACATGTATGATTTGCCTATGTACAAACTGTAGAACACCAAGGGAATAAGATTCCTCCTGTGCCTACCCTCCCTACCCATATAGATAAGCTTCCTGCAACCTCTGCCTGGCAATTCTGGAGCTGAGAAAGCCGGGGTCGCACATGATGACATCTCACTTGCATAGGAAAGCTTCCAAATATCCCTGAGCTTAAGGGGTTCAAAGCATCAGACGAATAGATGATATCATGCATAAGATGCATATGTGTGAGATATTTAAATTTACACACACACACACACACACACACACACAATCCCTGATTATAATACACACAGGAATGGTAATTTCTCATTTTACAAACAAAAGATGCCTTGCAGATAAATCACAAACCAGAAAGATCCTCAATGTAGCAAGGAGTGAACAGTAACCAATCTTTGAAATTATTTTTGAGGGTAATTTTAACAGTTCTGTTCAAATGATGCTTTTTAAAAGACTGCCATTTTTTCTGAGTGGAACATATGTCAGCAGAGCAGAATAAAAGCCTAATAAAAACATATCTGATTATAAATGAGATTTTCCAGTAAGTTGCTTTTCACTAGCTAAGGTACTTGCCATTGTCCTTGAAATCCAAGGTTCCCAATGATCTGCTTGAGAAGTTAATGACATAGTTCCTCATGACAAAAGAGCCTGGATCCAGGGAGTATTATACAATTTTGTGAATTTTTGAACATTCATTTTAAGAGTCCCATGTTCCTAAAAGTGCTTCTATTTCTAACAATTTCACATGTGCTCATGTCTTTGACTCTACAATTTATATGCATGTATACTCATGCTAAAAGGACAAATTCTATGTATAAATTCATTCCAAAAAGCACAGTAAATTTCTTGTTGTTTTATCAATATTGTGAGAATGAGGAAGTCTGAAATATACCACCTGCACTTGTGAACCATCAACTTGGGCTGGGCCTTTCTTTTCAGCACTCTTTTCTAGGTGGAGAGACCTCTGTCAGGGGCCTAAATTGGTACTTCCTTGGTACCGCTACTCATGATGCTATCACATCTCATGAAGATAGGTAGCTGGGACATTGCATAAAATCTCAACAGGAAGGCCTACCTGGCCCCAAAGATGTTTGCTACCTAAAGTTTACCACGATTATCCCAAAGCCAGAACTGGGAGGCTGGGGAGTTAGAATCTACCTAGATCTGCCCACAACTTCTCAGGGACCCCAAGAGAATCACTTCACCTTCCTTCACCTTGAGTTTCCCCACCTATATAATGAGAGAATTAGAGCTTATCTCTCTCAGAAGTTATAGACAGCTCTCATGGTCTACAACTATAATGAAAACTGAAACACATGGTCCAGCAATTTTACATATACTTTCATATACAGACACACACTTGCATACACACAGCGTTCACACACCACACAGATTTACAAGGGGAGGTGTATGAGACTTTTCATAGAAGCAATATAAAAAATACAAAATGAAAATAATCTAACGTGTCATCATCAGAAATGTGTGTATAACCAGTGGCACCATCATACATGGAATTTGCCATTCATTTGTGAGAAGGAGTGGCCTAGAGTTATACATAACAATACAGATAAATCTCAATCTTTTTTTTTTTTTTGAAAAGCGAGTAGCTAAAGAACACATTCAATGTGATATCAGATGAAGTTTTAAAACATGCCGAACAACACCAGGTGTCACTTACCTAGAAAATGACAAGGATATGTGCAAAGATGGTTAATACATAACTAAAAATGTAGTTATCTTATGATAGGAGGAACAAGATTACCAGGTATACAGGTAAGTATGGTTCTTCCAATACTAGACTTCTTACAGTTCTTGTTGTAGTTTTGGGGGATTTAATCCAAGGCCTCAAACCCATGTCCTTATATGTATCTGCTTAGCAGATAAAAATTATTTAATGGCGAGTGAGTGAGATATTGGATGGGAATTGTGTTCTTACTTCATGTAAGTTGTTATGTTTTCCAGTGGGTTCCAGTTAAACCCTAGTCTGAAGGGATCTGACAGGGCTCTTCTTGAATAGCTCTTGCATTGTTTTAGAATCTCAGTTCCTCTGTGAAGCCCCTAGAACCTAGTTGAAATCAATGGCTGAAAAATGACTTTCTGAAATAACCATTTTAACTTATTCATCAAGTTAACAAATATTTATCAAGCTTCTACTTCCTGTCAGGTATTGTTGCAAGCCCTGAGATAGAGGGAGTGAACAAAAGTGGTCCAAGTCCCTGTCTTCAGGGAGCTTGGAGTCTAATCATTCCGTGGAATAACTCATAGATTGAAATGGCCCATCAAGGTTTCTAAAATGATGAGGATGGTGACTAGAAGTTTTTCCTGAAAGCTTTCCATGAGCCTCCAAGCTAAGAACTTTCTTCACAACTTTCAGGTGTTCCATTTTTTCTCTTTTCTAGATCTCCAAATGAGTAGAAAGGGTGTGTGTGTGTGTGTGTGTGTGTGTGTGTGTGTGTGTGTATTCCTCAAGCACTTAAAGTGTGTCCAGACTCTAAGCTAAAGGTTTCACTTGTATCATCTCTTTTAATCCTCACATTTAACTCTGAGTTAGCAAATAGGATCTTCATATTAGACTTGAAGAAAATGAGTTCAGATAGCTTAAGCAACTTTCCAGAATTGCTCAGCATGTAGGAAACCAAGTCACTGTTTAGACAGTTAGTTTTTGCTCCTATGTATTTAAGCACTGAGATGACAAGACAGTTGCTTTCCAACCTGGAAAACAAATATTTATCTTGAATTTACTACTAGGAAGTCTACCTTATCTTGGCCCATCATGCAGCTCCTGTCTCTCTCTCTCTTTTTTTTTTTTTTTTTTTTTTTTTGCCAGTACTGGGGCTGGGACTCAGGGCCTGAGCATTGTACGTGGCTTCTTTTTTGCTCAAGGCTAGACTCTACCACTTGAGCCACAGTACCACTTCCGGCTTTTTCTGTTTATGTGGTGCTGAGGAACCCAATGCAGGGCTTCATGCATGCAAGGCAAGCACAGTACTACTAAGCCATATTCCTAGCCCCTGTCCCTGCTTTTTATTTGTCCTTGCCTCCCTCCTCTAACAGTGTCACAGTGTATCACCGCACACAGTCCTGAAAGCAGTTCCACGTTGTCTTCCATTTTATGGTTCTATAATCTCCTCTACTGTAAATATGTTCGGAAGTGACATAGATATCTCTTGAAATTTCAACATTCTTCATTTTTAATAAGTGATTTATTGTGATGTGCTTTAGCCTTGTGATTTCAAATATTAAGTCACTTGGTTCAGGTGGTCTTATATATTGCCCATAAATGTGTTTCTCACAGACAGAAATTTCATTCCTTTTTTCTTTCTTTCTTTCTTTCTTCCGCAGGAGGAGAACTGAATTCTTTGAGCTTGTCAGTAAAGGAGAATATGATTGGAACATCAAAAACCATCGTGATATATTTCGGTAAGAAAAAGCTCGTATTTCTGTGTTTTTCGTTATCTGAACATTTAGCCACACAGTGCTAAAAGCATATTAAAGGATTTTTGAGGTAATAAACCTTCACTTACATTCAAAACACCTTGAGATTAGTTGAACATCTAGAGACAAGATAAAGAATGAATCTTTTTGTCTTGTAATTTATTATATCTTTGTCTGTTCTCCATAAACCTACCTTCAAAATTAGAAAATAGGGCTGGGAATACGGCTTAGTAGCAAGCGTGCTCCCCTTGTATACATGAAGCCTTGGATTTGATTCCTCAGCACCACATATATAGAAAAACCAGAAGTGGGCACTGTGGCTCAAGTGGTAGAGTGCTAGCCTTGAGTAAAAAGAAGCCAGGGACAATGCTCAGGCCCTGAGTTCAAGCCCCAGGACTGGAAAAAAATTAGTTCAAATTAGTTTAGTTACAACAAGTCCTGATTTCTTCAGAGCCCACAGCACATTAAGTGCTATTGTTCTTTCTCTCCTAGGTCATCCTCCCACTGTCTCCATCTTCTGTCTCCTTCCTATTTTCACACTACTAGGTTTCACTGGGAAGCTTATTAGATCCTGGTTAGAGTCTACCTCATAACCAAGCAATCACTGAATCACCTTAAGTGTGATTCCTATCTTATCCATATATCTGCTATATATCAACTCCCTTCCATGGACTCAAGGTATTTCCTGTCTCCTTCTCCCAGAAGCCCACCTCACGTGCAAGTCTCTTGAGGACACAAAGGGCTTAATTTCACCCCTCTCCACTTTAAATACTTCTGAGTTACCTTTACAGACCTTTTCTTCATTCTTCTCAGAGTGAAAGAGCCCCCTTCTCTTCAAAATGACACCTCTACTCATCATAATTTGATCATCTGCCCTGCCCCCATCATCCTTCAAACCATCTCACTGTATCAATAATGACCTTGGCTTCCATTTTCAAAATCTTGTTTTGATGCTGATGTCCTTTCTAGACCTAAAAATGTGCTTAGCCTTTCTATCATTCTACCTCAATCCTTTTACCTCTTCCCAAACTATTCTCAACAGGCCTCATTGTTCTGTTTTCAAATGCATATATTGCATATTTGGGTTATATCTATTATATTTTTATTATTTTAACATAAAATATATATTTGCATACCAAACTGGACTTGCTTTTTCCATTTAACTGCAGGCTTTGGAATTCTACCCACAGCTCTATTTCTGGCTTTTTTGGTAATTTATTGGAGATAAGAGTCTCAAGGACTTTTCTGCCTGGGCTGGCTTTCAACTGTGATCCAGACTAGACTTGGACAGCTGATACAAGCTTCCTCTCTGTTCTCTTACTCTAAAAAATATAACTTCTTTGCAGAAGCTTGATTTAATAATAATAATAATTGTTCATTCTTCTCCTATAGTTCTTTGTAACTATCCATCCCTGCCTTGCCCTTGTATTTTAGCTTTTCCTGTCATTCCTTCTTTTAGGTTCTGATCAGTTTATCCATATAATTGCTCCCCTCCTTCCACTCTCTCCTTCTTCAAATGATCTCCACATCTATTCCCTAAAGGTCTAACTGGATCATTCTTTTTCTTTTCTTTTTCTTTTTTTTGCAAGTCCTAGGGCTTGAACTCAGGGCTTGGGCACTGTCCCTGAGCCTTTTTGTACTCAAAGCTAGTTGTCTAACATTTAAGCCACAGTCTACTTCCAGCTTTTTTTTGAGTAATCTATTAGAGATAAGAGTCTCATGGGGCTGGGGATATGGCCTAGTGGCAAGAGTGCCTGCCTCATATACATGAGGCCCTGGGTTCGATTCCCCAGCACCACATATACAGAAAATGGCCAGAATTGGCGCTGTGGCTCAAGTGGCAGAGTGCTAGCCTTGAGCAAAAAGAAGCCAGGGACAGTGCTCAGGCCCTGAGTCCAAGCCCCAGGACTGGCAAAAAAAAAAAAAAAAAAAAAAGAGTCTCATGGACTTTTCTGCCCAGGCTAGCTTTGAAATGCAATCTCAGATCTCAGCCTCCTGAGTAGATAGGATTACCGGCATGAGCCACCAGTGCCTGGCTAGATCCCTCTTAAATCCTTAACTTTGATTGATCCCTCTGCCCAGTTCTAATTGGAGAAAGGCTTTTGCCAATCAACCTATCATACATCTAGCCTTCCAGCCTTTTCTGCATAGTCTTCCTTCCCACTCATCTACTCTTAGGGCATTCATTGGAGTCAGGAGTCTGCAGTCAGACATTGTGAATTCTAACCCTAACTTCCACATATCCAGCAATTATAACCTTGGAAGCTACCTAACTATTCAGAGCCATAGTTTTAATAGGTAAAATGGAAATAGGTTTAATAGGTAAAATGGAATCAATCACCCTGAAATGATTGTTCAGCAACTGCTATTGGAATCATCATCATCATCTTAGCATCTAGCAGATAAGCAAGAAACTTCTTGATGCGTTGGTTAAGGCAATTAAGAATCTGAGAAGTTTTAAATGATCAGTTGATTAGAACCTAAGTAATTACACAAATTCTGATGCATGTAGCCAACTTTGCAGGGGTTATTTTCTGTTCAGGAGGCACTGCCGGGCCCCATATGTTAACCTACAGTCTCATTCCAAAAGAAACCGAAAATGAGACGTATCAGTGCATAATGAGATAGGTTCTAGTAGCTTTGTAATAAACACAGAACAGTGAATTCTTCATTCACCTCTGGAATGCTAGTCTCTCCATGCTTCTATTATTTGTAAATAGTAATGATAACTCTTACTACTGAGAGTAATGAGGATTCACTTAGGTAGTAGTTTGTTGGATAAGTACTTAGTAGAGGTAAACATATGGTGTGTACTATGGAAATGCTTATAATACTCCAAAATGAAGAGTAGACACATGTGTTTTCTTTTGCATAATGCTTAACACAGGGCTGTTTGGAGTTGACTGCTGTCTAAGTGCTGCTCCAATCTGAGCTGCTGATGCTAGTACAGCCTGATTGTGCCTTGAATAACCTATTGTTATTTGCTGAGCAGTCTTGCTCCCTGGAGAGGTTTCCTGGTGAAGTTATACAAACCTCCCTTCAGTAGAGCCTGCTTTGCCATCTGGACAGCAGACATGATTCAAAGGCATTAGGGTCTGGCGTAGAAAATGTTAACACCCAACTGCAGGACAGCCCTTTGACCTTCAACAACACACCCTTTCTTCCAAAAGCAGTCATCCAACATGTGATCCCCCCCCCCCCCCAACTCAAATCCTATATTACTTTTCATCACCTACTGCTAGTTTTAACATAAAGAAAGCAGGTTTGGGACAAAGAATGTGTGTTTTGTTTTTCCCCCTCCCATCACATCAAATTATAATCTACCTACCATTTCAGTTGTTTCCTATGTTTCCGTCATTCAATGTAAATTCTAATAAGTCTGCCTTTCAAAGATCTGATTCAAATTATTCCTGTGTTTTCTTACATGCCCAAACTAATGAAAGCTATAGCTGAAGGTGTTTCTTCTTCATAATGCTCATAAAACATGGTAGGATCCAGGTAGTAAACTAGAGTGACATGGTATGGCTCCCATAAATCTCAACTCTATGGAGCCCATGAAAACGAAGGTGCACCTTGCATCTATGTGCTGTGTGTGTCTTACCTCTTTGGTGTGGATTTTCTTCTATTACTATCAATCAGTAAGAAGTCAGTAAATAGATTCATTGGACATGTGCATAGTGTTATATATTGATTCCCTTGCTTATACTTAAAAAATAAAACAGCAACGTTGTCCGTTATAAATTATTTTAAACAGAACTTGCTTGGCTCAGGTGGAGAGAAAGGAGTGTTTTGCTTTCCTTGATTTGCTGCAGACCAAACAGAAAGGTCTTACCGCCTCCCCCCCCCCACACACACAAAAAAAAAGGGCCAAGTGAGGATGTGTGAGTGCTTTGTCTGCTCCACAGTGTGGTCGCATGCTAGAGATTCCAAACACAGGGACTATAAACAGTGCTGCCCCTTGTTGAGGGAAAGAAGATGTGAGCTAGCCTTGTTTTCATTTTATTTATTTATCTGTCTAGGACAGGTTTGTTTAGGAATGCTACGAAAGATCATTCAGGCTGTTTTGTTCGGCTCTGTTTTTCAGATCAATGTTAATGACAGCTTGTGACCTTGGAGCTGTGACCAAACCGTGGGAGATCTCCAGACAGGCAAGTGGTGATTAATGGCAGGGCACAGCAGAGGAGGGATTGGGGCGTTGGGGGGCAGGGGGAGACTGAGTGAGACACTGAAACCCTAGTGGATTTGCATCCATATTAACATAGTATAAAAAACAACAACAACCCAGCAGCAGGCTTAGTCACAATAGAGCTTAAACGCAGTCTTTTCTTCACTGAGATATACTATTTCTGCCCATAAGATTTTCGTAATGTGCTAAACCTGAACATTTTCACCATTTCTTAATGCAAGCATTTCTGAAATAGTGTTCTCGAATAATCATCTCTCAATACAGGGTCCTATTTTTCACATTTGGAGAGGGGAAAAAAAAGAGGTAAAAAGGAAATTGCATTTTTTTCCAAAATATCATTTAGATATCAGAGACCTTTATGGCCAAAATGTGAAACACCCAACTTAATTTGTATCATATCAGCCACAACTTTACATTTCTCTGTTTTCACCACAACAAAATTCTAGTTTCATGGCAACAATAGTTGTCAATCTGGTAACTACCAACTCAAGGTCTTTAATTACTGATAATACATAAAGGTTACTTGGTCTTTAAGTTTTCTGTCTTTTAAATTTTTTTTATTTTATTGTTTTGATGAAAAGTCATGCTATATTGCCTCAGTTGGTCTTAAACTCCTGGGTTCAAACAATCCTCCTATCTCAACCTCACTAGTGCTAGGACTGCTGGCTAATTATTTAAGTGTTATGAGATACCTACTGTGTAAACTGGTCACTTGGTATCTTAAGATGATCTTTTAGGGGAAATAAGATATATTCCTACATCAACATATAGCTATTTGGGGCACATTATCTCATTTAATCCTTAAAACCCCTTCAAGGTAAGTATAGTTACCATAGTAGGCAGAATAATGGACTCCAGAAGAACCAGATCCTAGTCTGAAACCTGTAGCCATTATCTGAGAAGAAAGAGGAAATCTGCCAATGTGATTAAAGAAAGTATCTGATTGGGAGATGAGTTGGAGTTATCCAAGTGGTCCCTAAATCACTAGTGTCCTTGTAAGAGAGATCATCCATTCAGAAAAGGAGAAGGCAATGTGAGAAGGTGATGCTGAGACTGAAATGATATGGCCACAAGCCAAGGAATGCTGGCAGCTACCAGAAACTGAAAGAAGCAAGGCATAGATTCTCTTCTAGAACCACCAGAGAGACCCAGCCTTCTAGACTCTTAATTTCTGTCCAGTGAACTGACATAGCTCTCTTGTCCTCAAAAAAATATATGGGAAAATAAATTCCTGTTGTCTTAAAGTTTGAAAGTTTGAAGCAATTTTGGCAGCTTTAGGAAATAAATATAGCTATTATCTTCACTTGATAGATAAGAAATATGAGGTTTGAAAAGGATAAGAAATCTGAGATTCTGTAGCTAGCAGGTGGTAGAGGTAAAAATAGATCCTAGCTCATTACACTCCAAGACTTCAATCTCCAGAATGATTTCCTACACAGGATGCATCAATCTGCAATTTTAAACTATACAGTATAGAATAGACTGTCTGTACACAAGAGACTATGTTACCCCAAAACTCACAGTTCTCATGGTTTACAAAAATTGCTCATGAACATGTACTCCTTTGTCCTCATTTTGGAGCAACACTATCTGCATATTTCTGGATCTCCTGACAGGACTCTAGAAGATCTTGCACTGACAATTAAATGCCTCACTTCAATAATTCATTGGCCCAAACATCTCACATGACCCCTCTCAACCAAGAACAGTGCTTTCATGTGCCCACCAAGTAGAAAGCCAGACATGTTGGTGAAAGATGTCTATATGCACTTCAAATCACCAAAAATATTTTCTTTCCTTCTTGCAAACAGAATATATTCTTCTCTGCAGGGGTGAGGGGAGTGGGACACCCAAATGGCCTATCAATCAGGGTAAATGCTAGATCCTGAAACTCTGGCAGATTTATACCCACCTCCCTAATCAGTCTGGGTATAAAGACCTATGCATATCAAAACTATAGTATTTAACATTCACCACAAACACAAAATACCATGTATTATTCCCATGTAATAGGAAAGAGATCAGGAACATTCGCAGTCAGTCTGTGGTCCAAAGCCATTCTAAAGTCCCTGAGGTCATTCACTGTAAGAATTCTCTCCACACTGTGGTGGGCCTGACTCCCTGGGAGCTACTTCCACATTCATTATTTCTCTTGCCTTTAGATCCTTATCATTAGAAATTATTCCTTTCCATTATCTCCCTTGCAATTTCTTGAGGGTGAAGAAGCTTTTTCAGCTTGTTTCTCACCTAAAGAAGATTTTGTTTTATATTGTTATAGGTTCTTGATTTCTTTAGCATTAAAAGTCTCTTAAACATTTAGACAGTTTGCTGTCTTTGATTCTAGTTACTTCAATTTGTCAGTAATCACATCCACAGTCTTTTTTCCCTACACAAAATACATCTCAGATTCTCTTTATTTCTTTGCTTTCTTATATTTGGGAATAAAGAACTATAACAACCAACCTTCCTTCCTTCCTTCCTGTTCCTTTTCTGCTCTCTCTCTCTGGCTCTCTCGCTCTCTCGCTCTCTCCCTCCCCCCTCTCTCTTTCTCTTAATTCCTAGTACCTTGGTCCTCATAGACATTAGAGAACTATGTCGTTAAATAATTTCTCTGAGCTATTTTCATCTGGCTAACAGGATTTGTTGCCTATCATCTAACTCATAGTTTTTAACAATAGGGTACTGGCCATACCTTTCATTAGATTCTTATTTGAAGGATGAGTCTTATTTGATGTTTATTATTTAAAGTGCATCTAAATTTTAGTTTTTAGGTTTGAAGTTGAGAAACAGCATTATTTTCCATCTCTGTAAGACTTAGAATTTTTCTACTCTCTTTCATTTCTTATTATAAGCCTGATGATCCTTTCCTGAAATCATTGACTGGAATATATGTGAGGGCGGGGGATAGTTCAGTATCTGCCAATACATGCTACTAACAGTTTTTTCCAAGCCCTTCTCCTAAGACTGTAAATTCAGTAAGAATAGTATTGGCTTCACTTCAATAATAATTGCACAAAATTATGATACATAGATGATCGGCCTGGACGTCTCTTGACTATCTGACACCTAGACCCATGCTGATCCCACATATTTTAGGGTCTTTCTGTGTTGTTCTGTTTTGTTTTCATTTTCTTTTTAAGCATCAAGGCCTTGCTTCCATACAATTTTTGTATTATCAAAGTTAGGTTAAGCTCTGCTGCAATAACAAATACATTCTGAAATTATAATTATTTAAACTAAATAGAACTTATTTCTTGCTCACATCATACTCTAATGCAGATTGGGCTGCCATGGTAGGGATGAGTGGATGGAAGGATAGAGAGTGGAGAGATCTTGGGAGGATGGGGAGGAAAATAGAGAAGAAAGACTGGAAAAGTAGTGGGTGAGGTATGAAGTGCCAGGACCTTAGCAGTAGCCCACAGGGGACAAGAAATTCATGGGACAAAGTACTTGGAAGGAAAACAGTCTCTACACCGATATTTTACATCAACTTGGGAGGCTCAGGAGACACTTCTAGGTGTTCTCAGTCAGTGGTATAAATATTATTTTTATACTTTTTATATGAAGTTCCAATGGTAAGTGTAGACAACCAAGAAAGAGTTCAGGAAAATAAAAACCTCACTATGGTTTTACAAATGCTTCCATCAGCATTCTTTTTTTTTTTTTTTTTTTTTTTTTTTTTTTTTTGGCCAGTCGTGGGCCTTGGACTCAGGGCCTGAGCACTGCCCCTGGCTTCTTCCCGCTCAAGGCTAGCACTCTGCCACCTGAGCCACAGCGCCCCTTCTGGCCGTTTTCTGTATATGTGGTGCTGGGGAATCGAACCCAGGGCCTCATGTATACGAGGCAGGCACTCTTGCCACTAGGCCATACCCCCAGCCCCTCCATCAGCATTCTTGTCACAATTCTAAGCTGGAAATCTTGTTCATGTTTGTCTCTAAATTGAGCAGGTTAAAATATTTTTAATTATACTCTTTCTTGATTTTAGGAAACAATTGGACATAACAATGAGACCTTCTTTTAAAAACATAAATGTATTTCCAACTTTCCAGATGTTGTTTTTCTAAATTCCTTTTCAAAATGCCTTTTTAAAAAAAAAGCAGTTTAGGGCTGGGGATATAGCCTAGCGGCAAGAGTGCCTGCCTCGGATACACGAGGCCCTAGGTTCGATTCCCCAGCACCACATATACAGAAAACGGCCAGAAGCGGCGCTGTGGCTCAAGTGGCAGAGTGCTAGCCTTGAGCGGGAAGAAGCCAGGGACAGTGCTCAGGCCCTGAGTCCAAGGCCCAGGACTGGCAAAAAAAAAAAAAAAAAAAAAAAAAAAAAAAGTTTAATTTATTCCACTTTTCCTCCTCAGAAATATGACTCTGAGCATGTGGGTTTCCCTAGTAATCCCCAAGGACTGATTAGCATCCCAATTTCCTTCGTTAATAAAAAATTCAATCAGGAGCAACTTAATGTTCTTGATTGGGTTTTTAAGTACAAACAAAAGAGTGGTACAAGTTAAACTGTGAAGAAGCACTGGGGAGATACCCAGGATCTTTTTAGAAAGAGTAAGGGCAGTATTCTGTCTTAATTTCTCTGCTTTCCAAAGGCTGAAGACCTGTATAGGCCTCCCACCCTGAGGCACTTGGTGTTGGCATTTCCATTCTTTAATGTAAAAGATCCAGCTTCAGAGCCAGCTGAGGGAGAGTTCTGCGAGCTGGATTAATGAGGCGATACCCTGTGGGGATCATTTCTTCTTTAAAGAAGTCCTGAAAACAGAGACCTGGGGTGGTAAAAATCAAAGGCAGTGGAATTTTGGAAAGAAGTAAATCAAGTCCTACAGAACACATACCATACCAGCCAAGGACTATCGTCATGTGGTGGGAGGGTAATCTTTTGAGTCACTTTCTAGTACTTTGTTTAAATTAGTATATATTAATTGTACAAAGGGGAGGAATTCATTGTGATAGTTCTATGCATGTATAATATGTACTTTGGTCAAATTTATTCTCTCTATTACTCCCTATTCACCTCCAATTTCCTCTCTTTTGTACCATTGTAATAGATTTCATTATATTATTTTCATATATGCATAATCAATTTTGGTATTTACCTACCAACATATTTCCTTCCTACCCACTGGTGGCTTTCTCTCACAGTCCCCTTTTTACATGCATATATAACATAAATATATACATATACACACATATCCATGTCCAGATTAGGAAAAACTTCTAAGTCTAACATATCTCAATTGACACAATGACCTCCAGTTCCATCCATTTCTCTTCATATGGCAGGTTATGCTTTTTTATAATTGAATCATACTCCATTGTGCATTATACCGCATTTGTTTATTCATTTATTGGTATGTCCCACTACTTTTATGTAGCTGAATTCTTGTAAGGGACCCATGTTTCTTATTAGAAATCTGACTTTACTGGATATTTGGTGCCATTTTCCCTAATAAATGGTTTTAACCTTGCTACTCTTATATTTCACGGAGAGATGGTATTATATCTAAGTTTTATCTGTGATCTATCTTTGGAGCTATATATAGATATCTTGTGTCAGTGTCCCTGACTAAAATTAAACTCATCTCACCTTTGCCAGATGTAGGATTTGATATTTCTAACAACACAGGACAAAGAAAGCTTAGTGTAAGGATGCAGGTCTTCTTGCCATCAAGATCTTGTCTAAGATCTTTTTCTGTCCAATATTTTGTAAATCCAAGTAGCTCATACAGATCTTTCCTAGGTGAACACCATATTGATGTTGTGAGTGTTCAACACTTATTTGTTAGCTCATTTCCTTAAACACACACACACACACACACACACACACACACACACAACAATGCTGAGAAGAAAAGTCTTTGGGGATAAAATAATCTCTTTAGCTTGGCTGCTGATCATCCACACTAATGGATAAAAGGAAGGAAAACAAAGTTATCAGTGGTCTGAGGAAGAATATCCGTTCCACTGTGCTTGCAACCAATAGTGCCTGCCGTAAATGAACGCAGATTCAGATAGCCCAAAGACTGTGGTGCAAAGTAGATCATAACAATGTTAGAAAGTCTGGTATGACCTAGGAAGCTTACATTAGTCTTGCTTCTTGATTGACAGGTATAGTCGAAAGTAAAGAATGCTCTGAGATAATCCTTTCCAAAGCACACACAAGTATTGGTAGAAGGAAGTGCTGGATTTATCATGCAAGATAAAGCCAGACTGGGATAAAAGTATGCAGCACCATAAAGAATCTACACAGAAGCCAGGAACTGGTGGCTCACACCTATTACCCTAGCTATTCAGGAGGCTGAGTTCTAAGGATTGCTGTTTGAAGCCAGCCTGGGGAGACAATTCTGTAAGATTCATAGCTCGACTTAATTAGCAAAAAGCCAAATGTGGAGATGTGATTTAAGTGATAGAGTATTAGCTTTGAGTGAAAAAGTTAAGGGAAAAAATGAGACCCTGGGTGCAAGCCTCAGTAGCAACACACACACACACACACACACACACACGAATCTATAAAGACAAATGAAAACGGATTATTACCAAGTAATAAAATAATATAATATTGATACAAATTATTAAATTATTGTTTCATTTTTCTATATAGAAACTGTTCCCATATTATCTATTGGCATGAATCTAAAAGTATATTGCACAAGTTCCCATTAAAAGGAAATCAGTCTTATTAATTAAATTCTACAACACAAAGCATTAGTATACTCCCTTATAAGCTTTTTAAATGACTGTGTTGGAGATAACCACCATGTAGTAAGCCAGGATTAACTTCCAAGTCTCATGACGAACTACACATAAATTAAAATATTTCTGTCTTTCAGGTGGCTGAACTTGTGACCAGTGAGTTCTTTGAACAAGGAGATCGAGAAAGATCAGAACTTAAACTCACTCCTTCAGTATGTCATGCTTTCATTATCGTCTATTTATCTATTTAAATGACATTTCCAAAAATAAATCCAGATCACAACTTGAAATTGGAAAAGCTTCAGAAAGGATTTAAGGAAGGACTCTGAAAGCTTTCAACTTTAATTAAACTTCAATGCTAAGCATCGTTCCCAGTTTCTGATTGACAGTGGTATGCTACATAACAAGCATTTCCTGAGCACCCTCAATGGGGCAAACAAGTAGGCACAAAGTAAGATGTGCCCAGTAGAATTTGAAAGATCAGACCCAGGGTGCTGGAATGCCAGATTCACCTTTTCAATTACTATTTGAGAATTAATTGCTTTTCTCTATCTTTTTTTTTTGTTTGTTTGGCTGCTGGTCCTGGGGTTTGAACTCAGGACCTCCTGGGCTCCATCTGTGAGCTTGTTCTGCTCAAGACTAGTGCTCTACCACTTGAGCCACAGCTCTACTTCCAGCTTTTTTTTTTGTAGTTTAGTAGAGATAAGAGTCTCACGGGGGGCTGGGGATATGGCCTAGTGGTAAGAGTGCCTGCCTCATATACATGAGGCCCTGGGTTCGATTCCCCAGCACCACATATACAGAAAATGGCCAGAAGTGGCGCTGTGGCTCAAGTGGCAGAGTGCTAGCCTTGAGCAATAAAAAAGAAGCCAGGGACAGTGCTCAGGCCCTGAGTCCAAGCCCCAGGACTGGCCAAAAAAAAAAAAAAAAGAGTCTCACGGGCTGGGAATATGACCTAGTGGTAAAGTGCTCACCTCGTATACATGAAGCCCTGGGTTCGATTCCTCAGCACCACATATATAGAAAAAAGACGGAAGTGGCTCTGTGGCTCAAGAGGTAGAGTGCTAGCCTTGAGCAAAAAGAAGCCAGGGACAGTGCTCAGGCCCTGAGTCCAAGGCCCAGGACTGGCAACTAAAACAAAACAAATAAACAAAGAGTCTCACACACTTTCCTGCCTGGGCTGGTTTAGAACCATGATCCTCAGATCTCAGCCTCCTGAGTAGCTTGGATTACAGGTGTGAGCCACCAGTGCCCAGATGATTTCAACTATTCTTAAATGGTTACTTACCTAGTAAAAGTCAGATTACATAGATTGAAACACACACGAATCTTTTTTGGTGGTGTCACAAAATTTGGTTATAAAAACAAAGATAATAGATTAGGATATATTCCGTTTATGTGTAAAACCTAGTATGACCCCAATTTCTCTGGGCTACCTATATACTTTAAAATAAAAGCTTTTTTATTTTAAAAACTAGTTCAGATGAATATTCTGAAGGTTTTATAATGCAGCAATACCACAGGTCATTTAATTAAGTGAAAGAAAAAGAAGAATGAGTAAATTGCTGGCATCAGTGAGCAGGCAGGTGCAGGGCAGGGATAAGGGTCCTTTATCTGTAGGCTCAGGTAAGGTCTTTTCAGAATACATAAATGAAATTAATTTTGTGGTGAAAACAGCTCTAAATGCTCCTCTACTTTCACAAAAGGATACTTACCACAGCTCACAATTGTCTCCCCCCAGGAGAGACCTGCCGTTGGGGTAGGGCAGTCCCTATTCATCCTTTTCCAGAAGCTTCTGGAAGTACATTCACCAAGAGCTGACATCCACTGCACCCACTTTCTCTTGGCTTTTAGAAAGAAAATTGTCCTGGAACTTCTCCCTCCCCTCCAGATGTTATAGTCCTACAGGTTATCACGGTAACTTTTGGAGATCAAACTAATGTGGACCATAGCCAGGATAATTCTAGAAGCAGTGATTTAATAAAATATGATTGGAACTGAGCACTGTTCCTCCAGAAATGAGGGAGACATGATCTTCCCTGGCCTCTTAGACTTCATCAGCCAGCTAGCAAAATGGGCAATAAATAAATAATCACTAATAAATACCAAATGCAAAATGCTGCAAAGGGAAAGCACAATATATTACCTACACTCATTTTTCTTATGTCACACATTGATTAAGAAGAGACTAGTCCAGGAAAAACCATACCATTATGGTCAATAGATTTCAATATCAATGTTAGGACAACTCTAACATTCATGAGCTAGTTTTTTCAATGAATGGTCCAGACAGCTTGACTATTCCCAGTGCTCTACTACTTACCATACTCCAAAACAAACTCAAATTGGATCACAGACATGTCTAATAGAAAAAACAATAAAATCTTTCAAGAGAATATACATATAAATCTTCAAGGGTTTGATTTAGCCATGATGTCTGAGATATTATAACACAAGAGGTATTATAGCACAAGAAACAAAAGAAGGAATGATCCAGAGATGCCAGTTCATTGGTGCTAAATTGGACTTAATCAAAATTAAACTTCATTGAAGCTAAAAACTTTTGTGCACCAAAGGACACCATCAAGAAGGTAAAAAGATAATCTATAAAAAGTGAGATTCTTTACCAATTGCATATCTCGTGGTCACTAGTATTTGTATTATGAAGAGAACTACTGTGGCAAAAATAAAAAGACAAAGAACTCAGTCTAAAAAGTAGGCAAAGGATCTAAATAGATACATTTTCTAAGACAATATTAAAATGGCTCATAAGTGCATGAAGATTACCAAAAGAATTAGCTATCAGGAAAATACAAATGGAAAACACACTAAAGCAGCATTTCATACCCACTGGGAGAACTATAATTAAAAAGATGGATAATGACAAATGTTGGTATGGTTATAGAGAAGTAAAATCTTCATAAATTCCTGGTGGGGATGTAAAACAGAGACACTGCTTTAAGAAGCGGTTTTTCACTTATCAAAATGTTAATCCTATTGTAGCTCATGGCTGTAATCCTAGCTACTCAGGAGGCTGAGATCTGAAGACCATGGTTCAAAACCAACCAGTCAGAAAAGGTCGCTGAGATTCTTATCTCCAATTAACCACCAGAAGACCAGAAGTGAGGCTGTGGCTCAAAGTGGCAGAGTGCTAGCCTTGAGAGCAAGAGCTTAGGGAAAGCACCCAGTTCCTGAATTCAAGCCCTACAACTCATTAAAAAAAAATAACATTGTTATTGAGCTATTGTGCTACTCTGCTAGTTATGCACATAAGATGATGTTCAGCAAAATTAACTACAATTTTTGGAAATTAAAAAAATTAACATAAAGTTACCAAATGGACCAGTGACTCTATTTCTAAATATACCCGCCTTTCCCTCAAAATAAAAACATACATCCATACAAAACTTGCACATGAATGTTCATAGCAGTGTAACTCAGAATAGCCAATATGTGGAAACAACTCATATGTCTGTGAATAAAACTTGATATGCCTAAACAATGAAATATCACCATTTGGCAGAAAATATAAAAGCTAAATGAAGTACTAATACATGTTCTCTGAATGAACCTTGAAATTATTATATTAAGTGAAAGAAGCCAGTCACAAAAAGAACACACATATGATTCCTTTTCTATGAAGCACATAGGATAGGCAAATCCATATAGGAAGTACATTACTGGAGATTGCCTAAGATTAGATGTTCAAGAGGAAATGAAAAGTTATTAGTTTTGGCATGGAATTTCTTTGGGGGACTCTACTTTGGTTCTAAAATAAATTATAGAATAGTTGTACAATTGGGACTAAAAGACTGAATTTTTAAAGTATTCACATAATATCCATCAAAAACAGAGTAAAAATAAATAAATAATAAATAAATCAGATAGCAGAAAGAGCTGTAGAGAAAATGGAATAAAATGCTACAGTTTGAACATAGTTTAAATGTGTCCTCCAGGACTAAATATGTTGAAATTTCATTGCCATTGTAAGGGATTCAGATCTGGTTATGTTTAGAAGTGTGGGGCCTTTGGGAGATTAGGATTAGAGAAAGTCACTAGGGTAGAGTTCCTGTCCCCATGCTTGAATCACAATGGCTTCATAAGAAAGAGGAACAAGATCAAAAGGCACACATGTGGGTGCCCTGTCTATTGCTATAAGATGCTTTATGTTACCTCAAGACTATCAACAAGAAGACCATGACAAATATGGAACCTTGAAGTTCCAGAACTATGAGTTAAATAAACTGATCTTTTAAAATGTCTCAGCCTCTGGTATTTTATTATAGTAACATAAAACATGGGATGTTTTCAGAGAACCAACATTCAGTTAATTCACAAAAACTACTACTTTCTCCAGCATATTTCAGTCTTCTCTGAATATATCACATTTTAGACTGAACATAAAGATGAACGGAGGCTATGGGAGTCAGTGGCCTACTCCAGGTCAGAGATATTTTCCTCTGATTTGCACCTAGTGATTTCTTCCCCACTACTTCTACTTCGGTTCATAAATCTTAAGACTGCAGGCTTTTCCAACATCTCTGAACCAAAGAGATGGTGGCTTGTATGTGCCTCTATAACCTAAAAGAATGCTAAATCATGTGGATGCCACATTTCACCTAGAGGAAAGACACAGTCCTCCTCTAAAATGATAGGTGAGATGAGATATAGCACAACAGTGCTACTCTGCCAGATCAAGAAGGACACAAATAGTGGCTTAGGCTCTGGCTTTATTCTTGAAGAACAAACGGAGGCATTCTTATTGGAGTAGAATTAACTTTGTATATTTTACCCCTCCAATTCCAATTGTTTCACTTGCTAAGACTCCTAACATAAATAAGTCATTCCTTTTACTCAAAAATATACCTAGACTATTTCAAACATTATAACATCACAAAGTTTAAAGGGGATAGTGAAGGGATTGAATGCCTCCCACATCCACCCATCCATACATAGGCATTCATTCATAACAGAATCTTACTGAAAATTTTACAGAATTTCTGATCTAATGTTTCATCCTCAAAAAATAATATAAATGGTTTCTATTTTTAAGTCTTTTATTATGCTTAACTAGTTTCTTGAAAGGATTTCAATTCCACTTGTCCATTTATGTATATGATGCAACTTGGTTTCTGCTTTTTAAAAAAATGCTTTTTCAGGGCCGAGAATGTGGCTTAGCAGTAGAGTGCTTGCCGCGTACACAAGAAGCCCTGGGTTCAATTCCTCAGCACCACATACACAGAAAAAATGGGAAGTGGCGCTGTAGCTCAAGATGTAGAGTGCTAGCCTTGAGCAAAAAGAATCCAGGGCCCTAAATCCAAAGCCAAGAAGCCAGGGCCCTAAATCCAAAGCCTCAAAACTGGCAAAACAAACAAACAACTCTTTCAATCTATCCTATTTTGTCCAACCCTCTCATTGTAAAAATAAAAGTCCTCTATTGTTTTGTGACAGTATAATATGCCCCCATCCCTTGGATTCATATTCAGCTCCCCAGTGACCTGATGGTTTGATTTAGTAGCAGTCACCTGTATCTGAAGACAGATTTTGGCCCCAAAGAGCTGTGTTCTACAAAGTTCAAATACGTTCACTTACAAATCTACTTTTAAAGGTGAAAATATTTGCTTTTCATCACAGACAATGGAAAAGAAAGTACATATAAAGAATGATTGTGATATGTAAAGTGTTCAGTTTGTAAAAATTGGACCACTGTGACAGTGTTTGACAAAGCACCTATAAAATCCTCCAGTGTGGTAAAGCAAGGTTCTCCTCCTTCATTCTAGGCTATTTTTGACCGGAACCGGAAAGATGAACTGCCTCGCTTGCAACTGGAGTGGATTGACAGCATCTGCATGCCCTTGTATCAGGTAATCTTGACGTGGGAGGTTCAGCCTGTCGTCACTGAGCCAGGAAAGAAAGTGTGTGCCAAGCACTTTCAGAAGCATTGGTCTGAGGAGACTCTTTCAGGATATGTATTTTGCAATTTGTCTTTTCTTGGATTTCTGGTCCTCAGAAGCTGGAGACCTGAGATCTCTACCACCTTCTACAGCATTATCTCCATGGGCTTCATATTCCTCTTCTGTAAACCAAGGGTAATAACCATTTTATTTCAGTATTTCCCAAGCTGTGTCCCCTGGATCACAAGTATGCAGACATTGTCTAATAGCTAGCCATCTCTTCAAAACCAGCTAGCAAGACCAATAACAAAGGAAATCCCCCCCACACACATACACACCATTCTCCTTAAAATGTTGCAAGCCTAGAGAAGTACTGCAGAGAAGAAACATGCTTAAAACTTTCAGTTTTTCAAATATATTTGACCATGACATTCTTTTTTTAAAACCATTTTCTTTTTCACTTTTATTAATGTCATGAGAGACATGAGGTTTCCATGAAGCATGGTTTTCTGCTCTCACCCCATGATCTGGACCACCCAGCTTTAGGAAGCACCTCCCATATAATTCTGCCTTTCTTTGAGATGCATATGGGACAGCTATCCCCACCAGTGACTTCTAAGTGAGCTGCACTAATGATTTCTGCATACCAGGCTGCCCGATGTGCAGAACCTGCTCCTGGCAAGGAGACCCAGGTCAGCTTTGAATTGTTCACACTCTTACTTTTTGAGTTCCAGGGAGGACTGGCATCCATTAAACACTAAGAGTTTTGTGTACATTGGTTTTTAATTCCACTGCTAAGCGTTTGCTTTCATCTGTAAAAACCTGGCAAGTTCTTTACCCCCAACCTAGCTCAATCAGACTGAGCTACATTTCTAACTTCAAAGCGAGAAACACGCAGGGAAAGCAAAACCTCTTTAATTTCTCACTCTGTAGAACTCCATTAAAAACCCAGTATTGTTTTTTAAGGACCTCATGACCATTAAATCTCAAACTTAGCTACCAATTATTTCCAGTACTTTTAGGACCTACTGAGCCCTGTCACAGTACCCCCAAAACAAACAAGTTAGAACACTGTCTTGGAAGATGGAAGTGTAAGTTTTATTAACAATTAATAGCAAAAATGCATTGTTGTTTTCTGTGATCCACTAAATGCCTGCTAGCATCCTATAAGTCAGATGAGTATTCAAAGAATCTAAAATCAATTACTTTAGTTACAAATGATCATAATGTTCTTTCATAATAATGAAAGAATTTGAGAGGAATGAGTATGATGTGTACTTTATTAATTAAAGGGACCCTTGACCCTCTTTCCATACTGTCTGTTGGTCCCATCATGGATGTTGCTGCATTAGTTGGCTTGTGTGTGAAGCCCATAGCTTCTGGGCCAGGTATCTTTTCCTTTGCTCAATTGATCTTGGCTGCCCACGGTAAATTACGTTTTAGTGTTACTAAGTTTTGTGTGCATATGTAGACAATAAGTGAGATTATTTTTTTTTACCAGCATAGGAGGTTGAAGACATGCATGTATGTGGTTGTTTCATTTGGGTTGCTACTTCGCAATGCTACTTTGAAGTGACCCAGAAATACACATAGTCTTCCCACATGGTTACTTACAATAAGTGCTAGGAAAGATCCTCATAAGCTTTTCCATGATAATTTGTCACATTGCTGACTCAATAAGCAATTATTGTAATTATCACGTACCTCCTATTAATTATTTTGAAATATTGAGGCTAAAAGGAAGTTACTTGAGCCAGGAGTCATTGGGTCATGCTGTAATCATAGCTATTCAGAAGACTAAGTTCTGAGGATCACAGTTCAAAGCCAGCCCTTGCAGGAAAATCTGTGCAACTCTTATCTCCAATGAACTACTTAAAAAGAAAAAAAAGCCAAAAGTAGAGCTGCGATTCAAGTAGTAAAGCTCGCCTTGAGCAAAAGTGGCTCAGAGACAGCACCTGAGCCCTGAACTTAAGCATCAAGCCTAGCACACACACCCAAAAGGAAGTTACTTGAATTTAAACTGAAAATAGTATCTTCTTGGATGTAGGGAATAAGTAATATCACTACATCATCCTGACGTTTTCACATCCGTTTTACTTTATTACTCATCTGAGATGTTAGATATATCTCCTGTCTTTACCAGCAAGAAAAGAACATATACAAAATTAAATAATGCATCAGAGTCCTGGACATCCAGGGCCTTTGTTCTGGAGCTAAGGATCCCAGCTTCAGCTTCTCACCTTTCATGGAAATTTCTGCTTGGTGTTTTCTTGGAAGAGGATGCTACGCTAAAGGGATATGTGGGAGCAGTGTTTTCAGAAGTTCATGTTTGTAGTACTCCTTTGCTAGAGGATTAAAATCTTGCTCTTTTAAAATTCCTCATCACTGCTATTTTTATTTAGCTTCATGATTTTATTTGTACATTTTCCCTTTCCTTTATTTTTTAAATTTTATTGTAAAGGTGATGTACAGAGGGGTTGCAGTTATATAAATCAGGTAATGGATACATTTCTTTCTTTCTTTTAATTTAAGAAAATTTTATTGTAAAGATGATATACAGGAGGTTACAGTTATACAAGTAAGGTATTGAGGACATTTCTTTCTTTTTTTGGCCAGTCCTGGGCCTTGGACTCAGGGCCTGAGTACTGTCCCTGGCCTCTTCTTGCTCAAGGCTAGCACTCTGCCACTTGAGCCACAGCGCCCCCTCTGGCCGTTTTCCATATATGTGGTGCTGGGGAATAGAACTGAGAGCTTCATGTGTAGGAGGCAAGCACTCTTGCCACTAGGCCATACTCCCAGCTGAGGACATTTCTTGCCAAACAGTGTTACCCACTGCCTCATTTTTTCCCACTTTCCCTCCCCCCAACATCCTTCTCTCACAAGTTATAAAGTTCATTTTCAACATAGTGTCTTTTTAAAAATTTTTTATTTATTAATTAAAATTTTTGACAAGGTGTTGTGCAAAAGGGATACAGTTACATAATAGGACAGTGTGTACATTTCTCGTGATATCATACACCCTTGTTTTTCTTTCCCTTCCCTAGACCAGGTAGACATACATACAATACCCAGTGTACCAAAAACATTTACAGTAACCACATGGCATACGCCAAAGGAAATTCACCTAGAACTTTAAATATAACGTCAACAATAGAGTTTGCTTATCCTTGTCTTATATGACCATACATATATAGCTTTTGTGCTATTGTGATCCACTAAGAGGTCTATTTTAGACCTTTTTATGCTTAGTAGTTGTTTGGTTTTAGTTACATAATGTAATATCGCTGACCCAAACCTGTGGGAAATGCCATTTGACAAGAAGTTTTTTGTTTCGCAGACCTAGCTCTAGTGTCCCAACCCCCACCTTAACAGTCATATATCAAGGAGATTATGCCCCTTTCCAACATAGTGTCTTGTAAGTATCACTGTTGCATTGGTTCACCCTTTGTCCTTTGTCTCACCATTTTGTTATTCTTCCCTTTCCCAAATCAGGTAAACATATATGCAAGACACAGGGTACCAAAATTAAAAACATTGACAACAGGGGATAAACCAAAGGGGAAAAAACATGAAAGAAAAAACAAATAACTTCACACAGTACATTTTTTTAAAAAGCACCTCTTGTTTCCATATCTCGGGGTTCATTTTGCTTAGCATCATTTTATACACACATAAGTACATAGCTATTGAGCCTATTGTGATCCTTTTCTAGGACTATCCTAGACATATACTAATTATTACCAATGAGAGAAACCATGGAGCCTATGTTTCTTTGGGCCTGGCTTACTTCACTTAATATGATTTTTTCCAAGTCTTTCCATTTCCTTACAAATGGGGCAATGCCATTCTTTCTGACGGAAGCATAGAATTCAACTGTGTACATATACTACATTTTCTTGATCCATTCATCTACTAAGAGGGATATCCATATCTTAGCTATGATAAATAATGCTGCATACATTTATTTTTTAACAGTGTCACCTCTTCCCTTGTTTTCTCTCTTACATCTTCACCAAGATTTGAAATCAACTTTCAAAAGATCAAAGTGAAGGTTTAAGTAAACTCTCTGAAGGTTCCTACTGTGTTCCATCTCATGCAATAGTTTCCTCACAATTTTATTGATAGCATCTCATTAATTGTTGGTGCTCAAGAAATGGAATTGGTCACTGGGTAGGGCATTGTCATTAATGAGAAGACATATTCTTAAAGATTCAAGCAAGGGAAGTCATTGATATGACACTGGTCACTCAAGCAGCATAGCTGAGACAACTCAGATGCTTCTCAAAGGCCAGCTTGAAGTTAGAAACATGGAAGAGCAACATCCAGGACTCTGAGAAGATGCTGTGAAATTCAGAGCCAGAGAAGCCAGCAAGACCTTCTTAGGTAGACTTCAGACCATGGCAAAAGGGCACAGAACAGGACATGAGAGACAAAGAAAGCCCCAACCCCACCTCAAGATAGGAAGGATAGATAGGAAGAAATTTTATGCAGAGAGCTTAAGCAAATAGGTTTTCATAGAGATAGTCAGGCCACCCTGCAGGAGAAACAGCATGGACAGATGGAATCTGGAAAGGCTAGAGGCAGCTACAGGGTTAGGGTACAGGGACAGGAAAAATTGGGAGTTGAGGAAGAGAAAGTAGACATGTGGCCAAGGTGGAGGTGTGAATATGGCTTTAGTACAGTGTTGTTACTTCATTGACTTTCATTAGATAGTTTGGTTTTACTTCATGATTTTAAATGGTTGTGCATGTCAAATAACCTAATAGATCAGGGTATGCTTGTGTTGCTGGGAGCTGAGTTTTGTCTCTGCTCCAAGCAAAGGATAAAGAATAGCAAGGCTATTACTCTTGACTACCTGAAGGCCCCTTATCTTTATTCCCAGATGGGAATCCACACTTGTTCCTTACATTAAGAATCAAAACTATATATGAGATGGCTTCAATTTCTAGTCAGTTTGTGACTATGTTAGGGAAAAGCAATAAGAACCCTCCAAAATAATCTATTTCTAAGGAAGTTACAGGAGACATCAAGTAATTGACTGAAAGGGACTGACAGAAAATATATGAAAACATATAGGACTAAGGTGTAGGTCAGCATTCAGTGCTTATCTGGTATATACAAGGTCCTGGGTTTAATTCTTAGCAATAACTAGATAACCAATAAAGCCAAAAGCAATGGTGGATAGGCCCTGTTCACCTGATGTATTGTGAACACATTTCTAGTGAAAAATGAGAACATGCACCAAAGGCATTGCTTTAGTGCTTGCCACATGCCAGGTAGGAAGGCATGCCAAAGACCTGCCCAGTTCCATGAGGGCTTACTTAGAAAAGATGTATACATATGCAAGTAGATAGTTTTCCAGGACTTGTTCATCTTTGTAATCTCTAAACTTTTCTGAAAGAGAGGAAGGAAAGAAATAGGGAAGGAAAGAAGTGAGGAAAGGGAGGGGGAGGGAAGAGGCATGATTTATCTGTGACAGTATTTTAATCAGGAAGCATATAGGAAGCTGAGAGTGGGCAAGGAGCCATTCAAGCGTGGTCCCCAAGAGAAGACTAAAGCCCTGGTTAGTTAGTTCTGTCCTAGCAGGGTATCTCGGAGGAATACATTGACATCTGATTCCAGAGCTTTCTGCTGTTTTTGCACCCTGCTGGGGAGCCATTAGCCTGCTGCTCAACATCTTTGGAAGAAAAAAAAAAGTAAGAAAGAAGAAGAAGAAAAAAGACACCATCAAACTTTGAAGTCATTGCTGTAGAGCCTTAGGGATAAACAGAAACCCCAATGCCACTGGATCATTCTGAGCTTCTCTTTGCAGGAGCAAGCTGAGTTTTTTGCCCTTATTTTCATTCTCAAATGAAATCATAGTGTACACAGAATGTCAATGATGCACAGAAGCATTAAAAAATCTGCTTTTAAGGGCTGACAGATTTCATTTTTACCACAAACATTTTATTATAATCAAAATGCCAGCTTATCCCAAACTGGCTTTTGACTTGGGGGTGGGCCTTCTTGCAATAAAGCCAAAAAGCTAGACCTGGGCAGCATCTAGCCAGATGATACTCCCACCATTAAGAGAGGAAGCTTTTGGTAAAAGTAGGTGCTTCTGTATAAAAATCTCATGTTTTCTGCAATCAACAGGGCTCCTGATGTTAATATTAAACGGATATTTTTCCATCTCCAGTTGTAATGTTCATTTTTGAAAAATTCATTCCTCCTGATGCAGTGATTAATGTGCTTTCTAAGAAAGGCAAGACATCTCTAAATTACACTCAAACTACAGCCATTGAGAGTTACTGCAAATGAGGATATAAAGCCTAGTACAAGAGAATGTCTCGATACTGGTAAAAGCACTGTAAAACAACTCACAATGTTTCTCAGTGCTCTAAGGCTTGTGTCTGGATTAAAAAAAAGAATAATTAATGAGCTACAGAATGAATAGTTAGATCACAAAAATCATCTGTTTTCAAAGAATCTACAAGGAAGAATGGGGATAGAAAGAAGAAAAACTTCATTGGCTATTTTCCAGGAAGGGACAGAGGGAGGAAAGATAGAAGGAAAGAAGGAAGGAAGGAAAGGAGGGAGGGAGGGAAGGAGGGATGAATTGGCTGGCGATGGGTATAGACATGATGAGCACTTTGTGCAGGTCCTGGCTACCAGTCCTGGCTGCTGGAGTCGGTGGTCCCTGTAAAAGACTTCTTGTGGCAAGCCTACCCCACTCCCATTTGCTTCCTGGTCAGTTCTAATCAACAGCATTTACCTACTTCCCCTTGTTGGCTCACAGACTTCCTGCTACTTTCTCATCTCTCTGCAACTTTCTAAGTTCTTCCTAACATGATACCTACGTAGTGTTAACTTGCTTTTTGAAAATTCTGTAATTTTCCTGAATTAGGTTTGAGAATCAAGAGACAAAGGGCTCTCCTGACCCTCAAGGAACATGGAGGCAGAATGCTTACATCTGATCTTCCCTGTCTCACCCCTTATGTCTCTCTCTCTCTCTCTCTCTCTCTTTCTCTCTCTCTCTCCCCCTTTCTTCTCCTCTCATCTCTTTCCCTCCCCTTTTCCTAACACCACAGTGGAAAAAAATTAAGTTTCCTTTTGCTGGGCTGATGGGAACTGTCCTTATACGGATGGTCACTTCAAAGCTCTTCTAGCAAGAGCTGTGCAATGAGCTGGATGTGCTGACTTAGGCCCGCTTCCTTGCAGATAGAGAATTCAAGAATTTAGAAATCCCTTCTCCACCACAAAAAGCTGATATGCAGGATCTTGTCTATCAAAGCTGAATGATGAGCTGATGAATGGCTGTTTCTAGCAGCAATCCACCATTTGCCTGAAGGAAGGAAGCCAGCTGATATGTGGCAAGTCACCCATGTGACTGGGACAGAATGAAAAACACATTGCTTTCTTATTTTCAAAATATCATCCTTGGGCTGGGAATATGGCCTAGTGGCAAGAGTGCTTGCCTTGTATACATGAAGCCCTAGGTTCGATTCCTCAGCACCACATATATAGAAAAGGACAGAATTGGTGCTGTGGCTCAAGTGGCAGAGTGCTAGCCTTGAGCAAAAAGAAGCCAGGGACAGTGCTCAGGCCCTGAGTCCAAGGCCCAGGATTGGCAAAAAAAAAAAAAAAAAAAAAATCAAAATATCATCCTTGTTGCACATACTGTACTTGAAACTGAGTTCTTACCTCCAGAATATGCTATGCACTATTAAGTCAAACAGGAAGACACATAGACATTCAGAAGGGTCAGTTTTAGATAACTAACAGGCCCCTCCACTATGGACATATTCTAAACTTGTAAAGTAATCTTTCTTTTGAGAGAGGGGACATGCATTAGAGGCTTCCAGGTTCCTTTGTGTGTGGCATGAAGGGCCTCTCATTCGGTTCAGACTCCTTCTCACACCTCCTAAGCCTCATCTCTTGTCTCCTTCCCACTAACTTACCCAGACATTCAAAGCATAGGACTCACTAAACAGTTTGTCCATCTTCCTTGCCTTTGCCTGTGCCTCCTTCCCTCTCCACTCTGCCTAAACTGTCACTTGTCCTCAATATTCTGATGCACTCTTTCCATCTCTCCATAGTCACTGTCTTCCTGTCTGTCTCTCTTCTTTACAAGATGGATTTCTGGGAAGCATCTTACTCCGCGCACCCCATACCATGCCTCACACATTACAGCATCTCAGTAAATGTTTGCTGAACAAATGAATGATGAGATGAAAAGTCAATGATGGGATGCAGTACCATGGATTCATTATAAGTAGTGGGATGTATGAAGTAAGGTTTAATGCCATTTTAAGTTATCACCTATAAATATAAAAACCCTTTCAACACAGTATGCACTGTTATATGCCTGCCCATAACCTAAAGTATATGGCCTATGATATCTTTTTAGCAAGTGGTTTAGTTCTCATCTTGGTTGAATTGGCTCTTAATTCTACTATAAAGGGCCAGTTTATAGCCATGAATTTTTCAGAGCTTTGACTGTTTTCAGCTAGGAAATACATTAAAGTTTTCTTATCTAGGATTGCCAGAAAATGTAATATTGTAGTTATTTTAAGTTCCAAGGTAATAAGATCAAGCTGCTATATGCTGTACATAGATCTGAAGAAATTATGTATGTAATTATACAATTATATATTGTATTCATATGAGTTCAAGAAATTATAGTGCAGTGTGATGCATTAAATTCATCAGAATTAAAATTCAATATTGCTTTGACTTAGAAGACTTTTTAGATTCTGTAGTGCTTAACAGTTATTAATACAAACACCAAATATTAGCGTTATCTGCAGGATGGAGGCTCACTAGTAAACAGGCAGTGAGGTCCATGTGACCTGTCTCCTACCTCTAGCGTGACACTTTGAGGGTGAAAGGTCTCATACCCTGGGCTGCACCTCAGAGTTCTCTCTAAGCAGCTATTGTGTTAGGATGTTTGCTTTTGTAGAGAAATGTTTACCTCTAAATGTGAGTTTGAATTAATAAAACAACCAACTCTTTATGTTCTTATAAATAAAATACCCTTTAATTTGCTTTGTTTTGTGCAACTTGTTCTTTTCTTTTTACAAGAGTACTGGATGTATTCTATTCATGTGTATTTTATGAGCTTAAAAATTGCCATCATGAATCTGTATTAAAATCTTGGAATCTGGTGAAAATTTTATGACATAGTCCCTAATAAGGTTTGTGAAGATAGAATTTTAAGATAAGAACTACTTCTCTATATCCAGCTGACCAACATAAATCACTCCCCATTTAAGCATTTTTCTGTTTTAAAACCATATAGCTAAAAGTCACTCAGCTCCAAGTTCATACAAAGTTTGAAATCTTGTCTTTACTTAAGTAACTTTCCAGTTTCTTAACAGAGCACACTTAAAAAGCTGGTGTACTTCTTCTTTTTCTACTTCTTAAGAAAAGACAAGAGGGGAAGAAAAGTGAAGGAAGGGGAGGGGAAGGGAACAGAAGGGGGAGAGGAAGGGGGCAGAAGGAGGGGAGGAGAAAGGAAGGGAAGAGAGGAAGAAAGGACGGGAAGGAGGGACAGAAATATTTCAAGTCAATTGGAATGACAGGGAAAAGGAAGAAAAAGGAAAATCTAGACTTTCTACTTTCTAAGATATAAATGAAGACCTACCTCTCAACATCATTTTTCCCCCACAGTGTTAATGCCTCTATAAAATTTTTCAATTTTATTTTCATTTAGAGAGTCATTGTTGTTTGAACTTATGGGAAATGAGGCATGAGATAAACAGAAAGCATTTTTATACTATTGCCAAACAATCCTCTGAACTATTATAAATGTTTCCTGAGATAATTCAAGAAGGCGCTATTGGATCCTCAGCTATCACTACTCTTATAAACATTAAATAAATCACTCAAAGCACATTGCCTCCTCAAGTAAATGGATGCTAAGCTTTGTAGCAGTGTGATCAAAGGCAGGCTTCAAACCTCATCCAGCCAACTTGGCAGCCACAAGCAGTGTCTAAAACAATGCTAAAGACTTCTTTTGGAAACAAAGTTTTGGAAAGAATGTCAATATTAGAGACATACAAATACCAGAATATCCTTATGTGCCTTTTCAGAAAATAGATATCTACTGAATAGATGATATGGATTTGCCATTGAATGAGGTCTTGAATTTAAAGTTTACAAAGTGCTTTTATACATACAATTTAATTGTAGAATTTCTTTAACTCTAATTCTGGGAAGGCAGAAACAACTTCACCATTGATACTATATTTATACAGACAAGGAAATTAGAACACAAAGAAGCTAATGGACTTAGAGGGAAGCAGCCACTCCAAGGCAGGATCAGTTTCCAAGCCAACTCCTCTGTATCCAGCTATGTTTTTTTCCACTAACCTGCCCTGAAGATGTAGAAGTTGGTTCCATTTTGTCCATCACTGTTCTGGCTTCTCGAACCTCCCATTTTCAAAATAAAACTACTCATTTAGAGAGGAAGATGCAATTTTGAGTAAAGAGTTCTAAGGAACAAATGGGCTAATGGATTCCATGTCATTGTAGACATTTTCTCAAAATATTTTTTTGTTGAGTTATCTTTTATACAAAGATAACAAAGTGGGTTGATAGTACTTGAATTTACAAGTTTATCTCCTAATTTTTCTGACTAGCCCATTAATTTTATTTTAATAAAGGAACTTTTTAAAAGATAAACTTTCTTGGGCAATGGGAAGAGGCTGGAGTAACTTTGAGGCCCATGCTAGAAAAGCTCAGATTACTAGAATAGATTGTTCTAGATTATTAGAATGAATATTAATCACTGTTCTCTTAAAGGGAATTGAGTATGGAAACACGTATCATCTTATAATGCCTAACTAATCAGGAAAAATAAGAGCCTCACATAGGAAGTCCCTTCCTATGTCCGCACTAAAACTTACTAACCCAGACCTACTACGGTATTCTGCTTAAATTACCTAATATAAAGCTCATACCACAATTCTATGTTCCTACATAGTTTTCAAATCACCCTTTGAGATGGCAGTCTAGTGGTTGCTTTGTCTAGCCAGTTGATTTGTCATAATTTATTTACTCGTTTCCTTTTTCCTAATGGACAAAACTAAAATGAAAACCTTTGTTCAATATCTTATCTTATTAGCATTAGACTTATCTAGCATTATCAGGTGTGATTAGAAATAATAAAGTTGGGGGCTGGGGATATAGCCTAGTGGCAAGAGTGCCTGCCTCGGATACACGAGGCCCTAGGTTCGATTCCCTAGCACCACATATACAGAAAATGGCCAGAAGCGGCGCTGTGGCTCAAGTGGCAGAGTGCTAGCCTTGAGCAAAAAGAAGCCAGGGACAGTGCTCAGGCCCTGAGTCCAAGGCCCAGGACTGGCAAAAAAAAAAAAAAAAGAAATAATAAAGTTGTATTTAAAGATATAATCTCAAGGAAACAGAAAGTAAATAGAGATATTTCCAAATATTAGAAATTGGAAAGGAGGAAATATCCTGGAATGTCTGGAGAGGGGAGAGGAAAAGAAGCCAGATGATCTGTCTTTCCTAAGGAGCTCCTGAGAAATTCGGGACACAGAGGCAGGTACTGTCAGGAGTGTGTGTATCAGTGCCTCAAGACTGCTATAACAAAGCACTGCAATCTGGCTGGCTTGGAACAGCAGAAATGCATTTTCCCCCAGTTTTGAATTTCTGCTAAAGGTTCTGAGAGTAAGGCTATTCCAGTCTGCCCCCCATTTCCTGGCGTCTGCCTGTAATATCTTACATTTCTTGGCTTATAGACATATCTCTCCAATCTCTGCAATGTCTTCACCCACTTCACAGTAGAGACACCAACTATTAGACTTAGAGTTTTCTCCTGCATTATTTTTGAGTTGTCATGCCATTATTTTTCTCCTTTATCTTGGTCCCCTTTCTTAGTAGGGTGTCTCCTTACTGCCTCTGTCTTCTCTCTCTGTCTCTCTGTCTCTCTGTCTCTCTGTCTCTGTCTCTCTGTCTCTCTCTGTCTCTCTCTCTGTCTCTCTCTCTCTGTCTCTCTCTCTGTCTCTCTCTCTCTCTCTCTCTCTCTCTCTCTCTATTAGGTGAGCTTAACGTTGCTCAGCATCTGTGTACTCAGAGGACCTAGAAATAACCTACCTGCCTGAGTTGCTCTGTGGCAGACATTCATCTTTTTTTTTTTTTTTTTGCCCCCATCACACAGATTAGGAAGTAGGAAAGTTATCTTCCTATGAATTAGGAGAGTTTCATCATCTGGAAAGCAAAGAGAAATGAACTATAGAACTGTAAAATCACAGAAAAGGAAGCATTATTCTCCAAGTCTGTGACTTAAGAAGTCATTGTCTACAGTCTTAATGCTACAGATGACCTGAACAGCTAAAAATTCTAAGTAGGAAGGAGAAACAAACACAGACATTCTGAGAAAGAAACACTAGGAAAGAGAAACAAGACCAAGATGAATGTTCAAAATGAATGGACAAGACTGTTTTCGTAAGTGTTCTTTTTCAAATCTGACCTAAGCCGAATGCTTCTTCCCTTCAACTGGCTTTTTGTGGTGATCACTGACAGCTCATAGGTTTGACTGAAAGTAGCTTCACTCTGTTATTTCTTAAAAGACTTTGGCCTTGCAAAGTGACTTTCTTCTTGAAGAAAATAAATTGATGCTGGGTCATTTCAGCTTGCAGCAAGTCTGAACCAAGGAAAGTGAAAAATATTTGGAAGCCCTTTGAGAACAGTGCATGCATATGTTAAAGCCCTCCAACATGTGGGGTTTCTATTGCCATTATATTATTATTTCTATTAATATCATCTCTGAACTTCCAAATCTCTGCTGGGAATTTGGATCAGAATAGCCAACCTTCCATCTCATTAATGCAGCATTTCTTGAGCACTTTGTGTGTGTTCATGACTCTAACAATGAAGATTGTGTTGGTGTGCAGATGTGTTTTAGCAGCTTGTGTACAGATCGCACTTGTGTACGTCAGAGCCTTCATGAGGCAAACTCACTGCTGAAATACTATAAGCTTTATTCTGAGTAGACTTGCAGATCATATATAGGAGGAGATAGTAAAACCCTAAAGGTTAGGATTTGAGTGAAATTGGATTTGCAACCCAAGACTTTTGATTTTCAGCTTAGGGTTTGTCCCAGCATACCCCACCATCTATGTATAAAATTTGACACATTATTCTCAGAAGTTTTCAGAGCTATTTGGAAGGGACAAGGTTTCGGAAGGAAACCCCCATAAGGAGGAGTGGGAATATTTTAAATAAGCAGAAAGTCACTGCATCAGAGTTTCTCTGGAAGAACAGCAGGGTGAGCCACGATGCTTCTAAGAAGAGGGAAATGGAATGAAAAGTCAGCAAACAAGGTAGAAAAGACAGCCCCGAGAGGCCCTGAGAAACTGAACCGAAAATCTGAAGGAAGATAAATGGATAATTTAACAGCCATTCAGTTTTTAAGAAAGACAAAGAACAAGCTACATTGCATCAGAAAAGGACTAGAAATGATGATGGATGGGCCCCTTCAAATGAGCGAGGAGCACAACAGGATCGCCATCGCCTGCAGAATTCCCAGCTGAGAGCAAATTTAAGGAACTAAATAAGGATATGAGACTGATAGGGATTGAAGAGTTTTTCAAAGTCTATTTAATGACCAGGCAGGAGACATTGATCGCTTTTCAGAGGAAATGCTGAGAAGCAATGACGAAATAGGCCTTAGTGGCAATGAGCTGAGTGAACTGGGGAAAAGGTCTTCCTGTTCAGGATTATCACAACATATGAAAGGCATTAAAATAATTTTGGAATGATGGTGGTAAAGGACTATATTGTTTTGATCTTTATGAAATATGCATTTATCTTTACTATACCGGTGCTACTAAGCTACGTTAGTAACTATTAACAATCAACTGACTTATTATTTAATTAAACAAATACATGATCAATGATCTCTTGATTGATTTGTGTTTGGCTTTTGAATGAAATACTCAAACGGTACAAAAGTCATAAAAGCATTAGAGAAAAATGATTCGTCCTCATACATCTGTCTAGGGATGGTCCTTGGGTTTGCTCTCAGAACCTCATGCTTGTTAGGCAAGCAATCTACCACTCCAGCCACATTTTGTATTGCTTTATGTTTTTGTTTTAGCTTTAGTTTTGAGATAGGGTCTCACTTTATGCCTAGAACTGCGTGGACTGTGACTCCCTGCTCCCCTCTAGCTGAAATCACAGCCTCTTTGTGCTCAAGACTAGTGCTTGTACCACTTGAGCCACAGTGCCACTTCTGGCTCTTTTGGGGTAGTTTATTGGAGATAGTACTCTCATGGACTTGCCTGCCAAGGTTAACTTCAAACCACAATCCTTAGATCTCAGCCTCCTGAGTAGTTAGCATTACAGGTGTGAGCCACCAGTGGAAGCCTCAGTAGGAAGTTTTTATTCATAAAAGTCTGTTTCCTGCCTTAAACTGCACTTCAAAAATGTAGTAAAACTGTTGAGGGGATTGGTTCCATTACCTCTATACACACAGACTCTGCTCATTTTAGCCTCTGGAGGACTTGGCCAATGTCATAAAATCACAATGATATAATCTCAGCCAGGTATTAAGGGAAGCAGATGGACCCCTTTCTGTGGATAAAGAGAAGGCCTTGTGAAGACACAGCAGCCTGCTGTGTTACATTTTCCAGTGGTGGATGTAGAACATTCCCATGCTTGTCCTCCCATTCTTCCTTTTAAAAAATCTTTCTTACTGGGGGCTGGGGATATAGCCTAGTGGCAAGAGTGCCTGCCTCGGTATACCCGAGGCCCTGGGTTCGATTCCCCAGCACCACATATACAGAAAACGGCCAGAAGCTGCGCTGTGGCTCAAGTGGCAGAGTGCTAGCCTTGAGCGGGAAGAAGCCAGGGACAGTGCTTAGGCCCTGAGTCCAAGGCCCAGGACTGGCAAAAAAAAAAAAAAAAAATCTTTCTTACTGGGCTGGGGATATGGCCTAGTGGCAAGAGTGCTTGCCTCGTATACATGAGGCCCTGGGTTCAATTCCCCAGCACCATATATACAGAAAACGGCCAGAAGTGGTGCTGTGGCTCAAGTGGCAGAGTGCTAGCCTTGAGCACAAAGAAGCCAGGGACAGTGCTCAGGCCAAGTCCAGTCCCCAGGACTGGCAAAAAAAAAAAAAATCTTTCTTACTGTTATAGAGTTGAGTACAAGAAGATTGCCACATGATAGAAATAGATGACCAAAATAGCAGAGGAAGATCCCTCTCTCTCTAAAGATAAAGCATTACTCACAGATGTTCTAGATCTCATTCTCTGTAGTGAGGTTATGAGGCTTGAGGTCTCCTCCCCACCTCAGATCTGAGCATGGCTTGGTGCTGGGGCTATAAACCACTCTTAAACTCACTTCAATATTCTTAGTAATCATCAGATTTGTGTGTGCTAACTAAGCAGATCAGCTTACAGCTTAGAATTACTGCTTTCAACTCATGAGACGCTTTAAATATAAGCTAAAATATAGAACAGCAAATGCTAAGAGTATTTCCTTTTTTATATTAATGGAGTTTGAACCCAGAGCAGCAGCTTGCTAGTCAAATACTCTACCGCTCAAGCCACACACCCCCATCTCTCTTCCACCCTCTCTCTCTCTCTTAGTTTTTTTTTTTGTTTGTTTTAGGTAACTTATTAATTGAATCTTATATTTTTGCCCAAGTGGTCAGGCTAATATCCCAGTTTTTTATGCTTCCCAGTGGATTATAAGCATGAACCACCACACCTGGCTTATTTGCAGAGATGGGCTCTTATAATTTCTTGCTTGGACTGGTCTCAAACCATGATCCTCTCATTTCTACTTCCCAACTAGCTAGCTGGGATTACAGGCATGTACCAATACATCTGGCTTTAACAGAATATTGTAGATGCCATTCTTGGAGGTTCTGAAGTACTTTACTCAGAGCACATTCAAGCTAAAGGAATGCATTTTCAGTCACTATTTATATAACCCTCCCCCATACAGGTCCTTGTGTTTAGTTTTAATGTATAGAGCACAAATGTATGCTAAGCCAACCAAAATTGATAAGTGATCCCTTTTACATAATGAATTTTGCAAAAGTAGTATATTTTTACATATATCTGTAATGTCTCAGGGGACCTAATTTTATTGGAAAACTGTCTGGTAGGTGGAAAGGTGGATGACTACCACATGACTATGCTTTACTTACATGTTCCACCCAGCTCTCTTATGAAGCCCCATTTATCAAAGGCAGCAGCTTCTGGGTCAGCAAACATTGCTGCCAAGTCAAGAGTCGCCCACACAATGAATGTGATTGATTAGCTACCAGTCTGCTCTGAAAACCCAGCCACCAGGATAACCCAGGATGGTCTCCTAGAGGGGTTCATTATAATGGAAGGGCCTGTCCTCCTTGCTGCCATTCCCACAAGCGCTCCCTAGGCCTGTCTGTCATTTACTTCTCCATAGCCCTTATTTGGTTTTCTCAGGGCACGGTAGAAAAATCACAGATAAAAAGATTCACTATCTTGTGTTGGGAGGTGGTTTCTCCCTTACTTGGCAAGGTGGCCTCCCTTCTACAAGTCTGTCCAGTAATAGTGTCAGAGTTACAAATATACTGCCTTTGGCTAGCAGGAAGACAAAAGGCAGCATTCATTACCAACCTTCCAACTGAATCCCTACTGAGAACACGCTGTAGACTTTGTCCCCTGCCCAGCCCAGGCTTCATACTCAACCATGTAAACTCTGGCCTCCTGAACTTAATTTTCCCACCTTAGATGACTAGTCTATCCAAATGGGGCTGATAATAGCTCCTCACTACACTGTTTTGAGATTTAAATAACTCACATATGAGGAGCTCCTGGTTTGGCACCTCAAACACAGGATACATCCATTTCAAACACCTTAGTGAGTTTAATGCAGCATGCAAAGTGGTTTATAGCAGGCAAACAGGTGCCCCACAGAATGGGCTGAGACCCCACATTTCACTCAGTAGAACTCAGTTTTTAAAATTGTGAAATGCCCAGTTTGCATAGTCTCCACCACTCCCAAGTGTTTTATGCAGCCTGTATCATTCATTAACTTTATTGGCCCAGTCCTGTAGACTTTAGGACTCTAGCTCTGTATTATGGAAATAACAGTGCTATTAATCCAAGGAGACTAACATTTTTGCCTCATTAATTCAGAATGCTAATGTCATTTATGAATATCACTTTCCAGAGAGTTCCCTTGAGCGTATAAATAAAATAAGCAAAAACAAGTCATCTGTGAAGTTAGGAAGGAAACAGAAGAAAAGGTATATCGTTGAATTTCACTTTACATTCACCAGTAAGGCTTCAAACCCTGGTAAGAAAATTATCTTATTCTAAGTTATTACTGGTACTGTAATTAGCTTTCAGCATTGCTAGTACAGACATTACCTTCTGCTCTAACTTGGGTAGTCTGTGGGTTCCTCAAATCCCAGATTTGAATTTTCCTTGTTGTAGATTCTAAAGAGTTCTCTGGCTTTGATGCTAAACACCACCTCAGTCACTCTACCACTCTTACTATTTAGTTAACTATCTCACATTATATAGACTTGCAAATCTCTAGTATCCTTAAAAATCTAACAATGCTTTTTGGCCTTTGCACAAATCTCACACAGCCAACCTGTGTTATCCACGGGATAAACATCGCAAGGAGAAAAATCAGTTCTCTCCGTTGAAAAATCATGAGGTTCTCACTAATTCTCACTAAGGAGAAAATACAAGTTCACATGGACCACAAAGAAAAATCTAGACTACATGGATCCACCAGCAGATGCCTTTGAGTACAGCTTTCCTGGGAACTACATTCCTAGGAGAATTACTTTTCTACTCATGTGTTTACTCTGTGAAACTGCTGTTATCAGAAATGACATCCCTTTTCCCAGTTAGAAGTTAGATCTTGCGGGCTGGGGATATGGCCTAGTGGCAAGAGAGCTCGCCTCGTATACAGGAGGCCCTGGGTTCGATTCCCCAGCACCACATATATAGAAAACGGCCAGAAGTGGCGCTGTGGCTCAAGTGGTAGAGTGCTAGCCTTGAGCAAAAAGAAGCCAGGGACAGTGCTCAGGCCCTGAGGCCAAGGCCCAGGACTGGCCAAAAAAAAAAAAAAAAAGAAGAAGAAGAAGTTAGATCTTGCTACTAGTAACAGGGAAAATCTGGGCTATAACCATAAAAGAACCCAATTTCCTCTATTTTTCCTTACCACAAGGCTACCATAACAAGTTTGCTTCAGAGTCACAAGATGACTCCTGTGGCTCCAACAATTAGCAACAAGATGGAGCTAGGGATAAGGACAAGAGAAAACTCCTCCCAGCTGAACAAGACGCCTTTAAAGAGTTTCTCCTGAACTTCTACTTTATGAATTCTCCTTATATATCTCTGGCCAAGGAAGCCCAAAGAAGGCAGACAATTAACAAACTGCTAGAAATACCACAGTCCTGAGAGACTAAGTGCTCACCACCCCCCAAATAAGGAAGAAGCTTCAAAGCAAGAGTCCTTTTAACCCTATTGTGGTCAGGGAAGGGAAAAACTCAATAGAAAATGTTTCAGATCCTCAACTGCCATAAATCCCATCCCTTGTTAGCTCTCCTAAGCCCTTGCCTCTCCTGGGTTTTTCCTTATTCTCTGCTTTTCCTTTTACTCTTTTTTTCCTTTTCCTTATTCTTCTGATTTGGTTCTCACACTTCAGCCTTATGTAGCCTTGGACAACCTTGAACCCTTGAACCCCCTTCACTCTTTTAGAGTGGCCCATCTGTTCCCTTCAGCCAATGTTGCCTTCTTCTGACCTAACTCACTCTGAGCCACAGCACTGCTTGAGTCTGTTAGGGAAAACATTGGTTGGACCATCAGTCCTTCATCACCAGAGCCAAGCCTCACCTATCTAGAGAGTCATTGTTCATTCAGAGCTCTGGTCAGGAGAGCTTTCCCATGCAAATTCACATGCTAACATTACAGATGTGGTTATCAGTGATCTGAGACACCTGGCTCCCAACCTTAGCTTTGTGGTCCCAAGCAAGTTAAGACAGCCAGATTTTCTCCTCTCTAAAATGGGCTAATAATAAAACACTTCCCTTATCTTCATGTTTGGTGGTAAAATATAGGAAACATAGCATAGTGACTGACAGAATTACATGTGTAACCTAAGTAAATACTACCTAGTTTTCTTCATCAGCAAATTATATAACAAGATGCTATACAGTTAATATCATGAATGGAAATGTTTAAAACATTTATCTAAAGAAATTTTGGCTTCTGTCTCATTATTATTGACTATTTGTTGGTTTTAAATAAGTTTTAAAAGCTGTGGGAAGCTTCATGAAGTAGTTTATACATTATCTTGAGCAATTTAATGCAAATTAATTTTTACACAACCTTGAGTTTCAAAAGCCATTGAATGAAGAGGGAAGAAGAGAGGGTTAGGAGTCTGCTCACTGACTCCATCTGCTCCCTATGCCAGCACCATCTGCTCTAGCATGGAGTCCCCAGCACCATAGCTACCCTCATCTCCTACAGGATGGAAACTCGGGTAATACTAAAGTGCACCAACAGGGCCATATTTCCAGTTTTCTGGAAAACTAGGTCTCTCAAAGGTGTTTTAGAGCCATAATCCAAGTTAGATACCAAGTATCATAGTCTCATGTCTGTTTTGCTTCTGAATTTTAGTCTCTTTTCTTCCACATTTCTCCTCTCTGATAGGCCAGTGCAACCAGGTGGAACGATTTGGACTTCTTGATACAGTATGAATGTTAATATTACATAAGAGCCATTGTAAGGTTCAAAGTAGAGAATGGCCAGCTCAGCTCCAGTTTGTGTTTTTGATGAACTGCCCCATAGTGGGGGGGGGGGGTGGTGGAATATGACTGGACAGGAAAGCAAGAGGGAGAGTCATTAGAATGTCATAGCAGACATTAAGCAGTTGGAAGGATGATGATAGCTGTAGAAATGGCAATTGATGGATATAAAAGATCATTTGGAAGTAGGGTTGACAGTTCATATTGATTGAATATAAGAGAAGAGAGGAAGGGTGTGGAGGTCAGGATGGGAAATCTGGATGGATGATAATGCTCAGCAATCTAAGACAGTAACCTGAGAGCTGAAGGAGGTCTGAAGGAAGGTGCTGAGCTCACTTCTGGATAGTCATTAAGTCCACTCTGTAAGCATCACAACACATGGAAGAGCGAGGGCCAGGGTGGAGGCAGCCAAATGTGATTCTCAGCCAACTGCATCACTGCAGTGTGCCATGAGAAATGCACAAGCTTCATTTGAATCCAAGAGGGAAGAACAGTTCAACAATTTACTATCTAGAAGTTAAGACCTGTTCCTATATATGGCCATTTTTTTAAATCTATTTTTTTCCAATCAGGCATCATCCTGCCCTGGCTGGTTACTCAATAGCAATGTGAATTCCAGAGAACTTCAGGGTATGCCACCACTTGTATGTCCTCTGGTCTTTTCTGTTAAAGGTCTAGTGATAATGCTAGCTGAGCATAGTAGCAATTACTTTTCCATGTCAAAATACCAATGCCCAAGTGGGTCATTTTCACTCAGGAAGGAAGGAAATAATCATTTTCATAAAGTAACCACATCCTCAGAACAAGGATCCAGCCAAACAAAACAAATCTTAGATAAGTTCCAAGCCTAATTTTTTAGTTCATAAAAAATAGCATTTCAAAAGAATTCTTTCTCCTCTACACTCTCAATTCCCAATTATTTCTCCTAGGTAAGGTGAAGGTGAGAGAAAGCAAACAAACCTAAGACATTCTGCGAGTAGCTAGCTCTCCAACTACAATTTAAAAGTAATCCTCTCTCCCCTCAACTTTTTAGCAGCTCAAAGACAAATCTGGTTTTAATTTGGCGAGGTTTTTCTATGTCCCCTTTCAACAATAGAGTACAGAGAAGTACACATCATTTCTAATAGCAAACCATGGTTTTGTTTACTCTTTTGGCCTGTATCCAGCTGTTGAGTTCCAGAAAGTGAGTGTGATTGACTAATCAGCCCACATTGAGCCAGATGATAGCAGATGGGGATCACAATGACCAAGGGAAATGGCCAAGGGAAGGCAAGGCCATGGTGTGTCTTCTAACAGCTTAGTGATCTTACAAAAACCAAGTCTAGGGAGTAACAGTAATAAAAGAGAACTCTGCATTCGTTTACAGGGGGATTGGTTATTCTAAGGCTAGTTTTCACAGCACAATTTTGTAGCAAGTTAGTATGCCCTGATACCACTCTTAGCCACTGAGAGTTGCCCTAGCTCATCATCTCTTCCTGTCACTGGTCTGTGAGGAGGGCCTGCTTGCTGCTAGTATCACTGTACTAAACACTAGAGATACAATGATGAAAGGCCCTGTTACTTTCTGTTCTCTCTGAGCTCATAGGATCATGGAGGTGTTAGCGTTCCTTCACTGCAATAGAATTTCTGAGGAAATTAGTTTATAAAGAGAAAAGTCTTGTTTTGGTTCACAGATTTGGAGATTCCAGTCTAATATTGCTTTGGGTCCCTGATCGGGGTGCTGGATAGCAATGGTGGGAAGGATATGGGAAGTCCAAGTGCTCATTTCATGGTCATGGTGCAAAAGAGAAAAATAATAAGGGGCTATGGTACACTTACAATGGCCTAAGGACCTCCCACAAACTGCCCTCCCACAAAAGTTCCAATACCTCCCACTAGCACCACAAAGGGGGCCAAACCTATAATAGGGCCTCTGGAAGACATTCAAGATCTGAACTATGGCATTAGGCAAGAGAGTTACTTAAAATCATACCTATAATCCTAGCTCTTGGAGGGTAGAGTCAGGAGGATTACAAGTTCTAGGCTAGCCTGTGCTATTATAGGGAGAGCCTGACTCACAAAACAAAAGTAAGTAAATGAAACAATGACAAGGGGCTTCCATAGATTAAAAGCTGGCCATAATGAAGAGGAGGAAAAAAAAAGAAGAGGAGAAGGGAGAAGAAAAGGAGGAGAAGGAAGAGGAGGAAGAGGAGAGAATTATTATGTCGCTTGTACGAGGCCATTGTACAATGCACACATTAGAAAAATCTGGAATGTATAGAGAAGAAAGGACCAAATGCCAGATTTGCATTTCCATTTTAGCTTTATTCATCCTCGTGTGATCTTCCAACGCCTTAATCTTTTCTTTTTGTCAGTCATGGGGTTTGAACTCTCGGCCTGGGTGCTGACCTTGAGCTCTTCAGCTCAAGTGTAGCACTCTACCATTTGAGCCACAGCACCACTTCCAGTTTTCTGGTGGTTAATTGGAGATAAGAGTCTCATGGACTTTCCTGCCTAGACTGACTTTGAAACACGATCCTCAGATCTCAGCCTTCTAAGTAGTTAGGATTACAGGTGTGAGCCACCCGAACCTGGCCAAGGCCTTAAACTTAATAGAAGCTATAGTTCCAATGTTTTCTTTCTCATGTTAGCATGCTTAATGTAAGGACCCTGCTCTCTATTTCCCATGATGTTTGTAGTAATACTGATAAAAATGCAATTGCACCCACTTTTTCACCTAGCAATAACAATTCTGTAGTTTGACTATGAGATAAATTTTTTATCTACAAAATGGCTATGTACAAGGTTATCCATCATAGCATTATTTGGAATGACCAAATATAAATCCTAAGTTTCCATTAAAAACAGGAAGTAACCAAAACAATTATGTCAGCAATGAAATACCATGTAGCCACTTCTCATATAATGATAAATGGTGTTTGAAAAATATACAAAAATCACCTGTAGCCTCTAGGAAGAAACCCTCATGAGTGAGAGAGGGCTGAAGGGGAGATTTTTGCATGCCATCATTTTATATCTCTTGAGCTGTGTGAATGTGTTACTGTGTGAATGTATTCCAAATACAAGTAAAATATGGATTAACGTGTTTATCACATGAAAACTTAATAATGAATTGTGTATGGAACCAGGAATTGAAGTCCCTCAGCCATTGAAAAGACTGACCTAATGAGGTAAATTTCCCAGGTCCTATCTGTGGTGGTCCAGGCAGGAACTGGAGGGCAGTTGAAGCCTCAGTGACATCAATTAGGTTGCCCTCTAGGAAGAAGGTATGTATCCCAAGTTGGGTTTTAAATTTTCATCCATCTTAAACTATACCTGGAGCCACCTACAAGCAGTACAAACTACACATCTCAAGAAGAGTCTAGTGTAAAGGGCAAGCACCCTGAGGATTATAACCATTAGGTAGTAATTATAACTATGTAGACTGCTGCTCAAAATGAGGAGCAATTTTCTAAATCAGAACAGTCAAAGAGTGGATGGATCACAGAAGTAGTGTACACACTGCCTCTAGATGTGCTTAAACAGTGGCTGAATGGTCACACTTGGGGATGCTGCACAGGAAAGCCAGGCGTCCCGTGGCTGATACAGCCGTGGCACACATGGAGAGTGACAGCTGGGTACTGTTTCTCTCATTTTCTTCTGCTAAGTGAGGAACAAGGCACTGTCACCGAAGCCAGCCGATGTCCCTGGCTATCAGAGCCTGGCTGATGAGAACTTTTCAGGAATGCTCACAGTTTTGTATGTGCTGGAAGCCATCCTCTGGCTGATAGCACTTTACAGGTAGGTAGTCATCATAAACCTTGAGGTTTTATTGGCAGATAATCCTTTGCTTTACTAATATCCCAGTAGTTCCGTATTTTCTCAGCCAGCTGCAATTAGTAATTCCTCCAGGATTTTTTGCTACCTTTGCCTAGAACCAGCACCTGTCCAGAAGAAACCAGAATTCTGGTGTGGTAATTTTCCCCTACAATAAGGTAACAACAAGAAAAGAGAAATTCTGAGAGAAATGTAACCCTTTCTCCCCTCAGTATTTTATTCAACAGAAAATAAAGAAGAAAGAGAACAAAGAGCAAGAATAAAATGGAAGAAAGCTGTTTGGGACTAAGCCAAATAAAAGTGGTTTAAGGAATAATTCGAGTAATTCGAATCATGGGCAGGTGCTATGAATGTAATTTAGTAAATGCTCAGGAACCTGCCAAAGAAGAGAAAAATGTGTTGCTTTTGAGATCATTTCCCAGCAGCTTCATAAAGGAAAACTGATTACAGGAATTGAATAAGTAAAACAGAGCCAGAAATATTGTAATCAAATGAGTTTTTAATTACATTTCAAGCGGAAAAAAAAATTCCAATTTGTGCTCCTGGAATAAAAAAAAAAAGTTCTAGAGAAATGCTTTTGTAACAAGAAAATAACATAAACACTAATTTCCATAGGAATTATATTAGTCAGTTTAATTAAAAGGCTTGATCAGAGTAAAGAGAAGCTGGTGCCAAACCATACTAAATAAAACCATGGCAGTCAGTTCTCCCTCGCACTCTTATTTAAATGAAAGCACAGGAATCAGGCATCTGCATTTTCCTCATGAAAATAAAGAGGGTTTTGATCACTGCCTGAGTTGTTACAGTGCCCTGTGTTATTATCATATGAATTAGCCAGTACATACACCTGATTTTAAAATAGATGCTTTTATTTAATGACATAAACAGTGGTCATTGTTGAGAGAGGGAAAAGGATATTCTTTGTTTATAGGGCATTGATGTCAAGACAGGCGCCACCTCGCTGCAGTCCAGGAGGAAATCTCACTATTTATTAGGAGAGCTGATTATTTCTGGGTTTCCAACCCCCATTGTACCCATCTAGTTATATTAGCCATGTCTCTCTGTAACTCCCTGGAAAGGAGTGTTGGGTATGTAAGGCATTGGGTCAGGCTTCCCAATGTGCCTGGGTGGAGGACATCTTGCCTTCCTCTGCATAATGAGCTGCTCTTCCTACTGGAGAACGTTGCTTTTGACCACTCCCTAACCACAGAGAATACCTGTGGAAAGCTTTTCAGAAGGCATGCCGAAATTACCAGGGTTTAATTCTGTCTTCACCTTTTGTCTCCTTTGTGATGAATGGGACAAAACGCACAAGCTATCCACCTGGGACCAAGGTTAGAATCTGTGGCTCTAGAATAACAGAAGTTAACTGACCCAAGGCTTGAAGTGGAAACAACAGAAGTTACCTGACCCAATGCTTGAAGTGGGCTAGCATTCCCATTGCCCCAAAACAAACTATAAGGATATCTTACAGGCCTTTGTATACAAAGAGGGAACTTTAAACTTAGCAGAACTCCAAAGAACTTGGGCAAAACAGATTCATTGTCAGTCTGAGAGAAAACTACATTACTCTTTCTATGGGGAGGAAAACTATAGTCTTGGAGACAGGCAGAGAAAGGAAGTTCCTGGTGCTAGTTTCTCAAATTAAAGACAATAAGAATTAGTCTCAGTCATCTTCCTTGATATGACATCTTCTGAATCACAAAATTATTCACCAGTTTGATTACTGATAAGGGTTGAAGCCACACATTTTTTATAACTGTACCTTCTCTTTTTTTTTCTTTTTGACTTTTTAAGAGCTATTCTTCTCATACTGAATCTTCAAACACTTTTCTCTGTATACTCATTCTATATGGTAAGCTGGTGCCTTTTCTTGATTTTTACTTTAGAATAACTATGGTATTCTCCATATCTTCAAAAGCAAATAATATTACAAAAAAAGAACTCTTAACTGTCTGTGTAGATTCTAATTTCCTCCTGCAGTAGGAGATCTAAAGATCATGTGTGATTGAGCTTAACAGGGGAGGAACCTATTCATCATTTGCAAAATGTAGAGTCACTGTTAGGAATACAGTGTGTCATATAGTAATTGGCTATTCATCTAACATATACTAGATGTCCATAAACAGAAGCTCTACCACATTCAGATGGGACTTCATGTTTTTGTACTTGATTGAGGCCCTGGAGATGGAAAATAGGCCTAAGAAACAGGAATATTTAAAAACCTAAAAGTTCTCATTAAAGTGGACCTTTTTATAAATTGCTATTGTAAAAGTGCCACCATTTGAATGTATTTTAGATGTTTATATAACTTATCCATTTAGAAAACATAGGAAGGATTACATTCAATACAAAACCTAAGTGTTAGAACTTATTATCTCTTGAGTTACAGATTATAAAATATTGTTCTTTCCATTTTCATTTAAGCTAATTGTTTCTGTATTACCTAAAATAAACAGATTACTTAAGAAATATTGAACATGTCTGGCCATAAAAGAAATGCAAATCAAAACCACATTGAGATTCCACCTTATCCCATTCTCTAATGGCCATTATCAAGAAATCTAACAATAGCTGCTGGTGGGAATGTGGCCAAAGGGGATTACTACACAGTTGGTGGGACTGTAAACTTGTCCAATCACTCTGGAAAGCAGTATGGAGGTTCCTCAAAAGACTAAGCATAGACCTCCCCTATGATCCAGCAATACCATTCTCGGGCATTTACCTAAATGACCACAAACAAGGTATTATGAAAGCTACCAGCACAACCATATTCATTGCAGCATTATTTACCATAGCTAAGGTATGGAACCAACCCAGATGTCCCTCAGTAGATGAATGGGTCCAGAAGATGTGGTACATATACACAATGGATTCTGTCAGAAAGAATGATATTGCCCCATTCATAAGGAAATGGAAAGACCTTGAAAAAATTATATTAAGTGAAGTATGCCAGAATCAAAGAAAAGTAGGTTGCATGATTTCCCTCATTTGTAAGAACATATGTCTATGATACTCTTAACAGAGAATCACAATAACCTAATTGCTAAGTGGATAGGACCATATATAATTAAGTGTATTGATACGAACTCCAAGATATGGAAACAAGAGATTATTATTATATCCTGTATGTAGATTTTTTCTGTTTCTCTTAGTTTTCTGTACCTTGTGTCTTGTATATAAGATTATTCAATCAGTGGAAGGAAAAAAGAGTCACAGAAACAGCAGGACAAAGTATGAACTAATGCAACATTGATACTCACTTGACTCTGTTGGATAGGAACTTTACAACTTGGGGGAGGAGAGTAGGGAGAGGTAAATGGAAGAAAATGAGGGATGGGTAATAGTGTTTAGAAACAAATGAACTCAATACCTTACATATGTAACTGTGACCCCCCCCCACTCATCACTTTTTCAATAAAGATTTTAAATTTTTTTAAGAAATAGTCAAAATGATGAGAAAAGAAAGAAAGGCATCATCTTTTAAATAACAACAAGAAATTCTCACCTTCCTATTTTAACATGATAAAAGACCATATTTGAATAGATTAAATATTATCCAGATCTTACTTCATTTTTTTATTGGGCTACCCAGAAAACAAACAGGATCCTTTCTTGCTTATACTTTACACAAATGACATTATCTACATTTATTATTTATATTTATTCACACAGAGATATTTGCTAATCATATTTTACTGGTTCGATATGTTTGAAACTTTTCATAATGAAAAGTAAAAGATTTAAAATACAGGAAATGTGGGAACATAGCCCAGAAGTCAAATGCTTGCTTTGCCCGTGCAAGATTTGGGGTAGAATACCCAAAACGGAAGGAAGGAAGGGAAGGAGGGAGGAAGGAAGGGAGGGAGGGAGGGAGGGAGGGAGGGAGGGGAGGGAGGGAGAGAGGGAGAGAGGGAGAGAGGGAGGGAATGGGAAGGAGGAAGGAAAAAGAGGGACAGAAGGAGGGAGAGGAGAAAGAAGAAATACTGTCAATCACCTAAAATGTTAAAAAAAAGGTAATTTATAAACTTAAAATTTACACTTTTTAAAATGTTATAAAAGAATACAATGAAATTTCCCTGTTGGGCCAAGTAAACTCTGTGTTCCTCTGCCATGTAAGGTATTTACCTATTTACATTTAGCCTGCACATTGCTGAATCTGTTCTAATCCCAATTAAGAAGCAATATTCGGGGGCCCTCCCTAGCACCCTCATCCCTGCATAGACTCTGCTGTTGAAGTTTTAGAATGACTCATATTAAACTCACATGTGCCATCATACTGTCAAGCCTCTCACTGCACTACCAAAAGTGATCTAGGTGGTAAAGCCACAAGCTTAAACTATTTGACAGTAAGAAAATTATTTCAAACTGTTAACAAGAATAAAATGATACCAAAGAAAATACTTAGATGAATCTGGTCCAAAGGCCCTGAAGTTTGCCTTTGTCTGGTAACACCCCACATTTCTTCTTTTCTCATCCCTCCCACTCTGTGATTGTGAAATAGGATAGGAGGCTATGGGGCTGTTTCACCCTTGGAGCTGTACACAGCCTGTCTTATTTTTTCATTTCCTGCACTGGCTCTGTTAATACAACATAATGGTATTAAGTGCATGTTTACTTTGGGTAAATAGCCCATGTTTACCAAAATAACCACATTTTTCATTCTCACAGCCAGTTTTCACTGTCCTTATAAAGAGGAAAGGTAGAAAATCCTATCTGTCAATGGTTTGGGTTCCTCTCTCCACAACGGTTTTTCGTTTTGTTTCAGTCGCTGGTAAAGGTCAATGTGAAGCTCAAGCCCATGCTGGATTCAGTGGCTGCGAACCGAAGGAAGTGGGAAGAGTTACACCAAAAAAGACAGCTGGTCTCTGCTGCCTCCCCTGCACCTGCCAGTCTCCTGGTGGCCAGAGAGGATGGAAAGTAAACCTCAGTCCTCCTAAAGATGTACAGCCTCAAGGGCCAGTTTCAGCCAAGCTACATCATCCTTTTGGCTTTTTCTTTTTAAGCTCCCATAAACCTAAGGATCTCCAGGATTGTTGGGAGGCATGCTTGGGCCTGCCTTGACATGTGGACAGTAGCACAGAGAAGGACAGAAGAACAAAGGGCCTCAGCTTGCTCTGAACCCACACCAGCTCTGGAAAAAGACTGGATTGGATCCACAGACCTCAAGACATCGAGCTACACTCATTTTTGGGAGGGAACCCAGAGCAGTCAGTGTCATTAGTGCTGCGGCTTCTTGTATATGGCTTTTTATTTTTTTGGAGTGGGGGGGGGGCAGTCCTGGGGCTTGGACTCAGGGCCTGAGCACTGTACCTGGCTTCTTTTTTGCTCAAGGCTAGCACTCTGCCACTTGAGCCACAGCGCCACTTCTGGCCATTTTCCGTATATGCGGTGCTGGGGAATTGAACCCAGAGCCTCATGTACACAAGGCAAGCACTCTTGCCACTAGGCCATATCCTCAGCCCCATATATGACTTTTTGTTGTTCTAAGCCAAACACATCTGTCTTTGCAGGCTCCTCTAGAGTATCTTTGTATGCCAGACTGTCCCAAGAATCCAGATTTATATTTTTCAGCGGTATTGTTTTGTTCATCTTATTGCTTCTTAGGGGTGAATCAAAGCTTTTAGAATGACCTACCTGAAATTTAAACTTATTATTCCTCTAAATATTAACCAGTCACAATTTTTCCAAAGGATTGTAGCAGGAATATAGTAAATGTATTTATCTGATTGGTCTTTATACAAGACTTGTAATTGTATGTTGAGATTGTATTCCCTCTTTTAAGATTTTAAAATCCACCTTTTGTTTTTTCTGGGAAGAATAGGTTATTTAATTAAGGCAAAGATGAAAGGTCATCTATATCAGGATGTACCAGAAATGACATATGAACATCAGGGAATTATTGCCAATCCTGAGCAATATTTCACAGGACGAGCAGAGTTATACAGAACACTGACTAGCTTGAGTCCTTCCAGTGTTAAGTTTTATTATCAAATTTAAGGTTACTACCAGTAGCAATTTAAAGACAAACACAGGATTCCTCAATTTTGGGTTTTTCCTTAAGTGTAAGAAAAAATGCTTGGAAAGTGGAGAAATATTTCCCTGGACAGAAAATACATATTCTGTACTCATATTCTATAGGAAGCCAAGTTTACAATAGATAAACTAGCAAACCTACAAAGCTGCTTTGCTGTTCATTTTGCCTGAGGGATGGAAGACATAGTATGTTTTTTTCCAAAGAACATGTGACTAGAAGCTGGACTTCAATCCCTAGCTTTGATGCTACTGACAGGATGACTGTGGACAAGTCACTGAACTCTCAGACTGTATTCTCATTTGCCCAGTTGTAGAAATATTTGGAATCTCTGGTCAAATTAATCTTTCAAGGAATCCCTGACATCTAAAAGCTAAAGTCTGCTGTTTGAAGCAGGGTTACAGGGCCCTGAGTCCCTTCAAATATTCATCAGTTTGCTTATATATTTTGCACTCCACAAACAAACTCTGGGGAATCAGAAAATCCCTAGACAGGATAAAAACCAAGATTCATTCCAGAAAACATTACTATTCTTATTTTTAGTGGTCAGTTTCAGTTATTATCTTTACTGTTCAAATCATAAAGAAATAGAGGCCAAGCTCTACAAAGAACATCATTTTCCTGGCACAAATGAGATATTTGAGAAATGTTAGAAATAGGAATGAGAGAAATTAAGGTAGAAATGGGGCAGGCAGTTATAGAGAAAAAGTAATATTTGCTATGGCAAGAAATAAAGTAAAAGAAAAACATAAAGCAAGGGAAAAGAAAGAAGAAACAAATAGGAAGACCAATACAGGAAACAGGGGGGCTGGGGCAGATGGTTAAGAGAACTGCCAAAGGAAAAGTGAAAGTCAATCCAAACAAAGAAAAATGGCACCTCCAACTCGCCCCTCCTCAAATGAGAGTGCAGAATCCTGTCATCAGTTGAGCAGGAAAGAGAAAGAATTGAGCAGGGAGAGAGTTGACAAAGGAGAAAAGGAAGGAGTGGGAGTCCTAAAAAATATTGTTCCTAGATACCCTTTACAGCTGTCTCTGCAGGGAAGGCTGGAGACACTTGAGGAGAAAATGAGTGCAGGAAAAATTGCCTCTGCAGAGCAGGTAAGAGGAGGTTGTTCAGATTTATGGGTTTTATTAAGCCAGTTTTCTGAATCACTCTGCTATAAAGGAAAATAGCTTCTGCAGGGCTGTTTCCCCTCCTTCAGGTAAGGAACAAAGGATGGGCGGAGCTAAGAACAATCCTTGGTCTGTGAGATCATGATGTGTTTGCTGTTCAGAAACACTGCAGGTGTTTCTGGGTATTATGCCACATCATGTTTATATCACAAATGGGAATTGAAAAATCAGTCCATGTGAGGCAGCGATGAGCTCACATCTGTTATCCTCCCCAACAATAAATAAATAGCCTAACAAATGGATGCCAGTCCATCTATGGCAAAATTTTAAAGCATGTGCTTTATGATATAACTGGACCCAGGGTCTGCCAGAGACTGCAGGCCGCTACAAGCACTGTAGCTGTCCTGAATGTTGATGCTGCATATGGCTAAGGGGAACATAATTTATAGTACAAACCCTACAGATTCCACTAAGGTTGAGTTTTCCTCCCATTTTCTTGCCTTTTTATTGGCTTCACTGCATGGTTGCCAATAGCAACCTCCACTAGTAGCAAGGGGAGTTCAACAGCATTGCAATCTGCCATACAGTGGAGCCCTGACAATGTCAACCATCAATCAAGTAGCTGTTTGTAATTGCCTCCATCTATTTTGCCTGTCTTGAGATATCTTTCCTATTGGGGAGGGGGGAGGGTCAAGATTGAGAAACTGCTGACTAATGCCAGGGGTCTTTCCTCCATGACCACAAAGCAGTGGAAAAGAGGGTGGCAGCCCTCTTGATGTCAATAACCTTGAGGTTGACCTCCTGAGAGTTTGAGATGATTTCAATCCCTGTGTAAAATAATTTGTAACTTCCCAAGGATGTGAGGTGAATGCGATTATCCTTACCTATTTTCTGCTTTTCTGTAATAGAGAAAGAGAAATTTTCCCAATTCTTGTTATTAGTGTTTATTTCCTATCAGAGGAGTACATTGGAAATGTGAGGCTTCTTGTAAACCTTCTACTTAACTAGAGTGTGCTTGCTTCCTTGTCTCTTGGCATTTATGTGCTATTCTTTTTTTTTTTTTTTTTGGCCAGTCCTGGGCCTTGGACTCAGGGCCTGAGCACTGTCCCTAGCTTCTTCCCGCTCAAGGCTAGCACTCTGCCACTTGAGCCACAGCGCCGCTTCTGGCCGTTTTCTGTATATGTGGTGCTGGGGAATCGAACCTAGGGCCTCGTGTATCCGAGGCAGGCACTCTTGCCACTAGGCTATATCCCCAGCCCCTTCTTGGCATTTATGGTAGAAATTATTTCATTCTATTTTTTCTATGAGTTGTGGGGTATTTTTCAGATCTGATGTTTATTCATATTAGTCAGTATATAAATAACACATGCACAACTTACAGTGCAGCCAGCAACCCTAGCACATAAAGACAGCTTGGCATACTGTGAAAAATGGTGACAAGTATACAGACCAGACCAGGACTCTATCCTAGCCAGCCACTGGCTGGCCTTGTCATCTTGGGACTCAACAAGCCTCAGGTTTTATCTGTTAAATAAGACCACTGACTTTTTTTTTTCAGTTTCCACATGAAAGGACCAAGCTCTTTGCTTTTATTTTTTTTCAGATAATGTTCTTATTATCCGCCCCCCCAAAAAAAATCCAGAAACAAACTTAAAGAGGTCATCATCTCACTAAAGTTGAAATGTAAAGATATATATATATATAAGACATAAAAACAGTCTTACTCTAAATGTGTCTGAAGCTATTTCTATTGATGATGAGTGATATGATCAATACACTTTTAAATACATACATATTCATTCAGAAAAATTTTAGATTATCTTATCTCTCAGTATCTCATAAATAGTATTCATTAACTTATTAAATTTAGAAAGTGAGTCAAGAAAAGTTAATGTTGCATGTGTTTTCACTGATACCTATGTGTTTCCAGGTATTTTATATTTGCAAATATGTTGGGTTAAAAATCAGTTTAAAACATTTTATTAGTGAAATACTATTATTGTATTAATGTTACTGGGACTCATTTGCTTTTTCATACTTTGGGACAAATATGGTAGTCTCAGCTACAGGGGTTGGGTAAAGAAGCAAGTTAAAGTTTTTTCATCTCAGGCAATGTTAGTGCAAGACCCAACCTGAAAACAAACCAAAAGCCTAAGGACTTGTGGTGTCATTTACATGGGTAGAGTGCTTGCCTGGCAAGTGTGTAGCCCTGAGTTTAATCCCTGGTATCACAAAAGGAGGGAGGAAGAAAGGGAGGGAGAGAAGAAGGAAGGAAGGAAGGAAGGAAGGAAGGAAGGAAGGAAGGAAGGAAGGAAGGAAGGAAGGAAGGGAGCCATAATATTTTATTCACTTACTTTAGGTCATTAATCAGAGTCAACTCAGTTTACTTTGTGGATCCATTATTTTAAAAATCGTTTCTCTCAGAAATTACAGGAAGACACAACAAAAGTATCATCCTCAATAACATTGGGAAACCATTTCCTTCAATCAGGATAGAATCTAAACATATTTGGAAAAAGATTTAAAGCAAAAAAAGCTTTGGCTTGGGGAAAATAAAACACAAAAGGGATTCACTAAAGCAATTGTACAAGGCCTAATTTGTGATCCTAAGATCTCTTTTGCAGCGCCATTGGAGTGGTTTCGTCATGTGCTCACACTTAAAATGCTATTCTGCCATGTTCTGTAAAGATCTCCCCAAATTCAAATGTATCAGGAATATAAAGGTGAAGTCTGGCCACAAGAAGACCAAAATTCCATAAGCTTCCTAGATGAACAATAATGACAGAAATAAAAGGATAGGTCAGGTGGTTTTTGTGGTGAGCATTTAGACGTAGTGGAGTCCAGTGTTGTGCTTATATTGTGTGCATCATTTTTTTCTTTTTTTTTTTTTTGGCTAGCAATTTTGTGTCATACATCTTTTAAATTTTAATTTTGAATGCCCTTGCATATTTGCTAATCTCTCAGGAGAGGTAAATATACGTTGTTTATCTGGTCATTTATCTACCCCAATATCATTGAATGTATACACTAGTCCCCAAATAAGTTCATTTTATTAAGTAAATGAACTATTTGCAGTGAAAAAATATGTTCTTTGAGTCCATCATTTATCTGTGTTCTTTTTATGTGTATAAATGAGTATTGCAACCTTAATTTTTATTCTGCTTTAGATATGAATTGTGTTTAGATCATTTTAAACAAAACAGTGTAATGTGGAAACAGGAAGCTAGGTTTTGCTGAGTCTCATTCCCTCGGGGGGGAATATTGCTTTTGCTATTTTATTTTGATGTATAATAATCTAAAGAGGATCCCCTGCTGACTCTCTAATTATTATTGGTTTACAGAAAAGAAGGAAAATATGTCTTCAGTTGAGTTGTTTGAAGTCATTCCTTTTGTGTAGATTTCCCAGGCTGATGTTTCCTTCCAAGAACACTATATTAAACACTGCTTGGCTCTTCCAACTAAACTATGGTTTTAAAACATACTGCTTTAAGAGACCTAAAAGTCTTTGTTTTTAATAAAATGCTTAATGTTTAGCTAAAGCTCTGGAATAATTGTTATTCTTTTGAGAAGGGCTGAAAGGAAGACGCATACGATTTAAAATTTGGCTGTTAGTTTAGCCCATTAAGCCTGTTGTGATCTGTGATGTTTGCCTGTGTGACAGGATACAGAGACAGTCATTTTTAAATGACAAAAGGTTCTTCAAATCATTGAAGGTTTTTCTGGAGGTAAGAGAGTCTGCAGCCAAGTGCTGGGTTCCTGTGTGGGTTGCACAGTGTTCAAATTTGCATGGGCAATTACACAGGGGGATCGCATCAATGCCGGGCCGCCAGCCACAATGACGCTATACAATTACACAATGGCTTCGGTGCTTAAACTTTAAAATTCTTACACCATTGTGCCTGTTCTATTAGAACAAACTGCCGCAAATGATCCAAAGCCAATTTAAATGACTGGCGAGGAGGTGCCCAGGGACAGAGGGAAGAGGTGCAGTGTGGCCCACTACCGGCCAATAGGAGGAATTACCAGTGCTGGCTGAGGCAACCGCAGGCTTCTTTGTGCTATGCAATCTGCAGTTTGAAAGTGAGGTTGGCAATAAGAATCATCTAATTCACAGAAAGGCTGTGAGGATTAATGAGGGAAATTAGGTAAAGCGGGCCTGGTACAGAAGTACTACATGAACAGGGCAACTTAGGGTAGCTCTTTGTTTGGATGGCTGGTTGGTTGTTTTTAAATCCCACTATCCACTGTTTTGCCTTTTTTGCTGCTCCCTGTTATAAAACATAATGCTTTTGTGCTCTAGTTGATTCATTCTGACAATAGTATCACAAATCCGAAATATAAGCTACTTGATTGAAGGCAAAGCATATTCAAGAAGGAAATCTGTTTAAAATATTAATAAAAGTTGAACTGCCAATGAGAAGGGACTTCCCAATAAGGCCGTCTCCCCATCCAAGCATAAATGGTGATTCAGTATACCATCTTTCCAAAAGTCCTGAAAGATTGAACAGATGCTGCTAAAAGTCAGTTGGCTACATTATGATTTGGAAATTTTATTCTTTTTTTTCTGTTAACAGTGAGAGATGGCGTTTGAGGTACATAGGCACTGTAACCATTCTCATACTGGCCATCCCAAAGAAATTGTTCTGGAATCAAAGGGAAAAAGAAGCAACCACTGGAAAATGGTTTGTGCAGCAGGATTTCCTTTTATCAACAATGCTGTTTGTCCACAGATGTGGTTAGAATATTCATGAATTAACAATGTTTGCCTATAGGAAGTATTCACATTTTCAGTATACATAAGACAATATGCCTTCCAATGAGTTGCAAGAAAGAATGCTAAATATATTATACATGCAAATAGACCATAGGAGCAGATCATGTTGTATTTTGGCAGGCAGAACATAAGCATGCTCACAATCAAATGTCATACCTTTACCTTCTGTGAGTTTTGTCTAAATGAAACTCTCCAACATGGTATACATGCCTTCCTCTTACTCCAAAATCCATCCTGAATCTCACACCATTTTTCTCAACCACAAATTGCTTTGTACAAATCTCTTCCTCACTTTATTACAACCACCAAATACTTTTACCTACACTACAAATTTTTAGGATTATATACTCCAAGTTTTTAGCATTCTGTTGAAAAAAAAAAAAGATCCTGTACATTTTTATAATTGTTCCACCTAGTTTATCACTTTCCAGAATTTCTATCTTTAATTAAAAGTCTTCTTTTTGTTTGTATTTCTAGCAGATCAGCAATCAAGTGACCTCTGTAGTATCAGTGAATTAACACCAATGAAATTGAGATCGCTTGTGACTTTTCATTATTTCCAACTCGCTCAAACTGTGTCATCTGCACCTTTCTTAGAGAATTATGTCAGGAATGTGAGTTTTTGCCTCTGCTAAAGGTGAAAGGAATGAGCACTCCCCCCAGCAGGAACTTGTCACTAGTACTTTCTAGCTTCCTTGAATCACCCCACCCCCTTGCTAGCCAATGGCAAATAGAATGTGAGCTTAACTCCTAATAAGGAGAAGGGACAAAACCACCCCTTGCATTAGGATAAATCCTAGGTGACCACTGACCTGGATGTGCCTGCTTGACTGTGGGTAGAGTGGCTAGGTACCCTTCTGTGCAGAAGGAAATTGCCTTGAGAGATTTCCTTTGTTGTATGTCTGTTTTCCAATACTGGAGGGTTGCTACATGCAACAATTTTATGAGAGAATAGTTCAATTACTAGAAGTTCTTCATTGTGGTTATTTCCATTGTGGTGATAAGAAGAAAATATGTTGTGACTACTAACTAGTATTAGAAAAGGATCCATTTTAGGGGCTGGGGATATAGCCTAGTGGCAAGAGTGCCTGCCTCGGATACATGAGGCCCTAGGTTCGATTCCCCAGCACCACATATACAGAAAATGGCCAGAAGTGGCGCTGTGGCTCAAGTGGCAGAGTGCTAGCCTTGAGCGGGAAGAAGCCAGGGACAGTGCTCAGGCCCTGAGTCCAAGGCCCAGGACTGGCCAAAAAAAAAAAAAAAGAAAAGGATCCATTTTAGATCAGTTCTAAGAATTTTCCTGTCCCACCCCTTTACTTTGTCTGTCATGGGACTTGAACTCAGGGTCTAGATGTTGTCACTGAGCTCTTCAGCTCAAGGCTAGTGCTCTACCACTTTGAGCCACAGCTCCACTTCCAGTTTTCTGGTGGTTAATTGGAGATAAGAGTCTCACGGACTTTCCTGCTCAGGCTGGCTTTGAACCTGGCTCCTCAGATCTCAGCCTCTGGACTAGCTAGGATTACAGCTAGGAGCCACAGGCACCCGGCTTCCCCCTTTTTATAAACTACAAATATTGCTAAATATATATTACTGACCCAGCATTCAAACTTGACTCTATCCAATACTCCTCCATTACCTAAAATAAGAGGCTAATACCTTCTTTCTCATTGTGTTAATATCTAAGACAAATGTGATCAAAATAAAAGCATAACTTTGTCATATAATTAGGCTTTCATGCAACTCTTTGACTGTCTTTTAGTTTTGCCTCCTATAAATCTTTTCTTATTAATTGCATAGTGTATGAACTCTATTATAGCCAACCATAATGTATGAACTCTACTATAGCCCACCTCGTTGTGATTTTAGGAGTCACCCTGAAATCTGCATATTACTGATGAAAGTTGTGTGGGATAGAAAGATTTAAAAGTTGATGTGGTTTTCTCAACTATATTTAGGTAGGTAGAGGATGAAACATGATACAAAATAGCTGCTGGGTTTTATAGGAAACAGTGAGTGGTTAATAATCCAATCCATGTATCTCCTGTACATTGCTTTCATGGGCCTAGTTTTTGGTATGATGGAAGTTTAATGAGTTTTCTTTTCCTCTTTAAAAACCAACTAGATTACTTGGTGTGGACCATAGACTTTGAACTGCCATGCCTCAATTCTAACTTCAAGCAGATGTTGGCAAGGGAGTATTGTGGCTACTCCTAACCACTTAGTATTGGAAAGAGGACTTCAGTAAATAGGCAGTGGCTCATGGCATAACAGAACTGGTTTTATGAACTTGTTCAGTCTTCTCATTGCTGAGAGTTGGCAGTTTTGTATTCCTAGATGAGACAGACAATGAGCATCTCGATGTGTCAATATCAAGAAAGGGACAAACTGTACCCATTTCAGAAGGTTGAGTGAGGTTTTAGCTTACCCAAAGTCCTAACAAAAGGCAGCTAAATTCAATTATCTCCTACTCTGAGGCTTCTTTCAGCCTATGTCTTAGTTCACCTACTCTATTAGGGCTTTAACTCAACAGAAGTTTGGTGAAGGGCTCTGACTGGTGCTAGTGTCTTCTCCTTTATGACTGGTCTGTCTGCCTGACAATTGTCTGTTGCAAATGTAAGCTCAGTAGTTTTAAATGCTTATAAATGAACTGTTTATTTTAGTAAGATGATATGAAGGTAAGATAACAAAACAGAAGCAAGAAATTACATTTCATAACTTTTGTGTCTGTTTGTAGAGTTGTAGTTATATTATGTAGTAATATCAATTCGAAAAGACATTTTAAAGATATACATAATATACATATACTATTCCCCAAATTTCTTTGATTCCCATAGGAATCAATGGGGTTCTCCTCTTTGTGTTGGCACCTTTCTGTGACCATTTCAGGTGAGATGGGCAAGAGAGATGTCATCTGTCTTCCTTCTTATCTCATAGGATTCTGCTCCAGGGTGGCTTGGCTTGAAAAAAAAAGCAGAAATTAAGCTTAGAAAGATAGAGGGCAGGGTCATTTTCAAAATGAAATGAGTGCACCAATCATACTGTGAAAATGACATGACCATCACTGCTGCTGTGAGAGACTCACTTTTATTTAGTCTGATAAGTAGTTGGGGAACAGATTCTTAACTCTTCTTCCTCATCCTCTTCTTCTAGAGTAAAAAGATAACTTTCCCCACAGTGTTAAAATTTACTGAATAATAAAAAAATTCACAAGTAATCTCAATTTCATTTGTGTTAGTTCACTAATTACTACTGAGGTCACTTCATTGCCTGATCTGCTAGAAATACAAACAAAAAGAAGACTTTTAATTAAAGATAGAAATTCTGGAAAGAGATGAACTAGGTAGAAAATTATAAAAATTAACAAGATCATTTTTTGCAATAGAATCCTAAAATTTGGAGTATATAATCCTAAAATTTGTAGCATAGGTATTTGGTGGTTGTAATAAAGTGAGTTAGAGATTTGTAGAAAGTAATTTGTGATTGAGAAAAACAGTGTGAGATTCAGGATGGATTTTGGGGTAAGAGGAAGACATGTGTACCATGTTGGAGAGTTTCATTTATACAAAACTCACAGAAGCTAAAAGCATGCCATTTGGTTGTGAGCATACTTATGTTCTGCCTGCCCAAATACAGCATGATCTGCTCCTATGGTCCATTTGCATATATAATATATTTAGCATTTTCTCTTACAACTCAATCTATTTTAACATTGTGGGAAAAAGTCCTCATTTCAATCTAGAAGAAGAAAAAGAAGAGGAAGAGGAGAGGAGGACCAATAGGAGCAGGAGGAGGAGGAGGAGGATGAAGAATCTATTCCCCAACTACCTACAGACTAAATAAAAGAAGTAAACAATTGGGGCTGGGGATATAGCCTAGTGGCAAGAGTGCCTGCCTCGGATACACGAGGCCCTAGGTTCGATTCCCCAGCACCACATATACAGAAAACGGCCAGAAGCGGCGCTGTGGCTCAAGTGGCAGAGTGCTAGCCTTGAGCAAAAGGAAGCCAGGGACAGTGCTCAGGCCCTGAGTCCAAGGCCCAGGAATGGCCAAAAAAAAAAAGAAGTAAACAATTCCAGGAAATATAAGTACAAAATGGTGATTGGTCATAAGATGGAGACACTCTAGTTTGACAGAAAAGACTACTTTCTCTCACAAAATGTATCTTTATTTGACCAAGAAAGACAATTCTAGGGAGATTCTGAGAATATATATCTTTCATCTTTTCCACTCAGTTCCTATCACTAAAACAGTATGAAACAATACCACTGGTAGAATCTGTAATGTATAAGACTAAACAACCTCAAGGGTCATTCTGTGCAGTCACTGCCTCTACCATTGCATGGAGTAGGAGGCATGTCATATACTGTCAATGAGCACAGCTGAACAAGAAGGGAGAGTCTACACATCTATGTATTAGACAACTGATGAATGTTCCTCTGCTATATGAAAACACAAAACAACATACACACACACACACACACACAGAGGGAAGAGGAACAGATGACATAACACATACCACAAAGCTCTTGATAATTCAAGAAATGCCAAAGTCATAACGTCCTTTGGCACAATAAAGTGTTCCTATCACCAAATTCACAATGCAGATTTGGTAGATTTTCTTGTCCGGGTCACCACAGGACAGATGCTCTTCTTCCTTTTCAATCTTCCTCATCAATGCCTCAGCTTCTACACCTTGACTGGTCATAATATAGGAAAATACAGAGGTTGGCTAACACAACAGCACTGACATTCAGGATGTTATCATAATGATTCCTGAATATGGACTCACAGAAAACAATGGCTTCCTTGTACTTGTTTTACAGCAAAAACTATAGCTCTAGCAAGAATGAGAGCCATGTCCCAAGGGGCAGTGTGAAATAAAAGTTACATAAACATGGGCTCAGCATCTGAACAGTTCCAAGGATGTGATTCTTCTCTTCTGACACAGAAGAAAGAAAGAAACTCGGGCCATGGATTCCTTTTCTTTCCGAACGCATTGTTTATTGTCCAGAGTAACATCAGGACGTACTTCCGTTTCCGGTTGCCTTGTTGCCTTGGAAACAAGTACCCACAACAAAACTGGCCAGTATGGCCCTACAAAACAGCGCTCAGATCCCCGACGGGGAGTTCACAGCCATGGTGTACAGGCTCATCCGCGATGCCCACTACGCAGAGGCCGTGCAGCTGCTCGACGCAGAGCTGCAGAACAGCCCCAAGAGCCGCGCCGGCCTCTCCCTGCTCGGCTACTGCTACTACCACCTGCAGGAGTTCGCCCTGGCCGCAGAGTGCTATGAGCAGCTGGGCCAGCTCTACCCCGACATCGAACAGTACCGCCTGTACCAGGCCCAGGCCCTGTACAAGGCCTGCCTCTACCCAGAGGCCACCCGCGTCGCCTTCCTCCTCCTCGACAACCCTGCCTACCACAGCCGGGTCCTCCGCCTGCAGGCCGCTATCAAGTACAGTGAGGGAGACCTGCCAGGGGCCAGGAGCCTGGTGGAGCAGCTGCTGGGTGGGGAAGCTGGAGAGGAGAGAGGGGGTGAGAACGACCCTGATGGCCAGGTCAACCTGGGCTGTTTGCTCTACAAGGAGGGACACTATGAAGCTGCCTGTTCCAAGTTCTTTGGGGCCCTGAAAGCCTCAGGCTATCAGCCTGACCTTTCCTACAACTTAGCTTTGGCCTATTACAGCAACAGACACTATGCTTCAGCTCTGAAACATATAGCTGACATTATTGAGTGTGGAATCCGCCAGCACCCAGAGCTGGGTGTGGGCATGACCACTGAGGGCATTGATGTTCGCAGTGTAGGCAACACCTCAGTCCTCCACCAGACTGCTCTGGTGGAAGCCTTCAACCTCAAGGCAGCCATAGAATACCAGCTGAAGAACTTTGAGGCTGCCCAAGAAACTCTCACTGACATGCCCCCTAGGGCAGAGGAAGAGTTAGACCCTGTGACCCTGCACAACCAGGCACTCATGAACATGGATACCAGGCCTACTGAGGGCTTTGAAAAGCTGCAGTTTTTGCTCCAACAGAATCCCTTCCCCCCAGAGACCTTTGGCAACCTCTTACTGCTCTACTGTAAATATGAGTATTTTGATCTGGCAGCAGATGTCCTGGCAGAGAATGCTCATTTGACTTATAAGTTCCTCTCACCCTATCTCTATGAATTCTTGGATGCAATGATCACTTGCCAGACAGCTCCTGAAGAGGCTTTCATTAAGCTTGATGGGCTAGCTGGACTGCTGACTGAGCAGCTCCAGAGACTCACTAAACAAGTACAAGAAGCAAGACACAATAAAGATGATGACCTTGTCAAAAAGACAGTGAATGAATATGATGATGTGCTTGAGAAGTACATTCCTGTTTTGATGGCCCAGGCAAAAATCTACTGGAACCTTGAAAATTATTCAATGGTAGAGAAAATCTTCTGCAAATCTGTGGAATTCTGTAATGAACATGATGTGTGGAAGTTGAATGTGGCTCATATTCTTTTCATGCAGGAAAACAAATATAAAGAAGCCATTGGTTTCTATGAGCCCATAGTCAAGAAGCATTATGATAACATCCTGAATGTCAGTGCTGTTGTGTTAGCCAATCTCTGTGTTTCCTATATTATAACCAGTCAAAACGAAGAAGCCGAGGCATTGATGAGGAAGATTGAAAAGGAAGAAGAGCACCTATCCTATGGTGACCCAGACAAGAAAATCTATCATCTCTGCATTGTGAATTTGGTGATAGGAACACTTTATTGTGCCAAAGGAAATTATGACTTTGGCATTTCTCGAATTATCAAAAGCTTGGAACCTTACAACAAAAAACTTGGGACTGATACTTGGTATTATGCCAAAAGATGCTTCTTCTCCCTATTAGAAAACATGTCCAAGCACATGATAGTGCTTTGTGACAATGTCATTCAAGAATGTGTCCAGTTTCTTGAACACTGTGAAGTTTTTGGCAGAAACATACCTGCTGTTATAGAGCAACCCCTGGAAGAAGATAGAACATATACTGGAATGAATACAGTCACATATGAGTCCAGACAGTTAAAAGCTTTGATATATGAGATCACAGGATGGAATATGTAGTAATGACTGGTAAGAATTTCTGTCATAAAAGTCTATATTCTCTTTGTATAGTGTTGTTTTTATGCTTTGACATCTTCACATCTTTTACATGTTAAACTTCGTATGCTTCAAAAATATTTTTAAACAATTGTATAGTTTTTTGAGAAGCATCGCAAAATGAAATAAACGAACCCTAGAAGGATTTATGAAAAAAATCCAAAACTGAATGGAAGTTTACATAAAACAGTATTTATAAAACTTCTGCTTTCTTTCTTGTTTGCTTTGTGTCTTGCTGTACCTTAAGAAAATCCTGTATGATAACCTTAGTATTATGCAAATGTCAACTCAGTCAATGTGTGGTTTATCTGGGCTTACATAACCACTTCAGAAAATTATGTGTTCTACTCCAGGAACTTACTGTTGTAATTATATTAATTTGTATTTCACAAATTGTATGGAGTTGTTGGATATTTCAGCAAGGTTTTTCAACACAGATACAATGCTTTATCTAGCAAAAATTCATTTTGTTAGTTGTCTCTCTTCAAATGGACAAGATTCAGTGGGAAATTTTGCACCCAAGTAACAGCATGGTTTGTATGGTAAGGAGAAAATTTAAATATGAATGAAAATTATGATTTTCTTTTACTCCATTATTTATAGTAAGTGAACTTTAAACACAAACAGACCATGATCTTACTAACAGAACATGACGCTTAGCAGTTATTAATAATAAGGGAAGGTCCATTCTCTTAATTTCTATACTCATACTTCAAACTAGGAGACGAGTGATGGAGATTATCGTAGTTTCTTGGGAAAAAAAATACTCTATACTCTTTCTATGACATAATCAAATTTTGATCATACTCAAGCCACAGTCAGTTCAATCAGTATTCTGAAGCCATATTTATCACCACTATGTGGTTCACTTTAACCAGTTTCATGTCCATAACTTTCCCAATCATCTGGGGGGAGGGAGTTGGTCTCCCTCATGAGCTCTACCTTTGTAAGTGCAATTGTCAATCCCACCGTATCTGGTTTACACTCAATCACATGGATTGACTTGATTTGTGCTTATGTCTTTATTTTCAAATATAACTTTGGGAAATAGAAGATGGCAGAAAATTAGTAGGGGATAAACAATGCTCTGTCCAAAGAAGCAGAGTTTTGGGGTCCCACCAAATCATCTGTGCCTAGCAAATCGCACCAAGTAATCTCTAATTATACAGAGATGGATAGCTAAGAAGAAAACTACAAGGAGCCTGCTTAAGAAGACAGATTTAAGTACTGCCAGCAACACAGTGGTAGTAGCTGGAGGGAGCTATTACAAAAATAGAAGAGACAGCATGTGCAAACTTTCCACTCACCTACAGCATGAACTTAAAGACCCAAAACAGGCAGCCACAGACAGACACAGAGACAAATCATCACATTACAGATAGTCTAAGTCATCAAGGGAAAGCACAAGTACCCCACAAAAGACATGCACAGTCCCTCCCAGAGACCAGCATCTGGAAGGAAATCCACCCCCAACCAAGAACACCACCTTTAATACTGACATGGAACCTGCCAGAGCAGCTGGCTGGTAACATGGGCTGGAGTAGCAGAAACATCTTTCAACAAGGCAAAGGCACCACCCCTCTCTGGCAGAAAAGAAAAGACTCACCCAGGGAGAGCCAGCTCTACCCAGAGAAAGGCAGCCTTGTCCAGTAGGAGGAAGCGTCTCATGAAAGGATAGCTTTATCTGAGGCAGGATCAGGGAGAGGCAGCCCTGCCCCTCTGCAGCAAACAGTCAAGCACCCTAGAATGACAAAATCAAAAGTCTGTAAAGTCTCACAGGGGAAAAAACTGGACAGGCCCTAAAAGCTTGCAGAGATTCCGATCAAAAGAAAACATCCACCTTCTGCCTGCTCTACCACACAAAGCAAATACTCTCTCCCACTAAGTTTGGCAGGGAGGAGGGTACAAAGACTCCAAGTTTGTGAGGCAGAACTATTTTCTGCCCTCTCAAACTGCGAGAATTCATTTTTCATTTTGAATTATAAGGTAAGTTCAGTCATGCATGAGTGTGGGAATCTAAATAACAGCCACAACCCCATGCCAAGAAGGCTCCTGAATCCAACAAAGCCACAAGGAAAGCTGACCACGACACAGAAATCCAATGCACTATCAAGACACTGAATAGTGGACATTGGGGAGACACATGCTCCCAAACTAATTGGAGATTTTTGTTCTATTTATTTAAATTATTTTTTCATAGTTCTGATTTTTCTTCTTCATTGTTGTTCCATTTCCTCCTAAATATACAGTATATGGTGATTACTAGGTTTCTTTAATTATGTGCATACTTAATTCAGGCCATATTTTTAGTTAATTTTCTATTTATAAATCTTAGTACTTTTAATTTTAGTACAAATATATCATTTTTTAATCTTTTTAATTTCTGAATTTAAGTCTTAGTTATCTTCCTTCTGTTTCTTTTCTGTATTCCTCTATTTTTATTTGCTCTTCCCTCTCTTGTTCACTAGATCTCTTACTTTTTCTTTCAATTTCACTTTAACTCCATTTCCTTTATTTCTGGTCCTTCTCTCCTTAGTTTTCTTTTTCTTTATTATTATTATCAAACTGAATTACAGAGAGGTTACAGTTTCATACATTAGGCATTGGATATATTTCTTGTACTGTTTGTTACCTCACCCCTCATTCCCCCTGCCCCCTTTCCCCTCTCCCTCCCCCCCATGAGTTGTTCAGTTGTTCAGTTCATTTTTTTTAAGAGTATCTGTTGTTTATTTTCTTGGAATTCACTTCATAAAATGTTATTTTATATGGTCATCTGTCCATACTTAGAGAGCCTTTGCCCACTACTAATATGATTAGCCTCTTTTGGCCCCCATATGTTAATGATTAGGGTCATATATAATTTTGGGTCTTATATACTTTGACAAGTAAAAACCTTACACTTGCTTTTGACATTCATTTATGCTTGTGATAGAAAAGAATTTCCTCTATTACCACATATTCTCAAGGCAGTACACCATGAAAAAGTATCTTGATCTATGTTAGCATGTTTAGTAAAATTTACCTGTGTGCAGGTGAAAGTTCAGAATGCAAATGTCCAACTCAAATTTGACAATCACCTTGACTTGTTGGGGTTATCATATTGAGGATATTTTTCATAATGCACTGGTCTGAAAGCATATGATAATAAAGGAAAGTCTTCTTTTCTTACGAGCCTAAATCAATATCTAAACCAACTCTCTGTTTTATTTTTTTTTCAAATATTTATTATCAAACTGATGTACAGAGAGGTTACAGTTTCATACATTAGGCATTGGATACATTACTTGTACTGTTTGTTACCTCGTCCCTCACACCCCCTCCCTCCTCCTCCTTTCTCTTTCCCCCCATGAGGTGTTCAGTTCCCTTAGACCAAACAGTTTTGCAAGTATTGCTTTTGTAGTTGTTTGTCTTTTTTTACCCTGTGTCTCTCGATTTTGGTATTCCCTTCCAAATTCCTAGTTCTAATACCAGTATACCCAGTTTCCAATGTACTCAGATAAAATACAAAGATAGTGTGGGTACAACCACAGGAAGATGATACAAGAAGATCATCAATAATAGAGGCTACAGTTACATATGGCACTTTGAAAGTAGTTACAACTGTGATATAACAATCATTTCCATAACATGGAGATCATTTCACTTAGCATTATCTTATGTGTTCATAAGGGTATAGCTATTGGGCTCCTGTGATCCTCTGCTGTGACTTGCCTAAACCTGTGCTAATTAATCCCTATAAGGGAGACCATAGAGTCCACATTTCTTTGGGTCTGGCTCACTTCACTTAGTATAACTTTTTCCAAGTCCTTCCATTTCCTTACAAATGGGGCAATGTCATTATTTCTGATAGAGGTATAAAATTCCATTGTGTATATGTACCACATTTTCCTGATCTATTCTTCTACTGAGGGACATCTGGGTTGGTTCCAGATTCTAGCTATGACAAATTGTGCTGCAATGAACTTTGTTGTGCTGGTGGCTTTAGTGTGATTATGTTTGTGGTCTTTTGGATAGATACCCAAAAGTGGGGCTGCTGAATCATAAGGGAGTTCTATGTTTAACCTTCTGAGGAATCTCCATACTGCTTGCCAGAGTGGTTGAACCAGTTTACATTCCCACCAACAATGAAGTAGGGTTCTCTTTTGGCCACATCCCTCCAACAGTTGTTATTGTTAGTTTTCTTGATATATGACATTCTTACTGGGGTGAGATGGAATCTCAATGTTGTTTTGATTTGCATTTCTTTTATGGCCAGTGATGTAGAGCACTTTTTCATATGTCTCTTGGCCATTCTCATTTCCTCATCAGAGAAGTCTCTTTTTAATTCTCTAGCCCACTTGATGAGGGGGCTATTGGTTCTTTGTGGTTTTGTTTTGGAGGAAGGTAATTTTTTTAGTTCTGCATATATTTTAGATATGAGGCCTTTGTCTGTTGAATTTTCTTTAGTCTCTTTATTCCTAAATGTTTTTCTATGAATTAGACTGTATTTGTTTCCATTTTGACTGTGTCTAAGTGGCTCACCTTTTATCTTTTAAATTCATTTTTTTTTTTTTTTTGGCCAGTCCTGGGCCTTGGACTCAGGGCCTGAGCACTGTCCCTGGCTTCTTCCCGCTCAAGGCTAGCACTCTGCCACTTGAGCCACAGCGCCGCTTCTGGCCGTTTTCTGTATATGTGGTGCTGGGGAATTGAACCTAGGGCCTCATGTATCCGAGGCAGGCACTCTTGCCACTAGGCTATATCCCCAGCCCCAAAATTCATATTTTTTATGTTCACAACAGATATTTGTTCACTGACTACAACTATATATCATCCTCACTCCTGAATCACAATATCCCACCTCAAACAAAAAAAGGAGAGGTAGATAGGAAAATACCTTTCTATGATTTTGAACCTCTAAGGTCTATGCAACTACTGGGCTCCTAGTTGGTTCTTGTCCTAAAATTGTGTTCTGTTGTGGTATTGGATTTGCTTTCATTTTCAAATGAGAATAAACCATAGAAACTCAAGAAAAATGGCAAGTGAAGAAACCTCAATTCCCACCCAAAATAAACAGAAAACAGAACAGTCAATGAAAAGCCTATTGGATAGTTCTCAAAATGCTCTATAAATACTACTAGTAAATATGCTGAATGAAAAGATTGAAAGCTTGCACATAGCAATGCATGAGAATGATGAGACTAATCACAGAGTGGTAGAGGAATTCATGGAATCCAAAAATAGAAATCTGAATGAATTCCAAGAGAAGGAAAGAGAGTCTAATGAAAAAATAGTCATTCAGCTAAAGGATATGAGAAAGTACACTGAAAATGAAATCAAGGAGAAAGTCCATACATGATCTAAAACAGAACTTCAATAAAGAAATTAAAGCCATCAAAAATGACCATTTAAAAGGAAAGAAATAAAAAACAAAGTAGACAGTCTTGACACCAGGTTAAATGATGCAGAAGTTAGAATCTCTGGAATTGAAGGTAGTATATATTTGAAAGAGAAAGAACAGATAATTTTCCAAACAAATACTAGACACAAGATATGTCCTCACAAAAGCTGCATGACACACCACCAAATTTAAGGCAAAAAGATACTGATGAAGGTCAAGAGAAGGAAGCTAAAGGAAATATACTTAACAGAATTCTAGCAAAGAACTTCTTGAACATTCAAAAGGATAAGCCCATTCCAAGGCAAGAATCCTTCAGAACCGCAAACAGACCAGATAAGAACAGGACATCCCACCACCACATTGTAATATGACCACACAGGATCAATAGAGACCAAAGAAAGGATCCTTAATACTGTCAGGAAGAAAAGATCTGTTACGTATAAAGGAAAACCAATCAGAATAACTACAAATTTCTCAGCAGAGACCACACAAAAAAAGGAGAGCCTGGAATGAGGTATGCTACACCTTAAAGGCAAACAACTACCAAACAAGAATACTGTACTGAGCTAAGCTCACCTTAATAACCAAGGGACAAATAAAAACCTTCCCCAGCAAGGAAAAATTGAAACAATATATCTTCATCAAACCAGCATTACAAAAGATATGCAAAGACACATTACACATAGAAAACCAACAAAAAGAAAATATTGGCAGAAAAACTGCCCCTAATCAGAGAACTGGATAAATATAGTAAGAATTGTTGAGGCACAGCACCTCCAAAAGTAAATAACATGGTAGGAATTACCAAACTCCTCTCAATCCTAACTCTCAATATTAATGCACTTAGCTCTCCAATTAAATGACATCGACTAGTTGGATCAAAAGCATGATCCATCTATCTGCTGTCATCAAGAGACATTTCTTGCCCATAAAAGTAAACATTCTGAAAGTGAAAGGCTGAAATAAAATCTATCGCGCAAAAGGCCCCCAAACAGGATAGAGTTGAAATCCTAGTATCATAAAAAATTAACTTCAAGCTAAAATTAGTTAGAAGAAATAAAGAAGCATATTACATACTAATAAAGGGATCTTTCCTACAAGAGGATACAACAATTCTAAATCTACACCAAATACCAGAGCACCCAACTTCATCAAACAAATACTAGTTACTCTAAAAACACACATAGATCCAAACACATTGATTGTTAGAGACTTAGCACAGCACTCTGGCTAGATCAACAACCAAAAACTCAACAAAGAAACCTCAGAACTAAACAACTGCATAGATCAACGAGACTTAACAGACATCTACAGAATATTTCACCCAGCAACACCAGAATATACATTCTTCTTGACAAAACACGGAACATTTGCCAAAATAAATCATATTTTAGGTCACAAACAAATCTGTGCAAATTCAGAAATATTGAAATTATTTCCGGCATTCTCTCAGACCTCAATGGAATAAAATTACAGCTTGACAACAAAAGCCATGTTACAAAGTTCTGGAGACTGGACAACACATTGTTTAATCACCAGTAGGTCAATGAAGAGATCAGAAAAGAAAGTCAAATGTTTGTGATATTTGACCAAAGTTAGCACACAAAATATCAGCTCCTCTGGTAGTACTCTGGTAGTAGCAAAGGTAGTACTCAGAGGATAATTTATAGCTCAGAGTGCCTACATCAATATATTGGAGACATCTCAAATCAACAATTTAGTGATGCACCTTAAGCTACTTGAAAAGGAGCAACAAGCCAAACCCCTATCCAATAGAAAGAAACAAATAATTAAAATTAAATCAGAATTAAATGAATTAGAGTTCAAAAGAACCATTGCAAGGACCAACAAAACAGAGTTGGTTCTGTGAAAAAATCAAGAAAATTGATAGACTCTTAGAGAATCAGATCAAAAAAAAAAGAAAAGAAAACACCCAAATAAGTCAAATCTGAAACTAGAATGGAAATGTCATGACAGAAATAAACAAGATTCAGAACATCATAAGGAAATACTTTGTAAACTTTTACACTAACAAACTTAAGAACCTGGAAGAAATGGAAGAATTTCTAACAAATATTGATCTGCCCAAACTAAACCAAGAAGATTTAAACCAAAAAGATTATACAAACCAATATTGGTTCTAACTAGACTCATATTAAGTACCGAAATAGAAATGGCAGTAAGAAACCTTCCATCCAGGAAAAGCCCAGGACCAGAGGGATTCACAGCTGATTTCTATAAGGCCTTCAAAGGAGAATTCACTCCAATACTACAAAAAAAAAAAAAAAAAAAAAAACAACCTCATCTGGGGCTGGGGATATAGCCTAGTGGCAAGAGTGCCTGCGTGGGATACACGAGGCCCTAGGTTCGATTCCCCAGCACCACATATACAGAAAACGGCCAGGAGTGGCGCTGCGGCTCAAGTGGCAGAGTGCTAGCCTTGAGCAAAAAGAAGCCAGGGACAGTGCTCAGGCCCTGAGTCCAAGGCCCAGGACTGGCAAAAAAAAAAAAAAAAAAAAAAAAAAACCTCATCAAAGAAAGAGAACTATAGACACATTTTTAAATATAATTTTATTGTCAAGATAATGTACAGAGGGGTTACAGTTATATACATAAGGTAGTAAGTACATTTCTTGTCATACTTGTTACCCTTCCCTTGTACCTTCCCTCTCCCCTAGTTCTCCACTTGCCCTGAGGTGTTAATTTCCAACATATTGTCTTGTGAGTATGGCTGTTGCATTAATTCACCCTTTATCCTTTGTCTCACCATTTTGATGTTCCCTTCCATTTCTTTAATGAACATTTCTGGCTTTTTTAGTAGTTTATTGGAGATAAGAGTCTCAGAAGGACTTTTCTGCTCAGTCTGGCTTCCAACTGCAATCCTCAGATCAAGTGACCCTTTACCATGAAACCCTTTTATTCTCAGTTGAAGCAATAAGGGGATCAATAGAACCAATAAGCAGAATTTACCCATAACTTGTTAAGAATTGCAGTAGCTATTTCCTTGTCTGACTAAAACCTTCAGCGGATAAAAATCTGTAATGGCAAAACTCAGTAGATATGATGAGAGGTTTTTTTTAAGTTTTTATTATCAAACTGATGTACAGAGAGGTTACAGTTTCATACATTAGGCATTGGATACGTTTCTTGTACTGTTTGTTACCTTGTCCCTCATACCCCCCACCCTCCTCCCCCTTACCCTTTCCCCCCCTGAGGTGTTCAGTTCACTTACACCAAACAGTTTTGCAAGTATTGCTTTTGTAGTTGTTTCTCTTTTTTTACCCTGTGTCTCTCAATTTTGGTATTCCCTTTCAATTTCCTAGTTCTAATACCAGTATACACGGTTTCCAATATACTCAGATAAGATTACAGAGATAGTGTAGATACAATCACAAGAAGGTGATACAAGAACATCAACAATAGTAGAAGCTACAGATACACATGGGATGTTGAAAGTAGTTACAACTGTGATATAACAATCATTTCCATAACATGGAGTTCATTTCACTTAGCATCATCTAATGTCATCATAAGGGTATAGCTATTGGGCTCTTGTGATCCTCTGCTGTGACTTGCCTAAACCTGTGCTAATTATTCCCAATAAGGGAGACCATAGAGTCCATGTTTCTTTGGGTCTGGCTCACTTCACTTAGTATAATTTTTTCCAAGTCCTTCCATTTCCTTACAAATGGGGCAATGTCATTCTTTCTGATAGAGGCATAAAATTCCATTGTGTATATGTACCACATTTTCATGATCCATTCATCTACGGAGGGGCATCTGGGTTGGTTCCAGATTCTTGCTATGACAAATTGCGCTGCAATGAACATTGTTGTGCTGGTGGCTTTACTGTGATTTTGCTTGTGTTCTTTTGGATAGATACCCAAAAGTGGGGCTGTGGGTCATAGGGGAGTTCTATATTTAGCCTTCTGAGGAATCTCCATACTGCTTGCCAGAGTGGTTGAACCAGTTTACATTCCCACCAACAATGAAGTAGGGTTCCCTTTTGGCCACATCCCCTCCAACAATTGTTATTGTTAGTTTTCTTGATATATGACATTCTTACTGGGGTGAGATGGAATCTCAATGTTGTTTTGATTTGCATTTCTTTTATGGCCAGTGATGTAGAGCACTTTTTCATATGTCTCTTGGCCATTCTCATTTCCTCATCAGAGAAGTCTCTTTTTAATTCTCTAGCCCACTTGATGAGGGGGCTATTGGTTCTTTGCGGTTTTGTTTTGGAGGAAGGTAATTTTTTTAGTTCTGCATATATTTTAGATATGAGGCCTTTGTCTGTTGAATGGCTAGTAAAGATCTTCTCCCAGTCTGTGGGCTTTCTGTTTATCTTGCCAGCTATGTCCTGTGCTGTGCAGAAGCTCTGCAGTTTGATGCAGTCCCATTTGTCCAACCTTTCTTTGATTTGTAGCCTTTCTGGGTCTTTGTTAAGGAAGTTCCGTCCTGCGCCAAGGACCCCAAGTGTTTCTCCTACTCCTTCCTTTAGTGTTTTCAGGGTGTCTGTTTTGATTTCGAGGTCTTTAATCCATTTGGAATTGATTTTGGTGCAGGGTGATATATAAGGATCTAGTTTTAGTTTGTTGCATGTGTTGAGCCAGTTTTTCCAGCACAATTTGGTAAAGAGGCTATCTTTCTTCCAAACTATTGTTTTAGCCCCTTTATCAAAGATTAAGTAGGCGTAGTTCTGTGGGTTCATTCCCGGGTCTTCAATTCTGTTCCATTGGTCTTCAGGCCTGTTCCGGTGCCAATACCAAGCTGTTTTTATTACTATAGCTTTATAATACAACTTGAAGTTGGGTATTGTAATTCCTCCAGCACTCTTCTTTCTGCTTAGGATTGTTTTTGCTATTCTAGGTCTTTTATTGTTGCATATGAATTTCTGGATTGCTTCCTCTATTTCATAAAAAAATGGTGTTGGGATATTAATGGGTATTGCATTGAATTTGTAGATAGCCTTTGGCAATATTGCCATTTTGATTATATTAATCCTCCCAATCCAGGAGCATGGGAGATTTTTCAATTTCCTTAGTTCTGACTTAATTTCGTTTTTCAAGGTTTTAAAGTTCGCCTCAAAGAGGTCTTTCACTTCTTTGGTTAAGGTTATTCCTAGGTATTTTATGTTTTGGGGGGCTATTGCAAAGGGAGTTGATTTCCTGATATCAGCCTCGGTCTTCCGGTCGTTAGCATAGAGAAAGGCCATTGATTTTTGAAGGTTTATTTTATATCCTGCAACTTGCCAAAGTTTTGGATCAGCTCTAATAGCTTGGGGGTAGAGTCTATGGGATTCTTTAGGTATAGGATCATGTCATCTGCGAAGAGAGAAAGTTTAACTTCATCTTTACCTACTTGGATCCCCTTTATATTTTCTTCTTGCCTGATTGCTCTGGCTAGGAATTCTAGTACTATGTTGAAGAGCAGGGGAGAGAGTGGACATCCCTGCCTTGTTCCTGATTTTAAAGGGAATGGCTTTAGTTTTTCACCATTTAGAGTTATGCTTGCTGTTGGTTTGTCATAAACTGCCTTGATTATATTCAGGAATGTTCCCTGGAATCCCAGTTTTTCCAGGGCTTTTAGCATAAATGGGTGCTGGATTTTATCAAACGCTTTTTCCGCATCCAGAGATAAAACCATATGGTTCTTTAGCTTGCTCCGATTGATGTGGTGGATTACATTAATTGACTTGCGTATATGAAACCAACTTTGCATCCCTGGGATGAATCCAGTTTGATCGTGGTGTATGATTTTTTTGATGACCTGTTGAAGTCTATTGGCCAGAATTTTGTTGAGAATTTTTGTGTCTATGTTCATCAGGGAGATCGGTCTATAGTCCTCTTTCCGTGATGAGTCCCTGCCTGGTTTTGGGATGAGGCTTATACTGGCTTCATAGAATGAGTCTGGAAGTGAACGTTCTCTTTCAATTTCATTGAAGAGTTTGAGAAATATTGGTGTGAGTTCTGTTTTGAAGGCCTTGTAGAATTCTGCAGTGAATCCATCTGGACCTGGGCTTTTCTTGGATGGGAGATCATTTATTGCCATTTCTATTTCAATGCTGGATATGGGTCTGTTTAGAAGGTTTAAATCTTCATGGTTCAGTTTGGGGATATTAATTTTTTCTAGGAAATCATCCATTTCTTCCAAGTTCTCGAATTTGTTGGCATAAAGGTTAGCAAAATAGTCCCTTATTATTTTCTGAATTTCAGTTATTTCTGTGGTGATGTTACCTGTTTCATCTCTTATCTTGTTTATTTGAGTGTGCTGCCTTTGTTTTTTGGTCAGGTTTGCCAGGGGTCTGTCTATCTTGTTGATTTTTTCAAAGAACCAACTCTTTGTTTTGTTGATTCTTTCGACGTTTTTTTTTTTTTCTGTCTCTAATTGATTTAATTCTGATTTGATTTTAATTATTTGCTTCTGTCTATTGATTTGGGGTTTGGCTTGTTGTTCTCTCTCAAGGAAATTAAGGTGCTTCTTTAAATTATTGAGTTGCTGTTTCTCCAGTTTGTTGATGTATGCACTTAGAGATATACATTTTCCTCTGAGTACTGCCTTTGCTGTGTCCCAAAGGAGCTGGTACTTTGTGTCCTCAACTTGGTTGAATTCCATAAACATTTGAATTTCCGTTTTAATTTCTTCAATGACCCTCTGATGGTTCAGCAGTGTGTTGTTTAGTCTCCATGAATTGTAGGATTTTCTGTGGTGGCTGTTTGAGTTGAGCTCTAATTTTATTCCATTGTGGTCTGAGAGAATGCAGGGAATGGTTTTGATACTTCTGAATTTGTACAGATTTTCTTTGTGCCCTAAGATGTGATCTATTTTGGAGAATGTTCCATGTGCTGCCGAAAAGAATGTGTATTCTGTCCTTGCTGGGTGGAATATTCTGTAGATGTCGATTAAGTCTAGTTGGTCTATGCAATTGTTTAGTTCTGTGGTTTCTTTGTTCAGTTTTTGGCGTGTTGATCTGTCCAGAGGTGATAGTGGAGTGTTAATGTCCCCAACTATCAATGTGTTTGGGTCTATGAGTGTTTTTAGACTCAGTAGTGTTTGTTTGATGAAGTTGGGTGCTCCTGCATTTTGTGTGTAGATATTTAGAATGGTTATATCTTCTTGTAGGAGACATCCCTTTACTAGTATGTAGTAACCTTCTTTGTCTCTTCTTACCTTTTTTAATTTGAAGTCAATTTTGTCTGATACTAGGATTGCAACTCCAGCCTGTTTATGGGGGCCATTTGCTTGATAGATTTGTTTCCAGCCTTTCACTTTTAGAAGATGTTTACTTTTGCTGGATAGATGTGTCTCTTGGAGGCAGCAGAAAGATGGATCTTGATTTTTGGTCCAACTTATGAGCCTATGTCGTTTGATTGGAGAACTAAGTCCATTAATGTTGACAGGATTGAGAGATGATCGTTTGTTCCTTTCATTATCACTATCTTGTTTAAAGCTGTGTCTTCCCATTTCTTGATCTGATGTTTACTAATTAGGGCTCATTTCTCTGTCTGTATTGGGATCTTGATTATTATCCCTGTATAGTACATCTTTGAAGACTTTCTGTAAAGCTGGTTTGGTGGAGATATATTGTTTCAGTTTTTCCTTACTGTGGAAGACTTTTATTTGACCTTCGGCTATGAATGAGAGTTTGGCTGGGTACAGAATTCTTGGTTGGTAGTTATTTTTATTTAGAGTTTGGTATACTTCATTCCAGGCTCTCCTTGCTTTCATGGTCTCTGCTGAGAAGTCTGGGGTAATTCTGATTGCTTTTCCTTTATATGTGATTGTTTTCTTTGCCCTAACAGCTTTGAGTATTTTTTCCTTGCACTCTACTGAACCTGTTTTGATCACAATGTGTCTGTGGGATGTCCTATTCTGGTCTGGTCGATTTGGGGTTCTAAATGCTTCTTGTATCTGTATAGGCCTTTCCTTCTGGATATTTGGGAAGTTGTGGGCTAATATTCTGTTAAATAGGTTGCCTATCCCATTAACCTCTTTCTCCAAGTTTTCCTCAATACCTATTATCCTTAAATTGGGCTTCCTGATCGTGTCTTGAATCTCCTGTAGCGATCTGTTTTGTTGATTGGACTGGGTTTGTATTGATTTTTTATCTTTCTCCATAGAATCTAAGGAATCTTCAGCTCCTGAAATTTGATCCTCTGCTTCAGTTAGTTGGGACTGTAGGCTAGCTACTTGATTTCGAATCTCTTTTGCTTCTGACTGGTCTTTTCTGATAATTTCCATGTCATTTCTTAGGTCTTGTATGGACTTCTTTACTTCATTAACTTCATTACTTTGGTTTTGAGAGTTGTCTCTCAAATCTTTAAGCTGGTTAGCTATCTTTTCATTTGACTCTTGAAGTTCATTTATCTTTCTATTTGTGGATGCCATGAAATTCTCCATTAATTTTTGCTTTGCCTCCTCACGCTCTAGAATAATTGAAGAGATTCAAACTTTTCATTTATCATGTTTATCAGTAGACTTTGTAGAGCTTTTTGGGGGTTCTCTTCTATGTCTTTGATTGACTGCTCTGCTTCCTGCTTTTTTTTTTTTTTTTTTTTTTTTTTGGCCAGTCCTGGGACTTGGCCTCAGGGCCTGAGCACTGTCCCTGGCTTCTTCCCGCTCAAGGCTAGCACTCTGCCACTTGAGCCACAGCACCGCTTCTGGCCATTTTCTGTATATGTGGTGCTGGGGAATCGAACCTAGGGCCTCGTGTATCCGAGGCAGGCACTCTTGCCACTCGGCTATATCCCCAGCCCCTTCCTGCTTGTTTTGAGTGGGGGATAAGACTTCATTGTTTGCCATCTTTCTTGTGTTTCTTCTGCCCATTTGAATTGGGGATGCCAGTCTACCAGCATGCTTTCTCTGCGATTTCAGGTCGTCCGTGCTCAGCCGCCGCCTGGTCTCCACTGTGTGCGTTACAAGCGTGGAGTGCGGGTTGCTTTGCCAGGCGCTGTGCCGGCGCCGGCACTGGCGTGGCGGTGGGATACCGCCCAGAGCTCAAATCTGTGTTTTCAGACTAGCAAAGTCGATTTTTCCTTCCTGGCCAGAATCCCTGTACTGTTACAACTTTCGCTGGTTGTCTTTCTAGTAGTAAAAGTTTCTATGGGGTGAGAAAACTGCGATGCTGGAGGGAGCTAGCTAGTGCACTGCAGCTCCTCTGCTGTCTTCCCGGAAGTCCCTATGATGAGAGTTTTAAAAATAGCAACTATAGTATTTGGGGATAGTACTAAAGTTTGAAACCATTGTCAACACTTATCCAAGGTGTCTTACAAACTTGGGAAACACCTATTAAAACCTTGACAAATTTAATAGTGCACAAACAATTCTTTTCATAGATGGACATAATGAATGATACGTTGGTTTTACATAAGTGTATTAATCTTGACCTTATTTAAATTACAGCCAACTTAGTTATATACCAACTTTACTTATAAGCTCTGTCTTATAAAATTGCCCATCCTCCCTCTTTGGCCTGCAGAGCCAGTTACTAGAAAACTTTTTAAACAATTTGTCTAAAGAGACACATTAGCATACAAATTGACCTTTGAATGGTTGCTAGAAATGTGGGAGTAACGTGAAAATCCACCATGTGGCCAAGATGGCAAAGAAACAAGTGTGATGAAAAAACTTGACGGAGCTTTATTAAGTAAGCAAGAAAGCAGACAAGCAGCAGACAAACAGACAAGTAGAAAGGCAGGGCACACAGTGAGGGTGCTCTTGAGGAGAACTAGAAAGAGACAGTTTTAGCCAAGAAAATTTAAGCCAGGATGGCTAGCCTTAAGAGGCTCCTATGTCTCACGCTTAAGGGTACCTGCAGAGAGGCAGGAGGGAGATGGAGCTGAAAGTTTCTAGAGATGGCTTGGGAATCTTATGAGACAAGAGACAGAGAGATGGATAAGCAAGAGCCTGAACATACAGAACTTCTGTCCATTTACCATTGCATTAGCAAAAAATGTAAGGTGTTTATAATTCGTTAGTGACAAGGGCATCTAGAGAGCACAGGAGATACCCCTGGCTTGAAAGAAACATGGGGAGGGAATCTGATGAGAACATGGACAGGAGGGAGTCTCAGAAGATGTAGAAGGCAGGGTCCCATAGGATGTTGAAGGGGAAGTCTAGTGAGTATTAAGAGGTTATGGATGCAAGGCATCCTTGTCCACCTGAGCCTCTTTTAGAGTGAGGGTCCGATTCCTGATTCAGGCATCCCTGAAATGGAATGTGATCAGCCAAGAAGGTGTAGGAACCTGCTGGTGTGGTATGTCTAGAGAGAAGGAGAGCAAAGGGATCATAGAGTAGACACTCACCAGACATAGAGAGGAGGGAGAGGGGAGGGGAGACATAGAGGTAAAGACTCACCAGATGTAAAGAGAAAATGGTATGGTGAATGTGTAGCCAGAAATGGTAAAGGCAAGCTGTCCATGTGGAGTTCCTCTGGCTTTGGTCAGAGGAGGGGTAGTCAAGGAGGTAGATTGACCCTCAGAAAGAGAAGAGGAGAAAATTCAGCGACTCCTGACTCTGTCCCCTCCTGGGTTTTTGGCACCATTACATAAGGTTTAGCTGAAAGAAAATTGCCACATGATTCAGGAAGGAAACAGTTAATTGGGGGGACAGCAAACTGCCAGCCCATACAAGATGGAAGGTGTGCAGATAAGGGAAAGGAAGGGATGGGAATGGGTAACTTCTGGTGGGACTGGGGTTAATGTCAGGAGAAGGTGGGGAGGAGGAGTGGTCACAGTAGATGTGACCTCAGAGTCTGGGAACCTCCCATAGTCCAAAGGAGGGATGACAGGGGTGGTTAGGATGTGACCCCAGAAAAGGGGGAGGTAACTATCACCAGGTGAGTCAGTCACCTGGGTAATTCAAGTGCTGGGTGGAGATTTCTGGGGGCAGATATGTGCAGTTCTGCATGGAAAAACAAAGTCTAAGTACAGACTGGCAAGGAGAAAGCAGCTCTTTTCCTGGGCAGACCTACCAGTGGGGATGTGGCCAAAAGGGAATGCTATTACACTGTTGGTGGAAAACTTGTTCAACCACTCTGGAAAGCAGGTTCCTCAAAAGACTAAACATAGAGCTCCTGTATGGCCCAGCAATCCCATGCCTAGACAGCCACCAGCACAGACATGTTCACTGTAGTATTATTTACCATACCTAAGATATGGAATTAACCCAGATGCCCCTCAGTGCATGAATGGTTTATGCCAGACCCAAAGAAACATAGGCTTTATGGTTTTCCTCGCTTGTAATAACTAGACTATGTCTAAGAGAGGACCACAACAGCTCAATAGCTATGTGCATACAACCATATAAAATGATACTTATATTGACACAAACTCCAAGAAATGGAAACAAGAGGTTTGTTTTGTTGTACTGTTTGCATTACTTATTTTTCTTTCCTTTTTCCCTTTGGTTTAATTCCTTGATGCCAGTGTTTTTTATTTCTGTGCCGTTTGTCTTGTATATAAGTTTTTTTGATTTGGAGAAGGGAAGGGAAACACAGAAATGGTGGGACAAAGGATGAACTAATTCAACAGTTATACTCACTAGAAACTGTGTTGGAAATGAACTTTACAACTTGGAGAGGAGAAGGTTGGAAAGGAAAAAAATGGGATAAAGTGTGGGAGGGAGTAATATTGTTCAAAAAGAAATGTCCTCTATTCCTTTTCCTCGGAGTGGCGTGAGAAGCGTGTTGTGGTCTCCGGGTCTCCCGCCCCGAAGCTAGGCGTTAAACAGAGAGCGGTACTGCGGCCCTCAGCGCTGTGGTTTCTCCACTGGAGGCTGGGCCTCAGTCTCCCGAGTGCACTTCCACGCCTAACTGCCTGCCTTCATATTTTTAACAGCTCTACTGCAAAGATGATCAATGTACCTAAAACCAGAAGGACTTTCTGTAAGAAGTGTGGCAAGCATCAGCCTCATAAAGTGACCCAGTACAAAAAGGGCAAAGATTCCCTGTATGCCCAAGGGAAGAGGCGCTATGATCTGAAGCAGAGTGGCTATGGTGGGCAGAACAAGCCAATATTCCGCAAGAAGGCTAAAACCACCAAGAAGATTGTGCTGAGGCTTGAATGTGTTGAGCCTAACTGCAGATCCAAGAGGATGCTGGCCATAAAGAGATGCAAGCATTTTGAATTGGGAGGAGATAAAAAGAGAAAGGGCCAAGTGATCCAGTTCTAAACTTTGGGGAGAGTGGGGTGGTATTAATTTTGAGGGGAAGATCTTGAAGCTACAGAATTACGTGGTGGAAAACTAATAAATGACAGAAAATGCCCATTAAAAAAAAGAAATGTCCTAATTACCTAACTTATGTAGCTGTAACCCCTCTGTACATTACCTTTATAATAAAACAAATTAAAAAAAGAAATATCCTATCTTTAAGAAGCAATTTCATGTGGTGACACACATCTGTAATTCCAGATATTTGGAGGGCAGAGTAAGATTCAAGATCTCAAACTAGTCCAAAGAAGAAGCAGAAAGCATTATCTGAAAAGGAATTAAAGCACCAAAGGGTTGAGGGCGATGCTCAAGTGGTAGAGGACCACCACCATAAAAAAAAAAACTACACCGAGATTCTGCTTAGTATAGAGATACCTGATATTTTCTGCAATACTATCCATAATAGCCACATTACAAAATTGGCCACTGTGCTCAACAATCATTAATAGGTAAATGGATAAAAATGTGAAATATATATGTATATATACTTATACATTCAGACAATAATAAGAATGAAATTATATAATTTTTCTGAAGATTGGAGAGAAGTGAAGGTCATCATCATAAGTGAAAAAGAAACAACTTCATGAAGATAAGTATCACATACTTTATCTTATTCGTAGCATCAAGAGGGGAAAAAATCCAACAAGCTCATGAAAGTGAAACAGTGACTATTAGGGAGGTGGAAGAGTGAGGGAAAAGAAGGAATGAGCAATAGAGCTATAACAAAAAAAAACCTATGCTCACAATTGTAGTTTCAGCCCAGTTACTAACAACTTGCCTGATAACTATGTACTTAGTTATACATGTTTTTTGTTCGTGGGCTTTTTTTGTTTTTTTGTTTTTTGGTTTTTTTTTTTTTTTTTTTTTTTTTTTTTTTGCAGTCCTGGGCCTTGGAATCAGGGCCTGAGCACTGTCCCTGGCTTCTTTTTGCTCAAGGCTACCACTCTGCCACTTGAGCCACAGCGCCACTTCTGGCCATTTTCCATATATGTGGTGCTGAGGAATGGAACCCAGGGCTTCATGTATATGAGGCAAGCACCCTTGCCACTAGGCCATATTCCCAGCCCCTACGTATGTTTTTAAAGAATGTTTTTCCTTTTTCTTTCCCCTTGTCCATTGTTTTTCCTCCCCTATTCTCCTATGTGAGGGAAATCAAGAATGTCTTTACAACTCCAGGCAAGGTCACCACATTCCCCTCTTTCCCTCACTGATCACAGAAGAATACAACTCAGAAGGTTAATGCCAACCCACCAGGAAATAAGCAGACACATGAGTCATGCTTTAACAAGTACAGTACACATAGAAGCCCATGCTCCTGAGAGTATCTATAAAAACTCATCTCCCACTACTGGACAATGATTACACTTTCCTTAGATGAGGACAGTCCTCATTTTTTCATGGCAAAATTAATAACTATTTCCTTTGCTCCAAAAACCTGTTGCCACTATTTGGTAGTTGGCATTGACTTCAGGAGACCTATATTCTGCTGTCAGTAAGGGTAAATATGAACTAAGTACCCTATCTACATAGAGAAAGGCCATAAGGAAAATCTTTACTATGTAGAACTCGTTTAAACAGAACTTTATGATTCAAATTAATAACTTGCTACTGAAAGGCTGAGATTTCTGCTACACTGAAATATTTTTTGTTTCCTCTCAGGAGGAACCATTTACCTACTACCCACGTGTAGGATGTACTACTTAGTTCCTCTGAGTATCCGCTTTTTGTGAGGAGAAATAATAGTACCGTATCTGTCGCATAGCTAAACATATCTTATACTTTGTCTTAACATATACATATACTTATACATATACATAGCTTCTGTAAACTTTCTTTTCCTTTTGGTACCAGTTCTGAGGCTTGAACTTGGAGCCTAGGAACTCTCTTACCACTTTGCTCAAGGCTGGTATTCTACCACTTGAGGCACAGCTGCAGTCTGGCTTTTCTTTTTTTGGTGCATAATTGGAAATAAGAGGCCCAAACACTTCTTCCCAGGCTGGCTTCGGACCACGATCACCAGATCTTAGCCTCCAGTGTAGCTAGGAATCCGAGCATGAGCTACCAGCGCTCAGTTAATTTCAAGCTATTTCTGGGGCTGTATTTTCATCAACAATGATGGTTGTGATTTCATATTTGACTGAAGGAGATTTTAAAATATAAGCCTATGTATCAAATGAATGAAGCACAGTTACACTGGCTAATCTGCAGAAAGCATCCCGTACAGGATCACTTCAGGTTTTTGCGCCAGAGGCTGACCATTCCATTCACTATGAATTCCCTTCCGGGTCTGCACAGGAAATGTTGTTCCCAACACTTCCGTTTCCGGTTGCCTTGTTGCCTTGGAAACAAGTACCCACAACCATCTTGGCGGTTATGGCAGGGCTGGGCAGTGCTCAGATCCCCGACGGGGAGTTCACAGCCATGGTGTACAGGCTCATCCGCGATGCCCGCTACGCAGAGGCCGTGCAGCTGCTCGGCGCAGAGCTGCAGAACAGCCCCAAGAGCCGCGCCGGCCTCTCCCTGCTCGGCTACTGCTACTACCACCTGCAGGAGTTCGCCCTGGCCGCAGAGTGCTATGAGCAGCTGGGCCAGCTCTACCCCGACATTGAACAGTACCGCCTGTACCAGGCCCAGGCCCTGTACAAGGCCTGCCTCTACCCAGAGGCCACCCGCGTCGCCTTCCTCCTCCTCGACAACCCTGCCTACCACAGCCGGGTCCTCCGCCTGCAGGCCGCTATCAAGTACAGTGAGGGAGACCTGCCAGGGGCCAGGAGCCTGGTGGAGCAGCTGCTGGGTGGGGAAGCTGGAGAGGAGAGAGGGGGCGAAAGCGACCCTGATGGCCAGGTCAACCTGGGCTGTTTGCTCTACAAGGAGGGACACTATGAAGCTGCCTGTTCCAAGTTCTTTGGGGCCCTTCAGTCTTCAGGCTATCAGCCTGATGTGTCCTATAACCTGGCTCTGGCTTGTTACAGCAATAGGCATTATGCCCCAGCACTTAAACACATTGCCAACATTATTGAACGTGGGATTCGCCAGCACCCAGAGCTGGGTGTGGGCATGACCACTGAGGGCATTGATGTTCGCAGTGTGGGCAACACCTCAGTCCTCCACCAGACTGCTCTGGTGGAAGCCTTCAACCTCAAAGCAGCCATAGAATACCAGCTGAAGAACTTTGAGGCTGCTCAAGAAGCCCTCACTGACATGCCCCCTAGGGCAGAGGAAGAGTTAGACCCTGTGACCCTGCACAACCAGGCACTCATGAACATGGATACCAGGCCTACTGAGGGCTTTGAAAAGCTGCAGTTTTTGCTCCAACAGAATCCCTTCCCCCCAGAGACCTTTGGCAACCTCTTACTGCTCTACTGTAAATATGAGTATTTTGATCTGGCAGCAGATGTCCTGGCAGAGAATGCTCATTTGACTTATAAGTTCCTCTCACCCTATCTCTATGAATTCTTGGATGCAATGATCACTTGCCAGACAGCTCCTGAAGAGGCTTTCATTAAGCTTGATGGGCTAGCTGGGATGCTGACTGAGCAGCTCCGGAGACTCACCAAACAAGTACAAGAAGCAAGACACAATAGAGATGATGATGTGGTCATAAAAGCAGTGAATGAATATGATGATGTGCTTGAGAAGTACATCCCCGTTTTGATGGCCCAGGCAAAAATCTACTGGAACCTTGAAAATTATTCAATGGTAGAGAAGATCTTCCGCAAGTCCGTGGAATTCTGTAATGAACATGATGTGTGGAAATTGAATGTGGCTCATGTTCTTTTCATGCAGGAAAACAAATACAAAGAAGCCATTGGTTTCTATGAGCCCATAGTCAAGAAGCATTATGATAACATCCTGAATGTCAGTGCTGTTGTGTTAGCCAATCTCTGTGTTTCCTATATTATGACCAGTCAAAATGAAGAAGCTGAGGAGCTGATGAGGAAGATTGAAAAGGAGGAAGAGCATCTGTCCTATGGTGACCCCGACAAGAAAATCTACCATCTCTGCATTGTGAATCTGGTGATAGGAACACTTTATTGTGCCAAAGGAAATTATGACTTTGGCATTTCTCGCGTTATCAAAAGCTTGGAACCGTACAATAAAAAGCTAGGTACTGACACTTGGTATTATGCCAAAAGGTGTTTCCTGTCCTTACTAGAGAACATGTCAAAGCATACAATCATGCTTCGTGACTGTGTCATTCAGGAATGTGTCCAGTTCCTTGAACACTGTGAGGTTTTTGGTAGAAACGTACCTGCTGTTATAGAACAACCCCTGGAACAAGAAAGAATGCATACTGGAAAGAATACAGTCACATATGAATCCAGACAGTTACAAGGTTTGATTTTTGAGATTATAGGATGGAATATGTAGTTATGGCGGATAATGGCTGTCATCAAAAGTCTTTGTAACCTACAGTTCACTCTTTTCACGTTAAATTTATCCTTGACATTTTTATATTTGCTTTATGGTCACTCTATGCCTTTAAAATTGTAATGGCAATATGCTCAAGCCTCTTTTCCACTTAATTTCTGTAACTAAGGAATGAACTGTGAATTGAGACACTTGTTATTATTTCTGCTTGTGACAGTCACCAGATCAGGCCTACGAGTAATTGCTTTAGTCACATCTTTGTATAAGCAAGTAACACTGAATAGTGGTTGATATTTCAGCTTTACAGGGTTAGAAAGGTATTGGAATTAACCAATGAATGCCTGGCATGGGTATTCTTCATAGTCCTGCCACGTCTGGTATGTTGAGTTTCTAGCCCACATCTGGACCTTTGCTCAGTCAGCAAATAAGGGAAGGGTTTATCCATCTCAGACTGTGCTGCTCAATAAATCTGTTAATTATATGCCTCTGTTTGGATTTTTTAATTTTAAGTTCTTCCTGGATCTGAACAAAGACCAAAGCTCCAAATCTCTTTAGGATTACAGTATAAATAATATCATTTTTTCTAGTTATGAGTTTGGCCAGTTTTTAAAGTTTTATAACAGTTCTTTATTTTCCACCTTTAGATTTCCATGAGTATTTTTTGTGACTACTGATAAATACTATGTTTTAGAAGCTCTGTAATGTTTACAGTGTAGGGAGTAATAAGCACTGGGCTGAGAATGACAACATTGATGTATGGGTTCCAGATCTTCTGCAGTCTGTAGGCCTTGAAAAGTTCATTTACTCTGGGGTCTTACATCACCATCATTTGAACTATTTGATGCTCTTGACGATTACTTTTGGCTATGATGGCTGGATTTGTAAAAACCCATATAGAAGAAATTTACCTTTCCTCTACTATGATTTGGATAGAGTAACCAGGCACAAAATAGAAAATATAACTATATTTCAAAAGAACATTTTCTGGTCTAGAGTAAATTTTAACTCCTAAGATAATTTTCTATCTTATTGTGGTACACTATAATATACCTATTGTGAAAAATTTTTATTTTCATCTTTTTGTTGTTAGTGGTGGTAACGGTGGCTGTGGGATTTGAACTCAGGGCCTCAGCACTGTTCCTGAGTTCTTTTGCTCCAGGCTAGCACTCTACCACTTTGAGCCACAGCTCTACCTCCAGTTTTCTGTTGGTTAATTGGACATAAGCGTCTCACGGACTTTCTTGCTTGGGCTGTGTTTAAGCCAGTCCTGTTCTTTACTATGGCCATGCATAAAATATGCATGCTTTTAATATTTAGAAACTGGAAAATTCTTTTAACTCTTTTTAGTGGATCTGAAAGTATATCTTTATAGAAGAATGGGAGATTTGTCTTTTATTCCTTCCTCCAAATGATAAGCCACCTTTCAGTTCTAGAGTTTTATTGATAGGCTATTATGATAAGCATTTCCCCCCAATTATTCTTGAAATAATTAGAGCCTTTCCTGCCCTAGAGGTGAAGGCCTCCAGCTGCCAGTCTGCCAGAAACCTGAAAACAGAGTAACAGGTAAAGTGAAGATATAACAGAGATTTAGCTATGTCGTTTGCTCCGCAACCCTCCCCGGATCTCCTTCATGTCCAAATCTTAGCAGTTAATCAAATGACTACTTCTATTAACAGAACAGAAGTAATGAATAGCAAGTACAAGCAACAGATGTGAGAGCTATTTCTGTAACCAACTCACCAAATCAAATCATCAGTCCTTACAGCCCTGTTTTATTAAATAAGACGAAGAGAGGTCATGCAGACATTCCCAAAGGACAAAGCCACCTAGAATAGGAAGACAGTCTCCTGTTTATAAAGCATTCTCTTGGAGTGTTTTCTTTTCCTGCCTTCAAAAGGTTTAAGCAATAGTAGTGTTTAGTGCTGCAGAATGTATTACAAGATAAGATGAAAAATCTATCTTCCTTACCAACTTTTTCTTTCCCATTTTATCTTCTTTGCCAATTATAGGGACACTTCTCTGATAGCTGGCAGTTGTACACACCAAGTATTAAAAAATGCATACCAGTCTTTAACAGTGTCAAGCAAGCTAGCCCTTTGATTATCAAGGGGACTCTAGAAACCCTTTAGCCACGTAATTCTGCAAATTGAAAAAATATTCCTCAAGAAAAAGGTACTCTCAAATTGATAAAGATCAGAGATAATTTTAACAGGGTGAAACAAAACCACTGGAGCTGTATAGTTTGTAGAATACAGTGAACTTTATATTTGCAATAAACTCCATCCTGTTTTAAAAAATACTTTGGCAACAATAGAAAAATAGTAAAAGAAGTCTTCAAGATATGAAATATTTTTATTATTTAACGTGCTCTGTAATATTAGAAACCAAGCATATTCAACTCTAGAGAACACTGTATTTTTCTGTTTCTATAGCAAAATCATGCCAGGCATTAGCCAGAAGGTTGTTCATTTATTTTCCGTAGGTATGGTGTTTAATATCCTCTTGGGGAGCTAATCTGTGCAAAGTGATTATATTTGAATCTGATAATGATTGAAGTTCTTTTGATTATTTAAGTAAATCATCTCCCTTGGATTTGGCCCAAGATTGATCTACCACATACTAAATCTTCCCTACAACATCATAACGTGTATGTGTTAGAAAAGGAATTGTCCTTAAGGGAAAAATTATTAGAAGATTAATTCATGTGTATTTCGAGCATGAAAGAATCATTTGTGAGTTTAGGAGGTGCTAACAAATTCATTGTAAATATCATTAGGTAAACATGTAAAATGAGACCAACTTCTTTCTGCAAGAGTGATAGTTGCATGTTTGTGAAATTAAACACATCATTATCAATGACTGGACACCTTAATTTAAAATGATGAATGGGTAAAATTGCAGAAAGCAAATAGGATCTCAAAATGAGAAAAAATTATTTATTCCTGTTAGTATTTTTTCAGTTTTATTAGCAGGGGCCAAATAAGGACACGTGACTGTAAATTTTGCCAACATTTGTAGCAATTACTATAAAAACTATGTCCACAAAGTACTCACAAACCCTTAAGATCTTGTTAAGACTCAGCAGGAAATAACTGGTTAGTTTTTCTAGTCAGAATCTATTCTTTGAAAAACACAACCTCTTCATCCTAGTTATTCCAAATTATATCTTATAGTTTATTCACTTCATCTGTGGAAAGGTTTGGGAATATAAAATGTCTTTCCACTTGTAAGTCAGGAAATGGGTATAGAAAGAGACAGTCCCATCCAATCCTGTAAAAAGAAGTTTTCAGGAATTAGACTGCAGCAGAAACACTTGGCTAAAAAAGATCCTGTACAGGGCAATGGCACATACATATGCCATTATTTTGTGTTTTTAAAAGAAAATGATAGGCCTTTTCTCCAGTTGATACACTTTTTTGTTTCTATATCGTTTTATACTGAGTCAGTGCCATTAAACTGTTTTGGCAAAGTGCCAAAGACCTGAAAAGAACCCTGCATGATTTGGCTAAGATCCTAAACAGTTTCAAAAGCTAGCAAGACTATTTTCTTGATAATATGTGTAAGATTGAAAATCATAAAAAATACTCTATAAATAATAAATATAATGTTTTATAACATTAATAAGTATTGGGGCTGGGAACATGGCCTAGTGGCAAGAGTGCTTGCCTCGTATACATGAAGCCCTGGGTTCGATTTTCGAGCACCACATATATAGAAAATGGCCAGAAGTGGTACTGTGGCTCAAGTGGCAGAGTGCTAGCCTTGAGCAAAGAGAAGCCAGGGACAGTGCTCAGGCCTTGAGTCCAAGGCCCAGGACTGGCAAAAAAAAAAAAAAACAACAAAAACATTGATAAGTATGACCTAAATAGATTTTTTAGTTACAAATGGAGTGTTAAGATACACATCTCAAGTTTGTCAACAAGTAGAGTTTGAACAATGAAGACTTGGACTCTCTCATTTCTTAAATCCTAAAACTGAGTCTTAGATGAATTTCATTTATCCAAGACCACAGAGCTAAGTAGTAGCAAGACAGTATTAAAATCCTGGCTTCTGGCTCAATTGTCAATGCTTTTCATTATAACATAATTCTCCCCTTAGGGTGAGTTTTGTTCTAAATTATTCTATCGTGCCTGACACAATGCTTGACACTTCCTTGTCCAGAGCTATGACTATGACAACTTCTGTTGTTGATTACTTAGTAGTTTTAATAAGACTCAACTCAAGCTATACCCTGTTATTCCAAAATTGTTCTGGAATGAGCACCATATAGTGTTTGCAGTGGGCACCAACTGTTCAATGGCTGGAATTAAGGTAAGACTGTTCAATAGTGGGAAATATACAAATTTTATTTATATATACATGGGGTCTCCCACTAGAAAATACACTACCAAAATGTTAGGCTTACATACATACGTCTATCTAGCTTTAAACAAAGAGTAGCAATTGTGAAACAGTAACAAGAAAAAGGGGTTAGAATTTATTATTATTATAAGTAATCACACAAAGGGGTTTCAACTCAATTTGTCCATTTATGAGTACAATATATCTTGATCATTGTTAACCCTTTCATCATTCTCCTCCATAAGAGAGGTTAAAATTTTCCTCCACCATAATTCCTCATCTCAGGTGATAAAGATGTTTCTTTTCTCTTGGTGTACAGTGGGTATCATGCACATAGGAGTTTTCCCCCTTCATTTCAGAAAGACCAGAATTCTCTTTTCGAAGCTGCTTCCTTTCAAACACCTTTAGTTCAAAATAATTAATATGCCAAAGCAGCATATTTTAGAGTCACAAGTCCTAAATGTCCCTGTCATCATTAGTTGATTCTATATATGTATTATCATAACCATTTTTACAAAATTGTTCTGTTTGGATTTGGATGTACCATTTTATTCTTCCAATAGGGACCACATTCATCTGGTCTTCCTACAAATATGTAGTTCTCCAAGCCAGATTACAATGTTCTGTGTGCATTTATGTATACATAGACACCTGTTAAAACTTTACATTGAAAATACTCAAAGGTTATGGTGGTTTATAATCTAATATTCATTTCCCAGCTTCTTTACTCCTGCCTCCAGACATTGAGTCTGAACTAAGGATTATTGAACTGCTTGGCTACAAATTTGAACCACCTGGAAAACTCATGCCTCAAGCTACCTTCAAGAATGATTAAAGTAGGGCTGGGGATATGGCCTAGTGGCAAGAGAGCTTGCCTCGTATACATGAGGCCCTGGGTTCGATTCCCCAGCACCACATATACAGAAAACGGCCAGAAGTGGTGCTGTGGCTCAACTGGCAGAGTGCTAGCCTTGAGCAAAAGGAAGCCAGGGACAGTGCTCAGGCCCTGAGTCCAGGCCCAGGACTGGCCAAAAAAAAAAAGAATGATTAAAGTAGAATTCCTTGGGAGTGGGGATGAGGGGTTGAAACTTTCAAAATGCAGCCAAGGTTGAAAAACACTGGTCTAGGGCAATCACTAAAATCATTTTTCTTCACAATTGACTTAGGAATATGTATGTGACCCAATCCTTACATAGGTAGAAGTCTCCTGGAAGACTACTGGGCAAGGTTTCTCCACCTATTAAAAAATATATAAGGAATCTTTTATCAACATCTTATGACCATAACAGAATCAGTCCAAGGGTAATGAAGATTTTGAAAACACCAAGGTAAGAAAAGACTTTGAGTCTTTGATGTTACTTTGACCTGTGTTACCTACCCTGGAGCCTGTCTCACCTCTGAGCCTTCTGTAAAGGGAAATAGTAAATTGTTTTATTGTTAAAGTGCTTGAATCAGATTGTTCTTTTTTAAAAGCACTCAGACCACACTGAACATTAATAAAGATTCCCTCACTGACCAAACTCCACTCAGGCACCTCTAACCTCTTAACTAGGTCTTGCCTTTTGGACTGCCATATTTGTTTCCTCATTGTCCAATTTTAACAAGAATCCTACCAAGTTGGTTCACCTAGAATCCTTTTTCCTCCATATCTGATCTTCTTCAATAGATACTTGGGTTTCTCCTCCTCTTCAACCATGTCCCACACGATATTTGATCACCTTGGCCTATCTTTAGCAGGAATCATGTAAAATCAATTTAGGAAGAATCATCTCTTCCTCTGATGCTGCATCTTAGTAATTTTCTACCCAACTGCTGCACCCTGCGTCCATGCCATACTTGGAGTTAAGCCTAATTTCTCTCCTCAACTGCAAAATTTTATTGCAGTGTCCCCATGCCTGTTGACATGGCATCCTACACATCTTGAATACAGGATGCCCTAGAATATTTTTTCTGTAGCAATATGCATAGACCATCTGAAGTATTGTCTAGAAGCTGATGAATCTATGTGCACATTTCCAAGCACAACAGTAATCCAGCCTTCCCTGAGAACCAGCATCATTCTGTAGTTTCAAGTGTATAAGATAAAATTAATTGATATTTTTACAAAAAAAAAAGCTAAAATTTTTTATTTCATTGTTATTAACTATATAAAATCTAGTCTTTGGAAACTGAAAATACAACTCATGAAACTGGACAACTTTTACTTTCCAAAGAGAACAATCACTTCTATAGAAGTAAATAGAAAATTCAATTGACTTAACAAATGAACTAGCTTTAAATCTAGAGTTTGACTAGCACTTCTTGCCAAAAACCAAGTATAAACATCAATGCAGATAGTGATTCAGATGAAAATGTATTATTCAACTTTCTAATTTCTTCCACATGCATGTAAGGTTGTTTCAGAACTCTCCAAAATATTAGAAGAATAAAAATGGAAATGAAAACAGCAGCATTTACTCATGTGTAATAAACCTCAACATTCAGCTGAGACAGCATCATCTTTTCTCCTCTAAGAAATGCAAGCCAAGTGCTGCACTACTGTAGCCTGGGACCTTCCCAGTCATAAATCGGGTTATAGGAAATACTTTATTAAAAAAAAACAAACTTTCATTCTTACTGATTACTATCTCTCTCTTTCTCTCTCTCTCTCTCTCACACACACACACGCACACACACACACACACAGAGCACTACATTGCACATAGCAGTCTAAATTATTCAGAGTTTTGTCATATATTTAATCCCCCAAAGAAGGGCACAAGAAATTCAAATTTAAACTGGATGGTCCTTATCATATCAGGAGATTGGGATAGTTGTTTTACTCATGATACTTTCTTTAACATCTACCAGAAGGTTCTAAGAGAATTTATTGCCTGTTCCTCCTGCCATCTTTGGGCAGAAAAGAAGGAAGGGGAGGGGAGAGGAGAGGACAAGAAAGAGGAGAGGAAAGAGAAAAGAGAAAAAAGAAAAGGAGAGGGGGAAGGGAAGGGAACTGGAAGCAAAAATTCTCCTATGAAGTCTGAAACTCCTGGCTGATGTTATTTCCAAAGCATGGTGTAGCCCTGTGACAGTCGCAGTGGGAGCCTGCCTCTCTGTGGGGATTCCATCTGCTTCCCATCAGAAAGAACTCTTGAGGATCCATGGTAAATGCAGGGCACCCACGTCTCCCCATGGGTCCTGGAATGTTAGTCTTTTTAGGATCTGCTGTTGTTAGGACTGAATATGCTTATTCTCTCCAAAATAAGAAAGTATATCATTATGACATTGTCTGGCTTATTGTACATTATTTTGCAAATATTTTTCATATGATTCTGAAACTACTATGTATATAGCATCAAAATGAGAGTTCAATCACTGAATTTCTTTTTTTTTTGCTTATAAGTGCTTTATCATTTTCTTTTTCTGAATAATTATTTATTGTCAAAATGATGTACAGAGGGGTTACAGTTTCATATGTAAGGCAGTGGGTACATTTCTTGTATAATTTGTTACTTCCTTCCTTGTTTCCCCCTTCCTCCTCCCCCTTTCCTTCTCCCCCCATGAGTTAGTTGTTCAGTTGGCTTACCGCAAATGGTTTTGTAAGTATTGCTTTTGGAGTCATCTGTCTTTTTATCCTTTGTCTTTTGATTTTGATATTCCTTTTCCCTTCCCTAGTTCTAATACAAGTATATACAGTATGCAGGGTACTCAGACAAGATATAGTGATAGTGTGGGGACAACCACAGGAAGGGGATACAAGAGGATCATCAACAAAAAAAGCTACGCTTTCACATGGCATGTTGAAAATAATTACAACAGTGATATAACACTCATTTCCATAACATGGAGTTCATTTCACTTAGCATCATTTTATGTGTTCATAAGGGCATAGCTATTGGGCTCTTGTGATCCTCTGCTATGAATAGCCTAAACCTATACTAATTATTCCCTATGAGGGAAACCATAGAGTCCATGTTTCTTTGGGTCTGGCTCACTTCACTTAGTATAAATTTTTCCAAGTCCTTCCATTTCCTTATGAATGGGGTAATGTCATTCTTTCTGATAGAGGCATAAAATTTCATTGTGTATATGTACCACATTTTCCTGATCCATTCGTCTACTGAGGGGCATTTGGGTTGGTTCCATATTTTAGCAATGACAAATTGTGCTGTGATAAACATTGTTGTGCTGGTGGCTTTAGTGTGGTCTTGTTTGTAATCTTTTGGGTAGATGCCCAAGAGTGGGGCTGCTGGGTCATAAGGGAGCTCTATGTTTAAGCCTTCTGAGGAATCTCCATACCACTTTCCAGAGTGGCTGAACAAGTTTACATTCCCACCAATAGTGTAGTAGGGTTCCCTTTTGGCCACATCCCCTCCAGCATTTGTTATTGTTAGTTTTCTTGATAGTGGACATTCTTACTGGGGTGAGATGGAATCTCAATGTTGTTTTGATTTGCATTTCTTTTATGGCCAGTGATGTAGAGCACTTGCTCATGTGACTCTTGGCCATCCTCATTTCCTCTTCAGAGAAGTCTTTTTTTAGGTCTTTAGCCCACTTGTTAAGGGGACTGTTGGTTCTTTGAGGATTTGTTTTGGAGGAATTTACTTTTTTTAGTTCTGCATGTATTTTAGATATGAGGTCTTTGTCCATTGTATGGCCGATAAAGATCTTCTCCCAATCTGTGGGCTTTCTGTTTATCTTGCAAGCTATGTCCTTTGCCCTGCAGAAGCTCTGCAGTTTGATGTAGTCCCATTTGTCCAACCTTTCTTTGATTTGTTGCATTTCTGGACCTTTGTTAAGGAAGTTTTGTCCTGTGCCAAGGAGCCCAAGTGTTTTTCCTACTTCTTCTTGTAGTGTTTTCAGGGTATCTGTTTTTATTTTGAGGTCTTTGATCCATTTGAAAATGTCAATCACTGAATTTCTATCCTTCAAGAAATGAGCTTCCTTTGTAACTTTATCTACTGAGGTCTTTATTATAAAATGGCTACTTTGGTCTAAAATTGCTTAAAAACATGTATTTGAAATAGGTTCTGTTACGGGTTCCGGAGGAGGTACCCCAAGTAGGACTCAAACCCATGTCCCTCCAAAGTCTACCACACAGAGACAGTCTCAAGCAAAGATGGATTTATTGGGGAAGTAAAAAGCGAACTGACCAGTCAGGGATGCAGCACAGACTCCGGAGCTGAAACTGCAACCCCTAACAGTAAAAGGTAAAAGTGTAGCACAGATGTAGGGAGTTGACACAGGGGATAGAGCAAGCAACAAATGAGTTAAGCAAGCCATTTACAGAAGCAGAATTTTGCAGTCAGGTTGACCTAATATTTAACTTCATTTTAACAATTGCTACCATGTTTCCCTAATCAAGACGGAGTCAACTCTATTCCCTACAGCAGTTCCAGTTGCTCACATCTGTAATCCTAGCTACTCAGGAGGCTGAGATCTGAGAATTGATGTTCAAAGCCAGCCCAGGCAGACACATCTATGAGATTCTTTTGTGTGTGTGTGTGTGTGTGTGTGTGTGTGTGTGTGTTTGTTTTTTTTTTTGCCAGTCCTGGGCCTTGGACTCAGGGCCTGAGCACTGTCCCTGGCTTCTTCCAGCTCAAGGCTAGCACTCTGCCACTTGAGCCACAGCGCCGCTTCTGGCCGTTTTCTGTATATGTGGTGCTGGGGAATCGAACCTAGGGCCTCGTGTATCCGAGGCAGGCACTCTTGCCACTAGGCCATATCCCCAGCCCCATCTATGAGATTCTTATCTCCCACTAAACAGCAAAAGGCTGGAATTGGAGATGTAGCTCAAGTGGCAGAACCCTAGCCTTCAGTGAAAAAGCTGAGCAACAACTCAAAACTTGAGTTCGAGCCCAAATACAGTACTGGCACACATACAACAACAAAACAAAAAGTACAAATATTTGGTGTCAAAACACTATTTACTCCTCACTAAGACAACAGAATTGAAATGATAGGTTAAAGCAAAACAGATAATGACAAGAGGCTTGCAGAGTGATCTTGTACAGATGAACTTTAATACAGATAATATGTAAGACAATGAAGTAAAGCTGTAACCAACTGGGAAATGAGTACATGCATTCAGCAATAAATGTACACTGGTCACTTTATTACAGAAGAGATAAGTCTTGAATTAATTTCATAGGAATGTTAATAAGGGGGAAGATTTCATGAAGATCAGCCTTCCCTCATCTTTGTTCTCCCTTACAGGAATGGCAGCTTTCACAATGCCATAAAGAACAGACTCTCCATTATATTCCTCAAGGAATAATGAGTTAAATGTGTTTTTATAAACTGGATTTTTCTGTGTTCATGTGTCATTTCCTCAGAAAAGCCTATTAGGATAAAATAGAAATAACATTTTTAAAAGATTCCTCAAGCCCTAAGTCTCCGAAAAAGATAGCAATACAAAGGCTCCTATTCATTCTGCCAAATACCCAGTTGATTTCAGTGTGGTTTCCTGATATTAAGTTATGGCTTCCATTGGTCAACAGAGAAGCAGTTTTCTTTCCTTAGAACACTGGGGGGAAAGGAAAGATGAACCCTAAGGCAAAAGACTGTAAAAGGATGAAAAGGGGGTGAGGGAAGGCCTCAGGTAAGGAGATGAGGCACAGGAGAAAGACAGGAAAGGAAGCCAGTAAACAACTGGCCTTTAATAATAACTACAATACTTATATTTAACTCAAATATAAAATGTATTACCTCAATGTTTTCTGTTTGTGTTTTTTTAACTATTTTTTGTGTGTCTTTTCCTTTGTGGTACTGGGGATCAAACCCAGGACGTTGCACTTGCTGAGCAAGTGCTTTGCCACTGAGCTACATCCCAGCCCTACCTGCATGTTTTCTAAAACATGCTACACAAATTTGATAACTAACAAGGATAGATTTAGTTGGTACATACAAATGAATTTTCAAGTAGTCATTTATTTCATTGTGCATATGCAAACATTTGCACAAGTTTGGGCTTGATATGATGTATACACACTGCAACAGACTTCATGGGATTCCATTGCTTAGTTTTGCAAGAAGCATGTCAAGGATATCTGGACCAGAGTTCAGAAAACCTTGGTTTAGGCACATGGGACACAGAAGTTCGTGAGAGTCTAGTCTTCACTGAGCAATAGTATGGTTTTTATTCATTATTGACTTAGAAAGCATTTTAAGGGCTTTCTATTATCAGAAAAAAAATCATATTTTGCCATTTCCCCAGGAGACTATTGCCTACCAAGTGTATGGGGAAGCTATTTTAAATGTTCTGAATCTGTCAGAAAGGATGAGATTTTAGACTGGATTTCTTTTCACTTTTTCTTGCAATTTCTATCTTTTCTCTGATGGACTTTACTTGTTTGTTTGTTTTTGTTTGGATTGGATTTGTTTTGCTTTTTTATTTTACTTTTTGTTTCATCCCCCCATTCCTCACAATTCTACTAAATTCAGACTGGCAGACGACAGATGCTACCAGTAGAGGGGGCCCTCACCGCTCGCAAAGTAAACTTTAAACGAAGCTGCCAAGGGGGAGGAGTGGTCGTTTTAGCAGCTGTGTGTTTGTTCTCACATCCCTGTCTGGAATTCAGTCTTCAGCTTTCCTAAGGATCTGGATAGTCGGGTCTAAAATATCTGAAACACTGAATGTTCTGTGCACTCATGCTTTTGATCAAGTCTGTGGTAGAAATTTAAGGACTTTCTTTCAGGGTTGGAATCAAAGTTGTAGATTTGAAAGGATCTTTAAGAGTATTGGTTCCAAGTCCCCCTTTGTGAAAGAGAAGGCTAAACATTGGGAAAGCAAACAAACAACCAACAAAACCTGCTGTCACACTGAAAGTCACCAATTTGAAGACCGGGTTTATGTATCTTAATCCTGACTTCCCTAGGAGCTATGGGACTTCAGGAGGTCATTCCAACTCTGAGTCATATTTCCTTTTCTGTAAAGGCCCAGTCACTGCTCTATTCTGTGCAGCTTGCTGCCACTAGATCTGTATCATTTTACCTTCTGTTTTCAGGCAGTTCTATGATCCCCTGTTTACTTTGCCTTCCTTTTTTGTGGTACTGGGGCTGGAACTTACGGCCTCAGGGTTGCTAGAAAAACTCTCTTACTTGGGGCACTCCTTAGCATTTTTGCTATGCTTTTTTTTTTCAGGTAAGGTCTAGCAATTTTTGCCCTGGCCAATCTCAATCAGGATCTTCCTACCTGTACCTCCTGTGGAGTTCAGCTTGCAAGCATGCACTACCAAGCTCTGCCTTCATCTTCTTTAAGTTTATAAATGTGGCTTGCTGTCATGAGTATAGCATGGATTAAACTTTACACTAGAACAAAAAATATAACTATTAGGAATGCAACCATCAAAAAGATAATCCAAGAGAATATGTAAAATGAAGAGAGTTTGGAGCATTAAGATTGTAGAACTATAAATAAGTTGTCCTTTTTAAAAATATATAAATAACCATTTCTTAGTAAACACAATTCAAGAAGGTGTCTGGAAGTGAAAAAAGAGGTTAACCAGCCATAGCCAGCTAGAGATAATAGGAGGTAGAAGCAAAGCTATCAGCAGACCCAAGAGCTCGCTTCCAGCCCCACACCCCATATGTGCTTCAGTCATGCAATAAAGCTTCCCATTTCCAGGATATTGAATTTGGACTCAGGGAAAGCCAGACATCATGTAATCAAAATCTGGAATTACAGTGTATATCTAATAGCAACCCCCTAAAAAAAACTTGCCAAAACATTTTTTCCAGAATCACTTAAAGAGCTATCTGTTGGCTCTAAGGTACAAGATGGGAAAGAAATTATGTGTAAAGGAAACCTTAGCCCAGAACCAAGGTGCCTCCACTCCAGACACAGATACCAGCAGATAACTTAAAGGAGGAGCTGCCTTCCAGGAATCGAACCCTTATCAAGGAGAGGAAAAATGAAGGAAAGGAGACAAGAACCAGTATCCACACTGCATGGTAAAAGGAACTTGTTCAGAACATCCTGAGTGTGTCTACCCCACCCTTCCCTTCTGTACATGTGGATCCTGGTGCTATGAGAAATAATGCAACATTTTTAATGGATCTATACTTTGAATTAATTCTATCAGAGATATCAGAGACCTCCCAAGACAGGTGTGGAACTGGTGCCACACAAAGCTCCAACACAGGAGAGCTGCATACCCTGTAAGCCTTTCCTATCATTGTTTTCATAGCCCTAGTAATGTGTAACCAAGAGATCCTGCATTCACATTTTACACTGGGATTCAGAAATGAGGGAAAACATGCAACCTTTGTTTCTCTGTGTATCTGACTTCTTTGGCTACTTTTAAAACTCAAAGTCAGAGCTGTATCTTGCACACACACAGTCCAGCATATCTTTTGTCTCTTCTCCAAATGTCCAGAAACTCATGTTCTTTCTGACACAGATGCTCTAAGAACAGCCTTTTGGAATAAACATGAAAAACAAATGCATCCATCTGAAATATTCAGCAGGGGCAAAGACTACTGTCATCTCATCTGTTCTGATCATGTCACACCCTCAGAAATCCCTGCATAAGGCCAAGAATGACTTGACCTCCACTCTCCTTCCTCTTGCTCACATTTCTGTGGATAGTCCACATGTGGTCTTCTGCAATTTAGGGCCTGCCTTAAGTTTGGAAGTGGTTCCTCTGAATGGATAAGATTGAATTGAATTGAACTATAACTCTGTATCCATTCTTTTTTTTAAATTTTTATTATCAAATTGATGTACAGAGAGGTTACAGTTTCATACGTTAGGCATTGGATACATTTCTTGTACTGTTTGTTACCTCGTCTGTATCAATTCTATAGTCAAAAACCCATGGACTTCAGGGAGACTGACCATCTCTCTACCTAATCCCCAGATACAAGAGGCCCAGCAGGCATCAGAGCTTCTTTAAAACGGCTGGAGTCTTCCCTTTGCTCCAGCCACTCTCCCAACCACTGCACATCACAAAAACAGGGCTGATGGCCTCAAGGGAGAGAAGAGAAACTCGATAGAGAGGGGGATAAGAAAATACACCTTGAAAATTTGGTTAATACTTCTCCATATTCATTTAAATGGCACTGTTACTGAAAATTACTGTGATCATTGAATGACACTGGAAGGATGCAGAATAAAGGGGAAAGGGGCCACCTGCCTGCAGCTGACCCAGGTAGAAAGACTGAAAAGCAAATGTGATCCGTAGACTTCAAGCCTTCCCTTTGCTGCACAACAAGGAGCCTCTCCTCCCTTACTGTTTCATCAGTTCTCAAGGCAACAAGTACCTCCAGTTACTTTGTCACAGTCCCAGGTGCTTTCTACATAGATCCAAAGATTTGGCGGTTTGGGGGAGTGGAGTTTTCCTGAGAGAAGAAGGTACATACCTGAGGGTTGATAAATTAGTTGTAACCTAAGTTGGAAGTGGCAACCTGCAAGGAGTCTTCATCCTGTGAAGTGGCCTATCTCTTCTGGGGTTCACTTCCACTTTGTAGCTCTTTCTAAACCTAGGAGCTTGAAAGGACATAAGTGGCAAGAGTGCCCATCTCTGGTTCAGTGGAAGGATATCAGTTTATGGAGCAGGCCAGGACTCAAGAGTTCAAGACAGAAAGGAACGTGCAACTCTTTTCTCCCTCCTCCAACTCGCAGGAGCTGCCCTTGCAAAAAGGGAAAGAACTGAGATTTGCACCCTCCCTCACATGGTTCAAGTTCAGCTGGCTTTCTTCCTGACTCTAAATTTTGACTTCTTATCTTGGAGTTTGTGTTGTTGTTGTTTTGTTTTGTTGGTCATGGGGCTTGAACTCAAGGCTCGGGTGCTGTCCATGAGCTCCTTTTGCTCAAGGCTAGCTCTCTACCACCTTGAGCCACAGCACCACTTCCTGTTTTTGAGTGGTTAATTAGAGATCAGAGTCTCACAGGGACTTTTCTGCCTGGGCAGGCTTTGAACCATCATCCTCAGATCTCAACCTCCTGAGTAGCTAGGATTATAGGTATGAGCCACCAGTACTCTGGCTTTGGAGTATTTTTTTAAAGAGGATATTTAATTGTAAATTTGCTCACTACCCCTTTAAGGTGTAGTGTATATATAACCCCTGAGCCCTAGCACTTGCCTATGGTAGGACTACACTCCTGCTGTGAGATATTTGTCAATCTCCTTAAAAGTCTCTTGCTAGTTTTACAACACAAGAATGTCTTCCTCAAGGACCTAAGGGCTGTGGCTTCAAAGAACTTAGCATCTCTCCTTGGTCTGAGCCTCTTAACATATCCTGGGGGACAATGAGAGCCTAACTTCAGTAGTACCTTGCTCCAAGCTATAAAACTGCCGTCTGTTATAAAGATAAAAGCAGATTGTTTGCTCTTAACTGTGGCCACTTAGCAAACAGGCAACTGTATCCCTCTTTTATCCACTGCTTTAAAATCCTATATCCTGCAAGCCTTGCTTACTTTGTAGCATGAAAAACTATTATTAAATGGTACAAAACAGCCATTTCTTGGTTTTGCATCTGTCTGTGGAATCCTGGGAAGATATATCTGGATGAAGGCTAATAAAAGGAGAAGGGACCTTATTCTCAGTAAATTATGCATTGTTGGGGAGCATGAAAAGCTGGCTGGAACTGGACTACTGTTATCTAACTGACTTTTGAGCTTCTTAATTGAGTTTCACAAAGTCTGTGCACTTAGATCCCACTCAAGCCATTTTACAAATATTATCCCATTAAACTCACACAATCTTATGAAACTGATTCTTATCAATACCTGTGTTAATTAATACCAGCTCTCTTTGGTACCAAGGATAACTTAAGGAAACTTGTTTAAACTCACAGAGCTGGTGAGCTAGAGTGTTGACATTTTGGTTCTAATGTTTGTTTTAACTATTACGTTATAATGCTAGGTTCTGCAGCTAGTACCAAAGCACAAAATCCCAAAGCATGGTAGTAGGCTCAGTGAGACCTGGGTGAATTGTCAGAGATGGCTCCAAGTCTTCTCCCGAGACTCGATTCCTCTTGCAGAGCCTAGGAAGCCCACGATGGGCCCCCACAGCAGCCACCCACCATGTTCTCTAACTCACAGACTAGGGCAACTCTGTCCCAGGATCCTACCAGTTCTAAGCTTGAAGAGATTTTGGTATAAAGGCGCTGCAGATCCTTTCTGTAAATTTGCCCACCCTGGAAGGTTGCAGAAAAAAAAGTTGGTTTTTCTGCAGTGTGCAAAGCAAGCAGTATCCAAGAACAACTGCACATCTAAGTCCTGGTGCAATTCTAGGGTGACCTCTGTGGTGGTGTGTTGGCGGGGAAATAATAGCTCTGCTGCCTTTGCAAACCAGATTCCCACACAGTGTTTGCTCTCTCTCTCTCTCTCTCTCTCTCTCTCTCTCTCTCTCTCTCTCTCTCTCTCTGTCTCTCTGTCTCTGTCTCTCTTTCTCCCTCCCCCCCCCCTTCTAGCTTTACACTTGGCAGATTCACAAAGTCTCAGAGATGGGGTGGGTGCACAAAAGAAACCAAGTGAAGATGTGCTTGAACTTCAACTATGATACCTTCACCTAGTCCCCATCCTTCTCCCTCCTCCTCCCTCCCCTCCCCTCAGCAGAGCTACCAGAGATCTCTGTGTGGCTAGCCCTGCACTAGGCTTGAGGAGACCCGGGCTGGGCACCTCTGAGCCTTCTCTTCTCCATGTGTGGTGGGCTGAGCTGTTTGCTGAGCTGAGCTATTTGCTGTTTTCTACTCTCCAGGGCTGTTATGAGGCAGCTCACATGAGATGATGTTGGTAAAGCACTTTGTAAACTGTTAAAATGCTTTACAAATGGAAGGGATTATTATAAACCACAATATAGCCATGTTTTATGCTTTTATAACACTACTGGCTGGAGCTGCAGGAAAGGGAATCCCTCTGGTGATTTTTATTTTGGAAGCAGGACGACTTGGGCTTGCCTGCTTGCCAGGAACCGGATTCCTGGCGACAGCTGTTTATTCCATTTCACTCGGTGCCGCACATATGGCCACCGTGCGCCGCCTGCCGAGCTGACAACGTGCACTCTGGGTCTATGGCGGCGCTTTCTCCATCCACCCGTGTGTCCTCTCCCTTGCCAAGTTGGACATCTAGGGAATGCAGACTTGCGCTTCATTTTGGTAGTGTTTTGTTTTGACATAAGACTCTCCCTCCTTAGTAACCTAAGTTTAACAGCCAGGATCCCACCGTAATAAAAATAAACAAATAAATTTGGAAAAACAAAACAAAACCTTCCACTGAGTTGATTGGGGGTGGGGGTGGGGATTGGATGTTATATTCTTAAAGCCTTGCTGTGGTTAAAATGAAAGGGATATTAATGTGTATCCCGAGACTAGGCTTGCAAAAGGAAACACAAACAAAGGATTAAGGCACCCATGCCTTTTCTTCTCCGCAGACCAGCTGTATAGCTGGCAGCCGAGGACTCAGGTTTTCTGAAGCAATGCAGCCGGGCAAGCAAGGTCGAAGCGCAAAAATACCCACACAGGCCTCACGGTACATCACCAATCGCTGCTCCCCAATGAGTTCTGAAATCACACTATGTCTAAGAGCTACTGGCTTGTAAATGTCAAGAGGAATTATGAACATTTGGAGGAAAGTAACTGTTTCACTAATTTCCTGTTCCGTGGAGCAAACACACCACCCTACACGTATTTCGAATCTGGTGCTGACAGCCAGGCCGTGGCAAGCGTCAAGGTTATGGGATCATAAATGGGATTAGATAAACCAGACAGCATGGCTCATGGCTCAGACTCCAGCACTTAACAAATATTATTAAAACTCCCAGAAAAAAAAAGCAAACAATTTTGAAAGGAAAGTAAGGTGTAACAGCCCCATAAAGAGAAAATATTCCTGGCTAAATCTAGGAGTTTGGTACCACCACCACCACCAACAACAACAACCCCCACCCCCGCCCCATCCGTATTTTTAGACTGTATAAATAGTATTGCAGAACATGAGATATCAAGGATTTTTTTCTATAACATTTGAGCTTTTGGCACAAACATTTTAACATTTTTAGTCTAAATTAGTTTAAATTAATTGTATAAAAAGTATTTGTGATATTTTTACATGCATCCAATGTACTTTGATCAGTCTCACTCTGCCTATATTGTTCCTTCCTAATCCTCTTCCTCTTTCCTTCTTACTCCCTTTCAATCGCTTTAGGTGAATTTCATTATGATGCAGAAGGTTTTTAAAAAGAAAGAATGAAGAAAGTGTATGGAGAATACAAGGGTTAACAGTAAAACTTTGTCAGTGCAGAGAGCAGAATACAGGAAACCAATGAGTGTCTTTGCATTTTAAATTATCTGTTTCTTTTTAATTGACCAGATTAATTATTTCCACCTTGTCACTTGGCAGGAAGGGTCACTGTTCCCTTTCTCTGCATTAATGAACGCATGCACTTTTTCTCCATGTAATTAAGACTGTGAGTTACAGATCACATTCCCAAATTGCCTTAGTGTACCGCCAACTCAGTCTTTATTAAACCAAATCTGACATATTTTTCTCACTGAAATGATGTTGCATTTCTAGAGTTTTCTTCCAGTTGTTGCAAGAGAGTAGTGACTTTGTTGTTCTTGTTTTACAGAGAATAAATTCAGATTTGTAAAGTTTCTAACATTGAGGGTGATAGATATTTCATTCATGCTGAAGAATTTCTATTGCCACCAAATTTTTTAGCAAAGTCCTTCAGTGCATTAGTTGAAAAGAAATGAATCCAGAAATGTTCATTTGGCTAGGTGAAATAAATTACCCTCTTCTGTTAGCTGTCTCTAGGTCACTTACAAAACTCTAAAACTACTCAAGGTTACTATACTCAGTTCTGTGAATACAGTTGCTGAACACAGTAGAGAGTCTTTGGTTAAGGTATCTATCCCTAAAAAGAGCAAGGTTTTAATATAAGCCACCTCAGAGCATTTGATATTGCTTAATACTTCTAGATCTCAACTTGATTCCTGAAGAACTAAATGTGTAATTAAGAGTTAAAACATCTTCATCTTTTCACATGAACTTTAACCTGATGGGATTTTTTTTCACATTAAAATAAGTCTGAGCCAGGTACTGGTGGTTCAGGCCTATAATCCTAGTTAATTAGGAGGCTGAGTGAAGATCAAGGTTTGAAGCCAGTCCAGGCAAACAAATCCAAAAGACTCTTCTCCAATTAACCAGCAAAAAGCTGGAAAAGGAGGTGTAACTCAAGTGATAGAGTGCCATCCTTGAGTGAAAAAGCTAAGGTGGAGTGCAAGGACCTGAGTTCAAGTTCCAGTACCAGTAAAAACATTTTTTTAAAAGCCTAATGGAACACCTAAGAAAAATAGAAAGCATTATTTGTATGAATTAATTGTACAATGGAGTTTCATTGTGATATGTTCTTCCTGCACAAAATGCACCTTGATCAAACATATCTTCCTGGTAATTGTCTTCTCCACTGACATAAGAACAACTTCTAAATAATCACTCTAATTTGGTGTTTTTGCATACTGAAAGCTTGTGAGAAACTGCATGTTTGGGTACAATGGGATTGAGATTGCAACTGATTTTTTTTTACTATTCTCTTCTCAGTGGAAATGGAATCTTCTAATCACAGGTAGAAACTAAACTCTACCAATCAACTCTGACAAAACCACTCAAGTATGTAACATAACTTTGTTCCTAATTTTTACAATGCAACTTATGTTTTGCAGTGTCTGTACTATAGTGGTAAAATTTTATGGTGATTTCCTTTTGTCTACTGAGATTTCAAGTTGTTAACTGCTATATTTCCTTCTAAGACAAAATGCAAGTGCAGTAAGGTAATGATATCCATGTGCTTCAATGAAGATACATTGGCCTGTGGTTACATTTTAAATAAGTGCCTAAACACACATACTCACACAAAGTCAGCTGGACTGGCATTTCATCTTAATCTCAAGTATGGCAGATTGTGTCGTGATAGAAAACATTCAAAAGTAATCACAGTGGTGTCATTGTAGCTCTGGTTATGTTTGCTCTTAAAAGGCACAGTGTAAATGTTTCACCCATTGTTGGGAAGACTTGAAACAGTGAACGGTTTTTATGTGAACACAGCATTTCAAATTCATGTCACAGGCATGTGTGGGAATAGCAGTAATATGAAGAAAACATATCAATTTTAGGGAATTAGAGTACTTATACACGCAGTTGGAGTTCTCTTTGTGGACTGTGCACAAATTGTTTCGTGCTGGGTAAAGCTGAAGGCTGGGTCTCTGGGAAGAAAAATAATTAAAGGAAAACATGCTTGGAGAAATGAGGTTTTCAACTTCCAGATATCTAACAAAACTAGAGAACTACCTCACTGCAATCCTAGTTCAGCTGGGCCAATTTCACCACAGAGATAGAGCCATTCCAAGTGACAGCAAGTTCATCTCTCTGCCCCTTCAGGAATGAGTTGCCAAAGAAGCAAAACCAACCACTTCGGGGAAATCTTTGGTCATCATTAAAGTTTCCTGCTCTCCCTACAACCTGAATCTTCTCCTGTGCTGGCACAGGGGGCTGCCAGCCACAGCCACTGAACACTGCAAATAGTCATGGCAAGCTCTGCTAGTTCTGAGAGCCATGTCTTTACCAACACCTCCTTCTCTTTACTTCGCTCCCTCCTCTTCCCTCCATTGGTTTGTTTCTGTCCAGGCTGAAGTCTGGGTCAGAAACTTTGAAGACTAGAAGGATAGCACTGTATGAATGATGATTTGGTCTTGAGAGTTTATCCCATTGTAGAAAATACTCAATACACCATTTAAAAATAATAAGCATATAACCAGGCACCAATGGCTCATTTTTGTAATCTGGAAGATTACAATTGGAAGCTAACCTAGGCAGAAAAGTTTTCTAAACTCCATCTCTAGAATAAGGAGCAAAATGTAGGGCTGGAAGAAGAAAATTCACTGTAAGTTATTGATCAATAGGGAGTTGGGGAAATTGAAAAGGAGAGCAATAGATGAGGTTAATCTGACCAAATTATAATACATGCACACATTAATTACCACAATGAAACCCTTTATGCACTGAAGAAAAAAGAATGACAGCAAAATAAAACAAGTTTAAGAGACAGGAAGTGAGGGGGAGGGCAATGGAGAAGATAAATAAAAAATGAATATGGTTGAAGTACTTTATATGCTTGTATGAGAACAGAGCAATGACACTTGTAAAACAATTTTAAGAAGAGGTAAAAGGAGAATGATAGAGATTTATGGAGGAGATGAGTTTGCTTGAGGTAGGTGTGTATATGTGTGTGTGTGTGTGTGTATGAGACACTCAAGTCCTTTTGTACAACTCATATATGCTAATATGTTGCTACTGGGGCTTGAACTCAAGAGTCTTGAGCTCTTGCTTGGCTGTTTTGCTCAAGGCACCACTTGAGCCACACCTCCACTTCTTGCTTTTTGCTTATTAATTGGAGATAAGAGTATTGTTGGGTGCTCGTGGCTCATGGTTCAAAGCCAGCCTGGGCAAGAAAGTTGGTGTGACTCTCTCCAATTAGCCACCAGAAAACCAAAAGTGGCACTGTGGTTCAAGTGGTATAGCACCAGCTTTGAGCTGAAGAGCTCAGGGACAGCTCAGGGACAGCCCAGGCCCAGAGCTCAAGCCCCATGACCGGAAATTTAAAAAAAAAAAAAGAGTCTCCCTAGCTGGCTTACAACTTTGATCCTCAGATCTCAGCCTCTTAATTAGCTAGGACTACAGATGTGAGCCATCAGCACCTGGCTGTTAATGTTCCTACAGAAAAACTCTTCCAAATTTCAATGGCTTTTGACAAAAAAAAATTATTTCTTACTGAAGTTATGTGCTACTACAGAGAAGTTTCAGCAATATCACACTTTGTCTCCATTTCAGGAGTTGGATTGATGGAGTGGCCCTTCTACTAAAGGAGAGTTGAAGGTGCCCTGGAAAAGAGAACTTGGTTAAGCCTTTCCATGCTACTGAAAGCTTCTGCCCATAAATGACTGCTAATCACATTTTCTTTTAGCCAAAAAAATCCATATAATCAAGTCTGACCACCAATGGAGTGGTTGCTAAAATTAATTTGTTGAAACTTAATGGCCAAAATGCTGATATTAATATATGATAAACTCATGAAGGATTCTTCACAAGTGGAATTAAGGACCTTCTAGAAGAGACTTCATTTAGCATTTGGCTCACTCACTTTTCTGCCTTCTACCATGCAAGGATGCAGTTTCCTCCCCTCCAAAGCATACAGAAACAAGATTGCAGAAAGCAGCCCTCACCAGACATTGAACTTGCTAGTACTGCAATCCTAGCTTTTCTAGACTCCAGGAAAGGACCAAAAAAAAAAAAACCAGCTCTATTTTGTTTAATAAATAACCCAGTCTGAAGTGGAAACTCACAAGGAAAGTCATCATGTGAGAGCTCAGAGAAAGATTTCATTAATTCCTAGTTGAATGATTTGCTTCCATTTAGGAGGCAAGTATATGACATGTTATAACTGATCAAACTGTGACACCTCTATGGCTTGTGGATGAGCCCCTTCTAGAAGACCAAGGGTACTAAGCAAATAAATATTTGTAACATAAAATATAATGAATGCCTTGGGATGTCCAGTGATTCAGAATAGTTGTTATAGCTGTTCTAACAGCACTGGAGAAATTTTGACTTTGGAGCTGTTCTCCTGGTAGATTATATAACCAAATTATTTTATACCTCTACCATTTAGAGTAAGCTTCATTTTGCTGAGGGAAGTGTTAAATCCCCTCTTCAAACCAGAAAGGGTCTGGAACCCATGAAGTGGGGTTAATGCATGCCAGGAAATGGTCAGGTGCTGCAAGATGGTGTGTACTAACATAGATGTTTCCAATTAATCATCCTCACACATCCCATGGGGGCAAGGCAGACAGCTACCAAAGTATACCAGCCAGGGCCTGTTTACACAGCGTCCAGTTACAGGTGCTGATGTGTGAACAGCTGGCAACCAGGATCCCTCCTTTGTCAGTAAGAAAACAGCTCCGAGTTAAGGGTTTCTGGGTGTGAGGGTCCTGTGGTCATAACTGAGAACTGCTTTGCTCTTTGCCTTACTCAGATTACATTCCAAGGATCAGTAGGTCTTTGTAGGAACTTGGAATTTTCCCTACCAGGATTTTTACCAGACCTCAGCTCTGTCAGAGACATCAAAGAAGAAGCAAATAATTAGACTGGTTCCTGGCTTGACTATACTAAATACAATCAAGACAAATGTGCTAATATCTGCTGGATGATGAACTAAAGGTCTCCTTTGCCATCAGTCTGAGGTAGTGGACAGAGGAGGTAC